>NC_143507.1:22167500-22470530 GCF_051622355.1 Phaseolus vulgaris
TGAGCTTGATCTCCATCATACTCCCCGAGTTGGAGAGAATTCGACCACGAATTCTGGAGACCTACAGAAAAAGGAGTTAGATCGCTGACATTAAAAGTATGACTACCTAAGAATGTATCAGGCATATCTAACTCATAAGCATTGTCATTAATCCTCTTGAGGATTTGGAAAGGTCCATCCCCTCGAGGCATTAGTTTGGACTTCCCTTGAGTAGGAAAACGATCCTTTCTCAAGTGAAGCCAAACCCAATCACCCTCATCAAACAACAATGCTTTTCTCCTTTTATTGGCAAGTTCAGCATACTTGCCAACCTTCTTCTCAATTCTCTTCTTGATGTCTTTATGCAAAGTTTTCACAAAAGAAGCCTTTTCATCCCCATATTTGCACAAGACATCTCCAAGAAGGGGAATAGGAAGAAGATCAAGAGGTGTTAGGGGATTAAACCCATAGACAACCTCAAAAGGAGAATGTGAAGTGGTAGAATTTACTACACGATTATATGCAAACTCAACATGGGGTAGTAAATTCTCCCACACTCTAGGATTCCCCGAAATAAAACATCTCAATAGTTATCCCAAAGTTCTATTCACCACCTCGGTTTGACCATCAGTTTGTGGGTGGCAAGTGGTAGAAAATAAAAGCTTAGTCCCAAGCTTGCCCCACAAGGTCTTCCAAAAGTGACTCAAGAACTTGGGATCTCTATCGGACACTATAGATCTAGGGATCCCATGCAAGCGAACCACTTCTTGGAAGAAGAGGTTTGCAATGTGGCATGCATCATCCACTTTGTGGCAAGTAATAAAGTGAGCCATTTTTGAAAAACGATCCACTACCACAAAAATGGAGTCCTTTCCCTTTGATGTCTTGGGTAAGCCTAAGATGAAATCCATAGATATATCTACCCAAGGCATTGAAGGGATAGGAAAAGGAGTATATAGACAATGGGGATGCATCTTAGACTTAGCTTTGCGGCAAGCTATGCACTTATCACACAAACTATGAACATGTTTATGCATATGAGGCCAAAAGAAATGTTCATGCAACACATCCAAAGTTTTAGCAACCCCAAAATGTCCCATTAAACCCCCCTCATGAGCTTCTCTAACAAGAGATAATCTAATAGAGCATTGAGGAACACAAAGACGTTTTCCTTTAAAAAGAAAGCCATCTTGTATAAAAAATTCTTTGTGTCCTCCCTTAAGACACTCTTGATAGATGAGAGAAAAATCAAGGTCATCATGATAAAGTTCCTTAATGTGATCAAAACCAAGATATTGAGAGCTTAAAAGATTTAGCAAAGTGTATCTTCTAGAAAGAGCATCCGCCACAATGTTTACTTTGCCTTGCTTGTGTTTGATCACACAAGGAAATTGCTCAATGAATTCCACCCACTTAGCATGCCTCTTCTTAAGCTTGTTTTGGCTTTTCAAATATTTAAGAGATTCATGATCACTATGTATCACAAACTCTTTGGGAAAAAGATAGTGTTGCCAAGTGAACAAAGCCCTAACAAGTTGTACCGCCCGGGTGGTCGGGTGTGATGACGTGGCATCCTGCTACAGAATAGGCGTGTTGGCAAGGCGCCAGGTTGCCAAAAGGAAAGGAAGTCGGGGGGCTCGTGTAGTCGCCAGTTGTTATATTGGCGTGTTCCGATTTCCAGCTTACCAGAATCGGCGATCACCAGGTTAAAGATGAACTCGCCAGATGTAGATTCAGGCGACCTGATCATTGGAGATCGCCAGAGCAAGCACATCGCCAAAGATGAAGGAGAAGCAGATTATGAAGGCGGCCGGCGAGACCACAGGGAAGGTGTATGAAGGCCCCTAACTCGCCAGTTCCAGTAGAGATCGCACTCCCAAGTTAGCTATGCACTGGGCAGTACCATGCATAAGTAACTTAGCCAAAATGAGAGTAGAAGCAGCGCCAAGTCAGGGAGCCTCCAGATGATGGCACGTGTACAGTTGGATGCGAGCCACGTGTCCAAGTCTGTAACTGCCAGGAGAGAGAAAGCTACCAGGTATATAAGAGTTCTTAACAAACTTTCTGAGGTACGCACGTTCAGTTTATACTCTTTACGCTTGCGAGTTAGAGCTGACTGTGAGAGAGGATTTGCATGGTTCTTGTTCTCTTAGTATTTGGTGATACTGTCACTGACTTGAGCGTTGGAGTGCGATCGGCCGCAGCGGCGCCGCTCTGTTTCTTTGCAGGTTCTTGAGGTGGATCTCGAAGAGGAACGGAGGTTCGAGACGGTGCACACGTCGATCCTTTGACGAGGCAGTTTCCAGCGTTCTGGTCAACAGGCAGGATCACAAGTGCATATAATTCTTTATCATAAGTGGAATAATTGAGATGACTTCCCTTCAATTTCTCACTAAAATAGGCTATGGGGTACTTGTGATGATGGCACGTGTACAGTTGGATGCGAGCCACGTGTCCAAGTCTATAACTGCCAGGAGAGAGAAAGCCACCAGGTATATAAGAGTTCTTAACAGACTTTCTGAGGTACGCACGTTCAGTTCATACACTTTACGCTTGCGAGTGATAGAGCTGATTGTGAGAGAGGATTTGCACGGTTCTTGTTCTTAGTATTTGGTGATACCGTCACTGACTTGAGCGTCGGAGTGCGATCGGCCGCAGCGGCGCCGTATCGTTTCTTTGCAGGTTCTTGAGATAGATCCCGAAGAGGAACGGAGGTGAGAAGCGGTGCGCACGTCGATCCTTTGACGAGGCATTCTCCAGCGTTCCGGTCAACAAGCAGGATCATCAGGCGCCCACCGTGGGGCCGTGTAAAACTTGCTCCCATCCACAGCGTGAGTTCGTGGAAGTTTTCGAGGTTTTCTGCGTGGTTGTGTGCTGGTGCAACCGTCATTCGCAGTTTCTTTGAGTTTCGTTCGGTGAATCGGCGTTTTGTACCGTTTGTTTGGTTTTCGATCGGTGGAGTAAGGTCTTTTGTTGCTTGCGCGCAATCTGTTTGGTGGAAGTTCGAGTTCTTTCGCTTGTTTGGTTGTCCGCGGGGGAACGGTGGTTTTTGGTGAAGTTGTGGTTTTCTTCGAAGGTTTGCGGTGTTCTTGAGTTCTTGCGCAGTTTCTTGAGTTTTCTCCGATTGATCGCTGATTCGATCGTGGTTGAAGTGTTGTTTGCTGTATTCCTGTGTTTCGCTGAAGTTGATGAGAAAAATGAGAAGCAATCGTTCCAGTCCCGTGGCGCCTGTCGCTGCTGAAGGCGACGCCGCCATGACCATGGCGCAAATGGCAGAGATGATGCGCTCGTTGCAGGCAACTGTGGAAGCCTCGCGCGTAGAGCAGGCGAGGATACATGAGGACCTGGTCGCCTCTCGCGCCAGGAACGAGGAGCTCAGCAAGGTAACTGAGGAGCTGCGTCGAGCTCTTCAGGAGCAGCAGGGACGTTCCTCTGCTGAAAAGGTGGCACCGTCGACGCCACCTCGTGTGTTCCCAATGCCTTTCGTTCAGGTGATTACCGACACGCCAATTCCCACGAGCGTGGTTCCGGTTAAAGCTGTTTTTACCGGCGTGGAGGATCCAGAGGCTCATCTGACCACGTTCCACACGCAGATGATGCTGTCGGGAGGGTCAGACGCCGTCTACTGCAAGATGTTCGTGAGTACGCTCCAGGGAACGACGATGGAGTGGTTTGTGAGCCTGCCTAACGGCCACATAACCAATTTTCAACAGTTCTCGAAAATCTTTGTCGAGCAGTACATTGTGAATAAGGCAACACCCAGGGTGTCCTATGATCTGTTTGATATAAGGCAGTACCATGGGGAGTCCCTCAGAGACTACCTCAATCGCTTCGGAGCGCAGATGGTCAGATCGCCGGCCAAGGATGAAGAAATGCTGGTCTATGCCTTCAAGAAGGGCGTGCAGCCAGGGCCATTCTGCGAGGCCTTGATCAGGGCTCATCCAGCGACGTTTGCTGAAGTCAGGCGACTTGCGGTGGCCCACATCGCCGACGAGAGTGAAGTCGCCGAGAAGAGAGGCAGCGTGGCTCCCGCCCGGCCACGCGCCCAAACCAGGATCCAGCCGCAGAGGGTGTTGGAAACGGCGGCGGCGGCCAGAAAAGACCAGAGGACTCGCCATCCTTACGACAGGAGAAACAAGGGAAGAAGCCAAGCGCGCCAACAACCAGCACGCCAGCAACCAGCACGCCGGGAATACAATCGCCCGCCTAAGCACAAATTCGTCATGGGACTAGCGGACCTGATCGCTATCCCTAACATATCCGCTAGGTTGAAGGCGCCCGAGAAGGTGGGCGACAAGGTGCTGGGGTCAAAGCCGGACGCCTGGTGCGAGTTCCACCAGTGTTTTGGCCACACTTTGGACTCGTGTTTGTCTTTAGGATACCAGCTCGACGATCTGGTTAAGAGCGGTTTCCTGAATGACTATCTGCTGGACAGGAGGACGGGGGGAGCGTCGAGTTCCCAGCCAGCAGGTGGGGGAGCCCAGCAACACGAGATGCCTATCCACGGGGAAATCCACACCATTGCAGGGGGTTTCTCAGGTGGTGGATGCACCGCATCGCAGAGGAAAAAGTATGCGCGATCGGTGATGACAGTGGACATGTTTGAAGATCACTCGCCGGAAGTGGACATTACGTTCACAAAGCAGGATCTTCGGGACATTGTGCCTCATGACAACGATCCCATAGTTATTTCGTTGGTAACAGCAGGGAGGAAGGTCCACAGAGTTCTGGTGGACCAAGGAAGCTCGGCAGACGTGATGTTCTGGCCGACATTCACGCAGCTGGAATTGCCCCTTGACCAGCTAAGGCCCTATGGAGGGTGCTTATATGGGTTCGCTGGTGACCAGGTGGAGGTCAGGGGGTACATTGAGCTGAGAACCACGTTTACAGATGAGGCCGAGTCGAGGACGGAGAAAATCAAGTACCTCATCGTAAACGCCCCTTCAGCATATAACATCCTGTTGGGAAGGCCCACTCTTAACAGGATAGGCGCCATTCCGTCGACACGGCACATGAAGGTGAAGTTGCCGTCCATGGAAGGGGTGGTGATCACGATCAAGTCTGATCAGAAAGAAGCGAAAAGGTGCTATGAGAATAGCCTGAAAAACAAAAGATCAGTGAGTTATGTAACAACCACCCCACCTCCCGGTGTGAAGCCCAGACCGCCGGTAACAGAGGAGGCCGCCGGAAGGGATGTAGAGATGGTAGACGCTGAGCTAGGGGAGAGGAATGCTGGCCTGGAAGAGGAAGAGGCGCGGAATCGCCCCGAGGAAGCAAGGGAACAGGGAATCGCCAGGGCGGTGATCGCCAGAGAATCCAGGCCCAAACCTGTTGAGCAGTGGCTCGAGAAGGAGATCGGAGGAAAAATCTTCAAGCTGGGAAGATCTCTGGAGGTCGATCTCCAGGACCAGATCGCCAAGGTGATTGAGCGGCATCTAGACACATTCGCATGGTCCGCTTCGGACATGCCCGGGATTGATCCCGACTTCCTGTGCCATCATCTGGCGATGGACAACATGGTGAGACCGGTGCGACAAAGGAGAAGAAAATTCAATGAGGAGAGGAGGCAGGCGATCAGGGACGAAACACAGAAACTCCTCGCTGCAGGCCACATCAGGGAAGTCCAGTACCCTGAATGGTTGGCGAATGTCGTACTGGTGAAGAAGAGTAACGGGAAATGGCGCATGTGCGTCGATTTCACCGATCTAAACAAAACTTGCCCAAAGGATTCGTATCCTTTACCAAGCATTGATGCCCTGGTTGATAGTGCTGCAGGGTGCAAGCTGCTGAGTTTCCTGGATGCCTTCTCGGGCTATAATCAGATCAAGATGCATCCCATGGATGAAGAAAAAACAGCCTTCATGACGGAGAGGTCGTGCTACTGCTATAAGGTGATGCCGTTTGGGCTGAAGAACGCGGGGGCCACGTACCAGAGGTTGATGGATCGAGTACTTGCACCAATGCTGGGAAGGAACGTGCAAGCCTACGTCGATGACATGGTCGTGACCTCGCAGGAGAAAAGCAAGCACGTTGCAGACTTGGAAGAATTGTTCACGACGATCGCCAAGTTCAAGTTAAAGCTCAACCCGGAGAAATGCATTTTCGGCGTGGAGGCTGGAAAGTTTTTGGGTTTTCTCTTGACTGAAAGAGGAATAGAAGCCAACCCAGACAAGTGTGCCGCCATCTTGGCGATGAGAAGCCCGGCTACAGTGAAAGAAGTCCAGCAGCTGACAGGTCGGATGGCAGCCCTATCTCGCTTCGTGTCAGCTAGCGGAGAAAAGGGGCATCCCTATTTTCAGTGTCTGCGGCGCAATAACAAGTTCGTTTGGACGAAAGAGTGCGAGGAGGCTTTCGTCAAACTAAAACAGTATCTGGCGAGCCCGCCGGTTCTGTGCAAACCGCTGGCGGGAATCCCTCTCAGGATGTATTTCGCTGTGACTGAGAGGGCGGTGAGTGCGGTGCTCGCCCAGGATCAAGATCAGGCTCAGAAGCCTATTTATTTTGTGAGCAAGGTGTTGCAGGGCCCAGAAACGAGATATCAGGCCCTGGAGAAGGCTGCGCTGGATGTGGTGTTTTCGGCGAGGAGGTTGCGCCACTACTTCCACAGTTTCACAATACTGGTAATGACTGACCTGCCCATCCAGAAGGTCTTGAAGAAACCTGACGTTGCGGGAAGAATGGTGAAGTGGGCAGTAGAGTTGTCAGAGTTTGATATTAAGTACGAGCCTCGAGGCCCGATCAAGGGGCAGATCTTTGCAGATTTCGTGGTCGAGCTCTCATCAGAGGCGGCGCGGGTTGAAGGAGACGATTTCCGTTGGGTACTCTCGGTTGATGGATCGTCGAACCAGCAGGGTAGCGGTGCTGGAGTCATATTGGAAGGACCCAACGGCGTGCTAATTGAACAATCTTTGAGGTTTGCCTTCAAAGCCAGCAACAATCAAGCAGAGTATGAGGCGCTGATCGCCGGGATTCTGCTGGCCAAGGAGATGGGAGCTAGGGTGCTGATGGCTAAGAGTGACTCGCTGCTAGTCACAGGGCAAGTAATAGGCGAGTTCCAAGCTAAAGATCCACAAATGGCGGCTTACTTGGCGTATGTGCAGGAATTGAAGAGTTCCTTTGCCTCTTTTGAAGTAGTACATGTGCCCCGAGAACAGAATGCCCAAGCTGACTTGCTTGCTAAGCTCGCCAGCTCAGGCAAGGGGGGTAGGCAGAGGACGGTGATTCAAGAAACTCTGAAGACGCCGAGGGCATTTGTAGCAGATCACCTGGTCCTTCAGATAAGCAAGTCGACGGAGAGAGCAGCGAGAAGCCATAAGTCTTTGACGCAAGAAACCTTGAGATCGCCGAGAATTAGAGCATGTCGAGGAGAGAAGGTGGACGTAATGCAAGTCTGCGCCGCCCATGAGCCAGACACTTGGATAACACAGTACAAGCGGTGCTTGGCAGATGGTCTCCTCCCGCTGGATCCAACAGAAGCTAGGAAGGTAAAGAAAAATTCCAGCAAGTACACATTGATTGATGGCGATCTGTACAGGTTTGGGTTCACTCACCCGCTCCTAGAATGCATACACGGCGAGAAGTGCACGAGAATCATGGCAGAGCTCCACGACGGTATATGCGGAAGCCACGTCGGGGGTCGAGCTCTGGCCGCGAGGACTCTCCGTGCAGGCTACTACTGACCATCTATGAGAGAAGATTGCAAGAAATATGCCCAATGTTGTAAACAATGCCAGCAGCACGCCGATTGGCATAAGGCACCTCCCGAGGAGTTGAAGTCGATCTATAGCCCTTGGCTGTTTCATACTTGGGGAATCGACATCCTGGGACCTTTCCCGCTGGCGATCAGGCAAATGAAGTACTTGGTGGTGGCGATTGAGTATTTCACCAAGTGGATTGAAGCAGAACCAGTGGCCCAGATCACTGCACACAAGATCGAGGGTTTTGTATGGAAGAACATTGTGTGCCGGTTTGGAGTGCCTAAGCGCCTGGTGTCAGATAATGGGACGCAGTTTGCAAGCCACCTGTTGAAGAAGCTTTGCGAAGGGGTTGGAATTCAACAAGTGTTTGCATCCGTCGAGCACCCTCAAACAAATGGCCAGGTGGAATCAGCTAATTGGGTGTTGTTGAGAGCTTTGAAGAGAAGGCTTGAGAAAGCCAAGGGAAGTTGGGCTGAGGAGGTGCCCCGTATAGTCTGGGCGTACCACACCACCGAGCAGTCAGGAACCCATGAGACCCCGTTTAGCTTGGTCTATGGGTGTGACGCCATGATTCCGGTGGAGATCCAGGAGAGCTCGCCGAGATTCCAGAACTTTGTAGAGGAAGACTCGAATGAAGAGAGAAGGCTGAACCTGGATTTGCTGGATGAGGTCAGGGAAGAGGCGAGGCTGAAGGCTGAGGCGGTGAAGAGGAGGATCGAGCGAAGATACAACTCAAAGGTGATGCCAAGGCAGTTTAGAGAAGGCGATCTGGTGATGAGGAAGGCCCACCAGTACGAGATGGAGAATAAACTATCACCCAAGTGGACTGGACCGTTCAGAATAACCGAGGCGCTCGGGAACGGAGCCTACCGCTTAGAAACCCTGGAAGGAGGGGCGATTCCTCGCACCTGGAACGCCACACACCTGAAGTTGTACTATAGTTAAGAGCTTTGTAAGTAAAGACAAACACAATGTTATATTGCAATGTCTCTGTTAAAACAGTTTGAAGGGGGCACTCTTTTTTCCCTAAGGAGGGTTTTTAATGAGGCCACCCAATAAAAGAAGAGTTTTCGAAGCATAAGGTGTTTTCAGATTGCATGTGTGCTATTTTCAAAAGTTTTGAAGAAAGACCTTGTCATTTGTACATGATTTAAGGCAAGAAAAGATATATCGCGTGCTTTCTAAAAAGTTTTAAGTCCTCATCGTTTTTCGGCGATTGGAGGCACCAGTTAAGTTTTAAGTCCTCATCGTTTTTCGGCGATTGGAGGCACCAGTTAAGTTTTAAAGTCCTCATCGTCTTTCGGCGATCGGAGGCACCAGATGAAAGACCTCAACGCCCTCGCGCGTCCTGAGGCAAGTAAAAGACCTCCTCGCCGTCGAGCGAGTGCAGGCGAGAAAGAGAAAAAGTCCTCCGTGTTTCTGGGAGCGAGAAGATGTAACTCCTGGGGCAATGTAGAGGCAAGTTAAAGACCTCCTCGCCGTCAAGTGAGTGCAGGCGAGAAAGAGAAAAAGTCCTCCGTGTTTCTGGGAGCGAGAAGATGTAACTCCTGGGGCAATGTAGAGGCAAGTTAAAGACCTCCTCGCCGTCGAGCGAGTGCAGGCGAGAAAGAGAAAAAGTCCTCCGTGTTTCTGGGAGCGAGAAGATGTAACTCCTGGGGCAATGTAGAGGCAAGTTAAAGACCTCCTCGCCGTCGAGCGAGTGCAGGCGAGAAAGAGAAAGGTCCTCAGTGCATCCAAGGGGGAGGAGATGTACACCCTGGGCAAGTTGAGGCACCAGATAAAGTCCTTATCGCCGTTGTGCGAGCTAAGGCCAGTTAAAGACCTCCTCGCCGTCGTGCGAGTGCAGGCGAGAGAAAGAAAAGGTCCTCAGTGCATCCAGGGGGGAGGAGATGTACACCCTGGGCAAGTTGAGGCACCAGATAAAGTCCTTCTCGCCGTTGAGCAAGTTCAGGCGAGTTAAAAGACCTTCTCGCTTACGTGCGAGCATAGGCAAGATAAAATCCTTCCCGTCTCGAACGAGTTCAGGTATGGCGAAGAGGGTGGAAGAAGCTTGAAAGGTGGCTAAGGTAGGTTCGAAGAGAACGCCTAGTCAGCCGGTCTTTTGCTCTGAAGTTCAGGAGGGCAAAGGAAGATCCCAAAGGGCGCTTCTACCCTAGATAAAGAAACGATTGCCAAAGCATGAGGCTAGGAAAAGCTGATGTTACCAAGAGGTCTTGGCGATCGGGAAGAGTTTAAACGACAACGAGAAGGTTGAAAGACTTGTTTGATAAAGCAGGTCGAGTGGGACGTTGCTTGAGCCAATGATTGAGTTACAGTTCGTTGCTTAAAGGGTATTCTTGCAATAAGGTTAGTTGCCTTAAGAGTACAAGTTGTTTAAAGTGATTATTGCTTAAGTTTGAATTGGCTCGAGGCAGTTACGTCAAAAGTCGCGTTTGTAAAATCACTACGTTAAATCCGACAAAGTTAAACATGCAAAGAAGGCTAAAGCGCTTAAAAGGAGTCAGGGGAGAGAATATCCAAGCTTTGTGATTGAAATAAGTATCTGTTCAAAACACATATGCACGAGTTTTTATTACAAGGTATATACGAGGGAAATTATAAAGTAGCAGATGAGGTGGAGTTGATTAGTCTTCAGCAGGAACGACCTTTCCATCTACTACTTCGTTGTTCAACGACACCATGCTGAGGTCGAGATCGGGGAATAGGCATGCGAATTGTTCCCGAGCGGCTTCGAATCCAGCAGCCAGAATCTGAGCAGAATTTAGCTTAAGTACTTCAATTTGCCCTTGAAGTTCTTCAACCTGTTTCTTGAGCTCTTTGTTCTGCTGCTCCAGCTCTTCAACCTGTTTTCGGAGTTGTTCGGTAGTCTCTTGAGCATGGAGAAGGTCATCAATAACCTTCTTGGATTCCGTTTGAGCTTGGGCCAACTCAGCAGCCATCTTTCCTTTCTCCTTGTTTGCCTCGGCGAGATCAGCCATGGCGTCGTCCCTCGCTTTTTATACTTGCCCAAGTAGCTTCTCGCGGTCGATCGACCTCTGCTCCAGTTTTTGCAACTTGGCGGCGTCAGCTTGAATGTGAGCCTCCAAGTCGCTCGCCTTGGTGCGAAGAGGCACGATTTTGCTTTCCAACTCGACCTTCTCTTGGGCAAGATCGTGGATTTTGCGGCGAAGGTCAGCAGCTTCCTTGCGCGCCAGCCTGAGCTCGGTATTCATGGCATCCTCCACTCGGGAGTGTTCGATTTCTGCGAGCGTCAGGTTGAATGACAATTTCTCCACCTCGACCTTCATAGTGCTATTTTCAGTCTTGAGGTTGAAGAGATCGTCTTGAAGCCTCCTGGTGGAGCTCTCCACAGCCCTCGTTATGATCGCGGGGATATCCTCTGCTATGTTTTTCAACTTGGCAGTTAGAGGTTCCCACATCCTTGTGACTTCAAGGGAAAGGTTTGCTGCGTGGAGAGGCGCCAGGGGGGCTTGTTGAGGGTTCTCGCCGCCACCTTCCTTAGCAGGATCTTCGGTGTTTGCTTCCTGGCGTGGCAACGGGATCGGGGATTCGGTAATTAGAATTGGAGAGGTATGAGCAACCTCATCCCCGATTGGAACGTTTCCTGCAGCTGAAGTGTTTGAAGGGGGGCCCCCTCCTGCTGACACGTATGGAGTAGAGGCGCTTGGGGGGTCCTCCCAGAAATTTGGCTCTTGGGCCTCAGCTACAGGTGGCGCAGTGGCCAGCGGAACTGCTTGGACTGGTGATGAAGGAGCTTGTGGTGTTGGCGATGAGGGAGGAGGAGCAGGTGTTGATGGTGGTGTTGAGGTTGGAAGAGGGGGTGGAGCAGGTGGAGAAGATGGTGCCACCCTCTTCCTTTTCGTAACAAGGCCATCCTCTGTGACCTCGTCATCCTCTTCTTCCTCCTCATGGACGACTTGAGGGGCTTTCCGCTTAGGTCTCTTAAGGACCAGTTTCTTGCGCTGGGTGGGTTCCCTGGGCGGCGATCGCCCATGAACGATGGCCTTCTCGACCGCCGAGTTGGGCACCGTTTGGGAACCGGTCGCCAACCCGTGGTTTCTGGCGAGCGCCTTCAATTCGGCGAGCATGTTTCCGCCCAACATGTTGTCTGCATGAAACGAAAATGCATGGGTTAGCTCAAAGAAGGAAAAGATAAGTGTATAAGGTAATAAGCAGCAGAGCAGTTATATGCAGAAAAGGTAAAACCAAAGTCTTGTGCATATCGCACAAGACGCCCAGATGCAGTATCAGAAGCAGTATCAAAGCAACAGTTTGGATGTCCTAACCTATTTGGAATTCTAGCTGATCCTCAAAGAATTCAAAGGAGATCAAGGTGGTGGTCAGGAATGTTATATTGGCGTCCGCCACCCTCTTCCAGAAAAGACAGAGGTCTCTGTCCAAAGCTCCCATGCTATCAGGACTTCTGGGCCTCCTGAAGCAGCTCTTGGACTCCTTTTTCCCCTTGTCCACCCAGTACAAGGGGAAGCCATCAAGAAGGGAGGTATCCTTGTCGTTTGCACGTACTTGGATGAATTTTCCCTTCCAGTCTTTGTACGATTGCTGGAAGATGGTAAAAATGGATCTCCCAGCAATCGCATTCAAGCTGACCCACAGGCGGTCTCCTGGGTGCTTGGCCTCGAAAAGGAACAAAAACACGTCCACCGACGCGGGCAACCCCAGGTGGTCGCATGTTATTTGAAAGGCTCGAACAAACGCCCAGCTGTTGGGGTGAAGCTGGGCGGCAGCAATGTTGAGCTCGGTCAAGAGTTCCCTCTCGAATCGGGTGAGAGGGAACCTGAGCTTGACCTTCTTGAAGAAATTTGTATAGACGAAGCAGAAGGGCCCGTCGGCGCTTACTCTGTCATCAGCGCACACTGGCAGAGCGGCGGGGCAAGGCAGCACCATCATCTTCTCGTCGTGCTCCTTGTGAAACGATTGATAGGCCTCGTCCCCCTTAGTCAACCGCAAAACTGCTCCCGCAGTGTTCACCGACGAGGTCTCCTTCAGAAGGGTTGAGTTAGCCCAGGGGTATAGAGTTTTGAAGTCTGGCAGAGGGACGGGGGCTCCTCCAGCGTGAGATGGAGTCGCCTGAGCCAGGGCAGTTTGGGAAGACGCAGGCCTCACAGCCTGCGAAGACGAAGCGCCACGAACTTGTGTTGGGTCGTGTGCTTGTGAAGGAAGGTTTCGTGCTGAAGGAGGGGGTTCGGGGTAATCTTTGTGCGAGTCATGATAGCAACTACAAAGGAAGAAGAAAGAAAGAACGATCAGGGATTACAAAGGCTGACTCGATCATAGAAGGAAGGTGAAAAAACGAACGAATGTATGTTCGTTGCAACGATCGACAAAGCCCTAAGTTACGCAGAAGGAGAAATGGAAAAACAACCCACAGCGTATGCACCAAGCAGTTACAGGATGATGCAAATCGGTGAAAATGCAAGGAAACCCAGCAGATGAAGGAAAGTAATTACCTTTCGATGATCAGGAAGACGGTGAAGGGAGATGGTGATCTAGAGCGTTGAAGAACGTCGAGAGCTTTCGCAGAAGGAAGTGAGAGTGTTTGCAAGCACGAAGAAAGTGATGGAACAGTGGAGCGTAATGGGTTTAAGGGTTTTCGAAATGATTTTAGGAAGCGCTAACGGCAGATGAAGAGAGCCGTTGATGAAGCCACGTGTCGAACGATGAGTGAAGGGTTTGGTGGAGCGTCAGAGCAGCAGAAAGTACAATCGCTTGGAATTCTGCGTCAGTGCCACGTAGATCGGGGTTAACGAAGGCTCTTTCAGTCTTTTCGCTAGACAAGTCTTCGCTTAAGACTGGGGGGCTTGTGTACCGCCCTGGTGGTCGGGTGTGGTGACGTGGCATCCTGCTACAGTGTAGGCGTGTTGACAAGGCGCCAGGTTGGCAGATAGGAAGGAAGTCGGGAGGCACGTGTAGTCGCCAGTTGTTAAGTTGGCGTGTTCCGATTTCCAGTTTACCAGAATAGGCGATCGCCAGGTTCAAGATCAAGTCGCCAGATGTAGACCCAGGCGACCAAGCAGTCGGAGATCGCCAGAACAAGCACATCGCCGAAGATGAAGGAGAAGCAGATTATGAAGGCGGCCGGCGAGACCACAGGGAAGGTGTATGAAGGCCCTAACTCGCCAGTTCCAGTAGAGATCGCACTCCTAAGTTAGCTATGCACTGGGCAGTACCATGCATAAGTAACTTAGCCAAAATGAGAGCAGAAGCAGCGCCAAGTCAGGGAGCCTCCAGATGATGGCACGTGTACAGTTGGATGCGAGCCACGTGTCCAAGTCTGTAACTGCCAGGAGAGAGAAAGCCACCAGGTATATAAGAGTTCTTAACAGACTTTATGAGGTACGCACGTTCAGTTCATACACTTTACGCTTGCGAGTGATAGAGCTGATTGTGAGAGAGGATTTGCACGGTTCTTGTTCTTAGTATTTGGTGATACCGTCACTGACTTGAGCGTCGGAGTGCGATCGGCCGCAGCGGCGCCGTATCGTTTCTTTGCAGGTTCTTGAGATAGATCCCGAAGAGGAACGGAGGTGAGAAGCGGTGCGCACGTCGATCCTTTGACGAGGCATTCTCCAGCGTTCCGGTCAACAGGCAGGATCAGGGAGCATTAGTCAATTTTTCTTTCAAAGTTTCAAAAGCTTTTTGTTGTGCTTCTCCCCATTGAAAGACCACATCCTTTTTCACTATGTCATTGAGTGGTGCGGCAATGGTACCAAAGTTTGGGACAAATCTTCTATAGAAAGAAGCAAGTCCATGAAAACTTCGGACCTCATTCAAAGTTTTCGGTGTAGGCCAATTTTGAATGGCCATCACCTTTGTTTTGTCCACATGGACCCCTTTGCAACTTACAACAAACCCTAGGAATTCTATATGATCAAGAGCAAACATACATTTAGCAATATTAGCATACAAATGTTCCTTCCTAAGGGTTTCTAAAACTTGCCTAACATGCAACCTATGGTCATCCAAAGATAAGCTATAAATGAGAATGTCATCAAAGTAAACAACAACAAACTTACCAATGAATGGTCTAAGAACATGATGCATGAGGCGCATGAAGGTACTTGGTGCATTAGTTAGACCAAAAGGCATAACTAACCACTCATATAAACCAAAGTTGGTCTTAAAACCCGTCTTCCATTCATCACCCGGTTTGATATGGATTTGATTGTAGCCGCTTTTAAGATCAATCTTTGAAAAGATTTTTGAACCATGTAATTCATCCAAAAAATCATCTAGTCTAGGGATGGGATGCCTATACTTAATTGTGATGTTATTGATGGCCCTACAATCCGAACACATTCGCCATGTGCCATCCTTTTTTGGCACTAAGATGATAGGCATAGCACAAGGACTCATGCTATCTTGAACCCACCCTTATTGCCGATAAAAAAAAAAATCTTGAACCCACCCTTTCTCAATCAAAGCATCAACTTGTTGGCGAATTTCCTTGGTTTCACTTGGATTGGTCCTATATGCTGGACGGTTTGGTAAAGAAGAGCCCGGTATCAAATCAATTTGGTGCTCAATCCCTATCAAAGGTGGAAGTCCATTTGGAGGATCTTGAAACACATCTTGAAACTCTTCTACCAAATTTTCCAAGCAATGAGGACTATCAACAAGTGCTTCTACCTTAAGAGTTCTAGGGATGGCTAAAAAAAGAGGATGATGAGCCACTAGTTCCCTTTCAATCTCACGCCTAGACACAAGGAGTGTAGGCTTAGAACTCTTATCTTTTGTATCTTTTTTATCTTTTTCACTCTCCCTCTTTTTCTTCATGATAACTTGGTCCTCATGGACTTCTCTTGGAGAGAGAGAATTTAAAGTAACCTCGTGACCATGGAATTCAAAAGATGGTTTGTTGGTAAAGCCATCATGTAAAACTTTTCTATCAAATTGCCAAGGCCTTCCCAAAAGAACATGAGTGGCTTCCATGGGCACAACATCACATAATACCTCATCTTTGTATTTTCCAATTGAGAAATGGATGAGGACTTGTTTATTAACAACTATTTCTCCTACCTCACTAAGCCATTGTAATTTGTAGGGCTTTGTATGAGAGATAGTATGCAATCCAAGCTTATCTACTACTCTTGTACTAGCCACATTTGCACAACTACCCCCATCCACTATCAAAGAGCAAATGTTGTTTTGAATAAGACATCTTGTATGGAAAATATTTTCCCTTTGACTTTCATCAAAAGGTTGTGAAATTTGTCCAAGAAGTCTTCTCACAACTAACAAATCCCCTTCAAGTGGACATTCGCTCTCTTCCTCACTAGATGCATGAGAATGCAATGAATGCTTAGGAGAATCTGAATCATGCTCACTAACTACAATGCCCTCATGCATGTACATACTTCGTTTAGAAGGACAATTTGCAGCTATATGACCATAACCCATACATTTAAAGCATTTAGTATTAGACGTTCTAGTGGGAGATTTAGGCCTAGAAGTAGATGGCTTAGTTTCCTTGGGTTTGAAAGAAGAATCTTCGGAAGGATGTTTAGAAAAAGAATTTTTGTTTCTCCAAGACTTGGAGTAGTATCCATCATTGGAAGCATTTTTGAAAGAGTTTTTCTTAGCAAGTTGGGCTTCCACCTTCATTGCAAGATGAACTAAAGAGCCAATGATGAATACTCTTGTAACTCAACAATGTCTTGAATATCCTTTCTAAGACCACTCACAAACCTAGCAATCATAGCTTCCTCACTTTCTTCTAATTCAATCTTAAGCACAAGCGTCTCTTGCTCCTTATAATATTCATCCACATTTAGCGTGCCTTGTTCAAACCGTTGGAGTCTCAACATGAGGTCTTTCCTAAAATGTGGGGGCACAAACCTAGCGCGCATATGATCCTTTAAAGAGTTCCAGGAGTCCACGGGAGGACCCTTGTGATAGATAATGTCCTTTACAATTCCATGCCACCATTTCATGGCATAATCACTAAACTCTAGGGTGGCTAGCTTAAGCTTATGCTCATCTTGGATCTCAAATATTTGTTCACACTTAGCCTCCCAATCTAAATATACATTAGGATCACTAGAGCCATTAAAACAAGGAAGCTTGACCGAAGGAAGCCTAGACTTTGCATCTTGATAGAAGCCATTGTCGTAGTGATGTCTTTCTCCTTGATGATGAGGTCTTTATCCATGAAATTGTGGTGGATTCCTCCTTCTCCTATGCTCTTCTTCACGGCCAAAATCATTTGAAGAGGCTCTTGAAGATGGTCTATGAGAATGATGCCCATCATGGAGAGAAGGAGATGGCCTAGCTTGTTGGACCTCCATCTTTTGCATTTTCTCTTCCAAGCGTCTAATAGTTCTTTGTGCTTCATGTAATTCACCAAGGATTGAAGCTTTGGAAGGAGAATTCTGCTTGTAGGATGCATCACTTGAAAATCCAGCCATTTGAAATTAAAAAAACAGCAAACACACAAAACAGCAAACAAGTCAAGACACAAAAAAAATTAGCAAAAACAGTGAGTGTTTCAAAGCAAACTGCCGAAGTGAATTTAGGCAGAAAAATTTAGGTCACTCTCAAAGAAATAATGTCCTTGCACCAATCTTATCTTGAGGCCTTCGAATCCTCAAATGAAAGATGTCAAAGCAAGCACACCAATCTCAAAGTCAACCACCACAAAACAAATGAAGCAATAAAGACAAACAAGAAAAAGTATAAGCAAAGAAAGGCTAGAACAAAAGGAATACTAGATGTTTGACAAACTCAAAGATTAATGAACAAAAGACAAGCAAGAAAATTAAAGAACTCAATGAGAAAGTAGGCACACAAAAGAATACTTAAAGAAAAGCACTAGAGTAGATGAAGAAAACAAAAATTAGCTACTGGAAAATTTTTTTTTATGCAAACTGTGCTTGATGTTCACTGATTTAACTGGAATGATATAGAGCGAACTGGATTATGAAATTTAAACCACAGAAACTTCAAGATGTTAACTCAATAATGGCACTGGAATCACTTAAAAACAGTAAGCCAATTAATTGAGATAAATTTTTCAAAATCGCTGCCAGATTACCGTATTCTTTTCGGCAGAATTGTACACTTTTTTTATTTTATTTATCATTTTTTATGTACTTTGAATTTTTGAGTACTTCTTTTTTCTATGCTTTTATAACACTTTGAATAACACAAATCCAGAATTTCAGAATTTTCCAGTGAGTAAATAAATTGCAATAAGGAAAAACAGTAAGCACTATTCAGAAAAACAGAGGAATCCTAATAGGAATGAAAAACAGAATTATGAACTAGCAAAGACATAATGGAAAATGATGTATAGGAACTTGTATAGGTCTAGAATACAAGTATGAACTCAATCTAAAACAGAAAATGCACAAAGGATCAATATCAAATTCAGAAAATTATATGACACTAAAGCAAGAAACAATCAAAAGCAGTAAAAGCACTACTAGAAGTGATGACAATTATGGAAAAACAAGACTAAGACAAAACTTGTATGGATTCAAAAAGGAAAATACTCAAACATATGATAGGCACAAAAATTAAAACAGCAAGCAATACTCAAATAAGCCTAAAACAGAACCTTAAATTGCAAGAAATTAAAGAGCTCTTGAAAATAAAGTGCTACACAACTCAACAATTAAACAAGAACACACCTAAACTCTTGATACCACATGATGTGATTCCAATAGCAAAGAAGAGAATGATTCTTGACATTCTTAGGAATCAACTTGAGTAGGACAATTGTTAGACACTTTTTCTTAGAATTGGATCAATGTTCTAAGTCAAGAACTCACCAAAACTAGCACCAAATCCAAACTCACATGGAAGTTCCTCATATTGTCAAATTGAACCAACAAAAAGAGGTAAAACTCAAAAGCACCGAACAGAATTGGATAAGAATCAAAATGAACCGAACAAAATGAAATTACAAGGCAAAGAACTGAAAAGGATTACTGGAAAATAAGAAGAACCGAACCATAAACTCAAGAACACGAGACAGAATTTCAAGGAAACAAGCTTAAACATGAACAATTGAAAGATAAGGAAGGAAGGAGAAAAGAATGCTCATGAAGATGGATGTAAGGTTGGATGATCACGCCACTAGAAGGATGGTTGCTCCTAGATGAGTGTGCTGCCGCCACTTGAGGACACCATGGATCCTTCAAGATAAGACTAGAGAAGAAGGCTCAAAAGCTCTCCAATGCTCACTCAAAATTTGAGTATAGTTTCTTTACTCTAAATTCCAATCTGAAAAATACAAAGGGAACACCTCTATTTATAGCCTAAGGTGCTGAAATGCAAGCTACACAAGTTCAAAAACTCCCTCCTAAAAAGCTTCTAGAATCGGCGCCAAAACAATGCATGAGGAAGGTGTGACCTCTTCCTTCACTTTGGCACCTCCTATTCTACTCCTACACCTATCTACTAATGCACCCCCCCTCCTAAAGCTCCTAACTAAAGCCTAAAAGATGCTCTAACAATTGAGGTTTCTAATGTTTCCCTCTAAGCACCTTCAACCAAAGAAATTACAAAAAGAGAAAATAATTGTCCCCTAGCTCCTAAAGCTTTGAACATGCTTCTTGTAAGCCTTTGAGGTGGGCTTTGACCTCCATGGGTGTCCTCTACTTGTGCCTCCACCTCTTCTTGAACTTGTTGATTGGCCTCCGTGTCCACTTGAGCTTGATCTCCATCAATGTTGGTATGGTTGGTGCATAGCCAAGTTTGGTGATTTTGGTGTTTTGGCTAGATTTTGTGACTTGGTGGTGTGGGGGGTGAGAAAAGATAAACATGGTTTTGAAAACTGGGTGGACTCAATCCTCACAAATGCCTCCAAATTAATGTGGGAAAAGTTTTGGAGCAAAAGAAATTGATCTTGGTATAGTTGGTGCTAAGCTAGGTTTCGTGATTTTGGTGTTTTAGCATGATTTTGTGACTTGGTGGTGTGTGCGGTGAAAAATGGAAATCATAATTTTGGAAAGGTGGCTGGACTCAGTCTTCAAAAATGCCTCCAAAGTGATGTGGGAAAAGTTAGGGGGCAAAAGGAATTGATCTTGGTATGGTTGGTGCATAGCCAACTATGGTGATTTTGGTGTTTAGCATTGATTTTGTGACTTGGTGGTTTGCAGGCTGAAAAACTAAAATCATAGTTTTGAAAATATGGCTGGACTCAAACCTCACAAATTCCTCCAAAGTGATGTGGGAAAATTTTTGAAGCAAAAGGAATTGATCTTGGAATGGTTGGTGCATAGCCAACTATGGTGATTTTGATGTTTAGCGTTGATTTTTTTACTTGGTGGTTTGCAGACTGAAAAACTAAAATCATAGTTTTGAAAATGTGGCTAGACTCAAACCTCACAAATGCCTCCAAAGTGATGTGGTAAAATTTTTGAAGCACAAGGAATTGATCTTCGAATGGTTGGTGATAAACCAAGTTTGGTGATTTTGGTGTTTTGGCTAGATTTTTTGACTTGGTGGTGTGAGGGGTGAAAAACGAAAATAATGGTTTTGAAAAATGGGTGGACTCAATCCTCACAAATGCCTCCAAAGTAATGTGGAAAAGTTTTCGAGCAAAAGGAATTGATCTTGGTAAAGTTGGTTGTAAGCCAGGTTTCGTGATTTTGGTGTTTTGGCTTGATTTTGTGACTTGGTGGTGTGTGGGGTGAAAAACGAAAATCATGATTTTGGAAATGTGGCTGGACTTAATCTTCAAAAATGGCTCCATAGTGATGTGGGAGAAGTTTGGGGGCCAGAAGGAATTGATCTTGGTATGGTTGGTGCATAGCCAAATTTGGTGACTTTGGTAGTTTTCGTTGATTTTGTGACTTGGTGGTTTGTGGGGTGAAAAACGAAAATCATGATTTTGGAAAGGTGGCTGGACTTAGTCTTCACAAATGTCTCTAAAGTGATGTGGGAAAAGTTTGGGAGCAAAAGGAATTGATGTTGGTATGGTTGGTGCATAGCCAAGTTTGGTGATTTTGGTGTTTGGGCTAGATTTTGTGACTTGGTGGTGTGACGGGTGAAAAACGAAAACCATGGTTTTGAAAAATGGGAGGACTCAATCCTCAATAATGCCTCCAAAGTAATGTGGGAAAAGTTTCGGACCAAAAGGAATTGATCTTGGTATGGTTGGTGCTAAGCCAGGTTTGGTGATTTTGGTGTTTTGGCTTGATTTTGTGACTTGGTAGTGTGTGGGGTGTAAAACGAAAATCATGATTTTCGAAATGTGGCTGGACTTAATCCTCTCAAATGCCTCGAAAGTGATGTGCGAGAAGTTTGGGGGCCAGAAGGATATGATCGTGGTATGGTTGGTGCATAGTCAAGTTTGGTGATTTTGGTGTTCTGCGTTGATTTTGTGACTTGGTGGTTTGTGGGGTGAAAAATAAAAATCATGGTGTTTGAAAATGTGGCTGGACTCAAACCTCACAAATGCCTCCAAAAGTGATGTGGGAAAATTTTTGGAGCAAAAGGAATTGATCTTGGAATGGTTGGTGTTAAGCTAAGTTTGGTGATTTTGGTGTTTTGGCTAGGTTTTCTGACTTGGTGGTGTGAAGGGCGAAAACAAAAATCATGTTTTTGCAAAACTGGTTGGACTAAATACTCACAAATACCTCCAAAGTGATGTGGGAAAAGTTTGGGAGGAAAAGAAATTGATCTTGGTATGGTTGGTGCAAAGCCAAGTTTGGTGATTTTGGTGTTTTGGCTTGATTTTGTGACTTGGTGGTGTGAGGGGTGAAAAACGAAAATCATGATTTTAGAAATGTGGCTGGACTTAATCCTGACAAATGCCTCGAAAGTGATGTGGGAGAAGTGTGGGGGCAAGAAGGAAATTATCTTTGTATGGTTGGTGCATAGTCAAGTTTGGTGATTTTGGTGTTCTGCGTTGATTTTGTGACTTTGTGATTTATGGGGTGAAAAATAAAAGTCATGGTTTTGAAAATGTGGCTGGACTCAAACCTCACAAATGCCTCCAAAGTGATGTGGGAAAATTTTTGAACCAAAAGGAATTTATCTTGGAATGTTTGGTGAGTTTGGTGATTTTGGTGTTTTGGCTAGGTTTTCTGACTTGGTGGTGTGAAGGGCGAAAACAAAAATCATGTTTTTGCAAAACTGGTTGGACTAAATACTCACAAATACCTCCAAAGTGATGTGGGAAAAGTTTGGGAGGAAAAGAAATTGATCTTGGTATGGTTGGTGCAAAGCCAAGTTTGGTGATTTTGGTGTTTTGGCTTGATTTTGTGACTTGGTGGTGTGAGGGGTGAAAAACGAAAATCATGATTTTAGAAATGTGGCTGGACTTAATCCTGACAAATGCCTCGAAAGTGATGTGGGAGAAGTGTGGGGGCAAGAAGGAAATTATCTTTGTATGGTTGGTGCATAGTCAAGTTTGGTGATTTTGGTGTTCTGCGTTGATTTTGTGACTTTGTGGTTTATGGGGTGAAAAATAAAAGTCATGGTTTTGAAAATGTGGCTGGACTCAAACCTCACAAATGCCTCCAAAGTGATGTGGGAAAATTTTTGAACCAAAAGGAATTTATCTTGGAATGGTTGGTGAGTTTGGTGATTTTGGTGTTTTGGCTAGGTTTTCTGACTTGGTGGTGTGAAGGGCGAAAACAAAAATCATGTTTTTGCAAAACTGGTTGGACTAAATACTCACAAATACCTCCAAAGTGATGTGGGAAAAGTTTGGGAGGAAAAGAAATTGATCTTGGTCTGGTTGGTGCAAAGCCAAGTTTGGTGATTTTGGTGTTTTGGCTTGATTTTGTGACTTGGTGGTGTGAGGGGTGAAAAACGAAAATCATGATTTTCGAAATGTGGCTGGACTCAATCCTCACAAATGCCTCGAAAGTGATGTGGGAAAATTTTGGGGGCAAAAGGAATTGATCTTGGTATGGTTGGTGCATAGCCAACTTTGGTGATGTTGGTGTTTACCGTTGATTTTGTGACTTGCTGGTGCATGGGGTGAAAAACAAAAATCATGGTTTTGAAAATGTGGCTGCACTGAAACCTCACAAATGCCTCCAAAGTGATGTGGGAAAAGTTTTAGAGCAAAAGGAATTGATCTTGGAATGGTTGGTGCTAAGACAAGTTTCCTGATTTTGGTGTTTTGGCTATATTTTGTGACTTGGTGGTGTGAGGGGTGAAAAACAAAAATCATGGTTTTAAAAAGTGGGTGGACTCAATCCTTACAAATGCCTCCAAAGTAATGGGGGAAAATTTTCAGAGCAAAAGGAATTGATCTTGGTATGATTGGTGCTAAGCTAGGTTAGGTGATTTTGGTGTTTTGGCTTGATTTTCTGACTTGGTGGTGTGTGGGCTGAAAAACGAAAATCATGATTTTGGAAAGGTGGCTGGACTTAGTCTTCACAAATGCCTCTAAAGTGATGTGGGAAAAGTTTGGGAGCAAAAGGAATTGATGTTGGTATGGTTGGTGCATAGCCAAGTTTGGTGATTTTGGTGTTTGGGCTAGATTTTGTGACTTGGTGGTGTGACGGGTGAAAAACGAAAACCATGGTTTTGAAAAATGGGTGGACTCAATCCTCAATAATGCCTCCAAAGTAATGTGGGAAAATTTTCGGACCAAAAGGAATTGATCTTGGTATGGTTGGTGCTAAGCCAGGTTTGGTGATATTGGTGTTTTGGCTTGATTTTGTGACTTGGTGGTGTGTGGGGTGTAAAACGAAAATCATGATTTTAGAAATGTGACTGGACTTAATCCTCACAAATGCCTCGAAAGTGATGTGGGAGAAGTTTGGGGGCCAGAAGGAAATGATCTTTGTATGGTTGGTGCATAGTCAAGTTTGGTGATTTTGGTGTTCTGCGTTGATTTTGTGACTTGGTGGTTTATGGGGTGAAAAATAAAAGTCATGGTTTTGGAAATGTGGCTGGACTCAAACCTCACAAATGCCTCCAAAGTGATGTGGGAAAATTTTTGGACCAAAAGGAATTTATCTTGGAATGGTTGGTGAGTTTGGTGATTTTGGTGTTTTGGCTAGGTTTTCTGACTTGGTGGTGTGAAGGGCGAAAACAAAAATCATGTTTTTGCAAAACTGGTTGGACTAAATACTCAAAAATACCTCCAAAGTGATGTGGGAAAAGTTTGGGAGGAAAAGAAATTGATCTTGGTCTGGTTGGTGCAAAGCCAAGTTTGGTGATTTTGGTGTTTTGGCTTGATTTTGTGACTTGGTGGTGTGACGGGTGAAAAACGAAAATCATGATTTTCGAAATGTGGCGGGACTCAATCCTCACAAATGCCTCGAAAGTGATGTGGGAAAATTTTGGGGGCAAAAGGAATTGATCTTGGTATGGTTGGTGCATAGCCAACTTTGGTGATTTTGGTGTTTACCGTTGATTTTGTGACTTGCTGGTTTATGGGGTGAAAAACAAAAATCATGGTTTTGAAAATGTGGCTGCACTGAAACCTCACAAATGCCTCCAAAGTGATGTGGGAAAAGTTTTAGAGCAAAAGGAATTGATCTTGGAATGGTTGGTGCTAAGACAAGTTTCCTGATTTTGGTGTTTTTGCTATATTTTGTGACTTGGTGGTGTGAGGGGTGAAAAACAAAAATCATGGTTTTAAAAAGTGGGTGGACTCAATCCTTACAAATGCCTCCAAAGTAATGGGGGAAAAGTTTCAGAGCAAAAGGAATTGATCTTGGTATGATTGGTGCTAAGTCAGGTTAGGTGATTTTGGTGTTTTGGCTTGATTTTCTGACTTGGTGGTGTGTGGGCTGAAAAACGAAAATCATGATTTTGGAAAGGTGGCTGGACTTAGTCTTCACAAATGCCTCTAAAGTGATGTGGGAAAAGTTTGGGAGCAAAAGGAATTGATGTTGGTATGGTTGGTGCATAGCCAAGTTTGGTGATTTTGGTGTTTGGGCTAGATTTTGTGACTTGGTGGTGTGACGGGTGAAAAACGAAAACCATGGTTTTGAAAAATGGGTGGACTCAATCCTCAATAATGCCTCCAAAGTAATGTGGGAAAATTTTCGGACCAAAAGGAATTGATCTTGGTATGTTTGGTGCTAAGCCAGGTTTGGTGATATTGGTGTTTTGGCTTGATTTTGTGACTTGGTGGTGTGTGGGGTGTAAAACGAAAATCAAGATTTTAGAAATGTGACTGGACTTAATCCTCACAAATGCCTCGAAAGTGATGTGGGAGAAGTTTGGGGGCCAGAAGGAAATGATCTTTGTATGGTTGGTGCATAGTCAAGTTTGGTGATTTTGGTGTTCTGCGTTGATTTTGTGACTTGGTGGTTTATGGGGTGAAAAATAAAAGTCATGGTTTTGAAAATGTGGCTGGACTCAAACCTCACAAATGCCTCCAAAGTGATGTGGGAAAATTTTTGGACCAAAAGGAATTTATCTTGGAATGGTTGGTGAGTTTGGTGATGTTGGTGTTTTGGCTAGGTTTTCTGACTTGGTGGTGTGAAGGGCGAAAACAAAAATCATGTTTTTGCAAAACTGGTTGGACTAAATACTCACAAATACCTCCAAAGTGATGTGGGAAAAGTTTGGGAGGAAAAGAAATTGATCTTGGTCTGGTTGGTGCAAAGCCAAGTTTGGTGATTTTGGTGTTTTTGCTTGATTTTGTGGCTTGGTGGTGTGAGGGGTGAAAAACGAAAATCATGATTTTCGAAATGTGGCTGGACTCAATCCTCACAAATGCCTCGAAAGTGATGTGGGAAAAGTTTGGGGGCAAAAGGAATTCATCTTGGTATGGTTGGTGCATAGCCAACTTTGGTGATTTTGGTGTTTACCGTTGATTTTGTGACTTGGTGGTTTGTGCGGTGAAAAACAAAAATCTTGTTTTGAAAATGTGGCTGCACTGAAACCTCACAAATGCCTCCAAAGTGATGTGGGAAAAGTTTTAGAGCAAAAGGAATTGATCTTGGAATGGTTGGTGCTAAGACAAGTTTCCTGATTTTGGTGTTTTGGCTATATTTTGTGACTTGGTGGTGTGAGGGGTGAAAAACAAAAATCATGGTTTTAAAAAGTGGGTGGACTCAATCCTTACAAATGCATCCAAAGTAATGGGGGAAAAGTTTCAGAGCAAAAGGAATTGATCTTGGTATGATTGGTGCTAAGCCAGGTTTGGTGATTTTGGTGTTTTGGCTTGATTTTCTGACTTGGTGGTGTGTGGGCTGAAAAACGAAAATCATGATTTTGGAAAGGTGGCTGGACTTAGTCTTCACAAATGCCTCTAAAGTGATGTGGGAAAAGTTTGGGAGCAAAAGGAATTGATGTTGGTATGGTTGGTGCATAGCCAAGTTTGGTGATTTTGGTGTTTGGGCTAGATTTTGTGACTTGGTGGTGTGACGGGTGAAAAACGAAAACCATGGTTTTGAAAAATGGGTGGACTCAATCCTCAATAATGCCTCCTAAGTAATGTGGGAAAAGTTTCGGACCAAAAGGAATTGATCTTGGTATGGTTGGTGCTAAGCCAGGTTTGGTGATTTTGGTGTTTTGGCTTCATTTTGTGACTTGGTGGTGTGTGGGGTGTAAAACGAAAATCATGATTTTAGAAATGTGGCTGAACTTAATCCTCACAAATGCCTCGAAAGTGATGTGGGAGAAGTTTGGGGGCCAGAAGGAAATGATCTTTGTATGGTTGGTGCATAGCCAAGTTTGGTGATTTTGGTGTTTGGGCTAGATTTTGTGACTTGGTGGTGTGACGGGTGAAAAACGAAAACCATGGTTTTGAAAAATGGGTGGACTCAATCCTCAATAATGCCTCCAAAGTAATGTGGGAAAATTTTCGGACCAAAAGTAATTGATCTTGGTATGTTTGGTGCTAAGCCAGGTTTGGTGATATTGGTGTTTTGGCTTGATTTTGTGACTTGGTGGTGTGTGGGGTGTAAAACGAAAATCAAGATTTTAGAAATGTGACTGGACTTAATCCTCACAAATGCCTCGAAAGTGATGTGGGAGAAGTTTGGGGGCCAGAAGGAAATGATCTTTGTATGGTTGGTGCATAGTCAAGTTTGGTGATTTTGGTGTTCTGCGTTGATTTTGTGACTTGGTGGTTTATGGGGTGAAAAATAAAAGTCATGGTTTTGAAAATGTGGCTGGACTCAAACCTCACAAATGCCTCCAAAGTGATGTGGGAATATTTTTGGACCAAAAGGAATTTATCTTGGAATGGTTGGTGAGTTTGGTGATGTTGGTGTTTTGGCTAGGTTTTCTGACTTGGTGGTGTGAAGGGCGAAAACAAAAATCATGTTTTTGCAAAACTGGTTGGACTAAATACTCACAAATACCTCCAAAGTGATGTGGGAAAAGTTTGGGAGGAAAAGAAATTGATCTTGGTCTGGTTGGTGCAAAGCCAAGTTTGGTGATTTTGGTGTTTTGGCTTGATTTTGTGGCTTGGTGGTGTGAGGGGTGAAAAACGAAAATCATGATTTTCGAAATGTGGCTGGACTCAATCCTCACAAATGCCTCGAAAGTGATGTGGGAAAAGTTTGGGGGCAAAAGGAATTCATCTTGGTATGGTTGGTGCATAGCCAACTTTGGTGATTTTGGTGTTTACCGTTGATTTTGTGACTTGGTGGTTTGTGCGGTGAAAAACAAAAATCTTGTTTTGAAAATGTGGCTGCACTGAAACCTCACAAATGCCTCCAAAGTGATGTGGGAAAAGTTTTAGAGCAAAAGGAATTGATCTTGGAATGGTTGGTGCTAAGACAAGTTTCCTGATTTTGGTGTTTTGGCTATATTTTGTGACTTGGTGGTGTGAGGGGTGAAAAACAAAAATCATGGTTTTAAAAAGTGGGTGGACTCAATCCTTACAAATGCCTCCAAAGTAATGGGGGAAAAGTTTCAGAGCAAAAGGAATTGATCTTGGTATGATTGGTGCTAAGCCAGGTTTGGTGATTTTGGTGTTTTGGCTTGATTTTCTGACTTGGTGGTGTGTGGGCTGAAAAACGAAAATCATGATTTTGGAAAGGTGGCTGGACTTAGTCTTCACAAATGCCTCTAAAGTGATGTGGGAAAAGTTTGGGAGCAAAAGGAATTGATGTTGGTATGGTTGGTGCATAGCCAAGTATGGTGATTTTGGTGTTTGGGCTAGATTTTGTGACTTGGTGGTGTGACGGGTGAAAAACGAAAACCATGGTTTTGAAAAATGGGTGGACTCAATCCTCAATAATGCCTCCTAAGTAATGTGGGAAAAGTTTCGGACCAAAAGGAATTGATCTTGGTATGGTTGGTGCTAAGCCAGGTTTGGTGATTTTGGTGTTTTGGCTTCATTTTGTGACTTGGTGGTGTGTGGGGTGTAAAACGAAAATCATGATTTTAGAAATGTGGCTGGACTTAATCCTCACAAATGCCTCGAAAGTGATGTGGGAGAAGTTTGGGGGCCAGAAGGAAATGATCTTTGTATGGTTGGTGCATAGCCAAGTTTGGTGATTTTGGTGTTTGGGCTAGATTTTGTGACTTGGTGGTGTGACGGGTGAAAAACGAAAACCATGGTTTTGAAAAATGGGTGGACTCAATCCTCAATAATGCCTCCTAAGTAATGTGGGAAAAGTTTCGGACCAAAAGGAATTGATCTTGGTATGGTTGGTGCTAGGCCAGGTTTGGTGATTTTGGTGTTTTGGCGTAATTTTGTGACTTGGTGGTGTGTGGGGTGTAAAACGAAAATCATGATTTTCGAAATGTGGCTGGACTTAATCCTCACAAATGCCTCGAAAGTGATGTGGGAAAATTTTTGGAGCAAAAGGAATTGATCTTGGAATGGTTGGTGTTAAGCTAAGTTTGGAGATTTTGGTGTTTTGGCTAGATTTTGTGACTTGGTGGTGTGAAGGGCGAAAACAGAAATCATGTTTTTGCAAAAGTGGTTGGACGAAATACTCACAAATACCTCCAAAGTGATGTGAGAAAAGTTTGGGAGGAAAAGAAATTGATCTTGGTATGGTTGGTGCAAAGCCAAGTTTGGTGATTTTGGTGTTTTGGCTTGATTTTGTGACTTGGTGGTGTGAGGGGTGAAAAACGAAAATCATGATTTCCGAAATGTGGCTGGACTGAATCCTCACAAATGCCTCCAAAGTGATGTCGGAAATTTTTGGACCAAAAGGAATTGATGTTCGTATGGTTGGTGCATAACCAAGTTTGGTGATTTTGGTGTTTTGGCTAGATTTTGTGACTTGGTGGTGTTAGTGGTAAAAAACGAAAATCATGGTTTTGCAAAACTGGGTGACTCAATCCCCACAAATGCCTCCAAAGTGATGTGGGAATAGTTTGAGGTCAAACAGAATTGATCTTGGTATTGTTGGTGCAAAGCCAAGTTTGGTGATTTTTGTGTTCTGGCTTGATTTTGTGGCTTGATGGTGTGTGGGGTGAAAAACGAAAATCATGATTTTGGAAATGTGGCTGGACTCAATCCTCACAAATTCCTCCAAAGTGATGTGGGAAAAGTTAGGGAGCAAAAGGAATTGATCTTGGTATAGTTGGTGCTAACCAAAGTTTGGTGATTTTGGTGTTTTGTCTAGATTTAGTGACTTGATGGTGTGAGGGGTGAAAAACGAAAATCATGGTTTTTCAAAACTAGGTGGACTCAATCCTCAGAAATCCTTCCAAAGTCATGTGGGTAAAGATTAAGGGCAAAAGGAATTGATCTTGGTATGGTTGGTGTTAAGCCAAGTTTGGTGATTTTGGTGTTTTTGCTTGATTTTGTGACTTGGTGGTGTGTGGGGTGAAAAATGAAAGTCATGGTTTTTGAAAACTAGGCGGACTAAATCCTCTCAAATGCTTCCAAAGTGATGCTGGAAAAGTTTGGGAGAAAAAGGAATTGAAATTGGTATGGTTGGTGCTAAGCCAAGTTTGGTGATTTTGGTGTTTTGGCTAGATTTTGTGACTTGTTGTGTGAGGGGTGCGAAACGAAAATCATGGTTTTGCAAAACTGGGTGGACTCAATAGTCACAAATGTCTCCAAAGTGATGTGGGAAAAGTTTGGGGGAAAATGGAATTGATCTTGGTATGGTTGGTGCTAAGCCAAGTTTGGTGATTTTTGTGTTTTGGCTTGATTTTGTGACTTGGTGGTGTGTGGGGTGAAATCGAAAAATCATGGTTTTTGAAATGTGGATGGACTCAATCCTCACAAATGCCTCCAGAGTTATTTGGGAATATTTTGGGGGCAAAAGGAATTGATCTTGGTATGGTTGGTGCTAAACGAAGTTTGGTGATTTGGGTGTGTTGGCTAGATTTTGTGACTTGGTGGTGTGCGGGGTGAAAAACGAAAATCATGGTTTTTGAATACTCGGTGGACTCAAACCTCACAAATGTATCCAAAGTGATGTGGGAAATGTTTGGGAGCAAAAAGAATTGAACTTGGTATGGTTGGTGCTAAGCCAAGTTTGGTGGTGATTATGGTGTGTTGTTGGCTAGATTTTGTGACTTGGTGGTGTGAGGGGTGAAAAATGAAAATTATGGTTTTGAAAATGTGGCTGGACTCAAACCTCACAAATGCCTCCAAAGTAATGTGGGAAAAGTTTCGGAGCAAAAGGATTTGTTCTTGGTATGGTTGGTGCTAAGCCAAGTTTGGTGATTTTGGTGTGTTGGCTAGATTTTGTAACTTGGTGGTGTGAGGGGTGAAAAACGAAAATCATGGTTTTGGAAATGTGGCTGGACTCAAACCTCACAAATGCCTCCAAAGTGATGTAGGAAAAGTTTGCAAGCAAAAGGAATTGATCTTGGTATGGTTGGTGGATAGCCAAGTTTGGTGATTTTGGTGATTTGGCTAGATTTTGTGACTTGGTGGTGTGTGGGGTGAAAAACGAAAATCATGGTTTTGGAAATGTGGCTGGACTCAAACCTCACAAATGCCTCCAAGGTGATGTGGGAAAAGTTTGGTGGCAGAAGTAATTGATCTTGGTATGGGTGGTGCATAGCCAAGTTTGGTGATTTTGGTGATTTAGCTTGATTTTGTGACTTGGTGGTGTGCCATGAATCATGAAATTTTCAAAGTCATGGTTTTTGAGGATTCTTGGTTGGGAATTGTCACAAATGCCTCCAGAATGAGGTCTACAAAGTTTGGTAGAAAAACCAAGCCATCTTGATGTGGTTTTGAATTTTTGAAATGTAGGAAAATACAGCGTTTTGAAAAAAATTCATGAAAATTTGAAACCTTGGCCAATCTTAACGAAACTTGGTGGGCACCTTCTTGATATTAATATGTGATGAACTGGAAAAAATCACGCAAAAATACGGTGTCTAGATACGTTTCTCAATTTTTCTCGATTTTCCACATTTCGGGTCTTTGGAAAAATAAGAAAAATACTTTTGCATGTCGAAAAATTCTAATTTTTTACTTATGTCTACTCGAAAAAAGTGTATCTACTTGTACAAAAGTTGCTTTTGCATATTTTACTATTTTAGGGAGGGGGGGGGGGGTGTGCTCCTCAATCCTGCCACCTTTGCGCCAGGGAAGGTTTTGGTGCGGTCCATGCATCCCCCTCACGTTTTGGCTTGCTTTGTGCTGGGGCAAGTCGAAACACCAACACATGGTTGACCTCACGTTTTGGCTTCTCCATCAACACCATCCTCGCGGGCGGTGTTGGGGATTAGAAACATGGATGAAACATGTTGGAACTTGGTGGGCACGGGCAGAGAAGTTTGTTGCACACATGCGACACGCGGAAGTTCTTTTCCATACCTAGCGATGCGGACACTGGGTCACTTGTTATTTCCATTTGCACACTCGCCAAGGGCAAGCCGAGGGTGGACCATCCGGTCGTGTGGTGTCTTGCAAACGCGAGGGTGTGCGAGTTGTAATGAGGATGTACTTGTCGGCTGGCTCCATGCCCCGTGCATCGAATGGTCAGGCACACTTCCCCCTCGTTGCCACCCAGTTCCCCAGGCGAGAGATCACGTTCCCTGTGCTGCCTACCAACAAAAAGGCATCCTTGTGTGCTGGCAAAGAATGTTTCTGTCCGGGCTTCCACCACGCGGTGGAGGTCTCGGAGGACCCTGAAGTGACGCATGTGGTTCGCCCTGTCCTTGCAAGCAAGCCAGCAAGCAATTGGCATGGCGGCACACGTGGCGGGGTAGTTCTCTCGGATTCGGTGCATGCGACGAACTCCCGGGTTCTAAATATTCGGTTACCCACCATCGTAGGATGCCCTCCCGGCTCGGTAAGGAGGGACCGTAGGGGTATGCGGCCCAACTGCGCACAGCCCGACAGCCCGTCCCTGTCCGATTCAGGGCAACGCGGATGGATGCTACCTGGTTGATCCTGTAAGTAGTCATATGCTTGTCTCAAAGATTAAGCGATGCATAGTATGAACTAATTCAGATAGTGAAACTACGAATGGCTCATTAAATCAGTAATAGTTTGTTTGATGGTATCTACTACTCGGATAACCGTAGTAATTCTAAAGCTAATACGTGCAACAAACCCCGAATTCTGGAAGGGATGCATTTATTGTTAGAATATATGGCTTTAAACTAGAGGGGGGGGTGAATCGTTTAAAGAGGGTTTTTGTAAACTTTTAAGCCTAGAATGAAAATACTTCAAGAAAACCTTGATTAAGAAATCAGTTTTTCAAAACATAAAGCAAAAGGCACAATACTAGTAAAAACAATTGGTTGTTTTAACGAAACAATCGGTTGTTTATACCAGTTAACAAATATCAAAACTGAATTTAAAGAGTTAGGGATAAAGAGATTGCACACAGAGTTTTATACTGGTTCACTCCAAATCTAGAGCTACATGCAGTCTTCTCAGTAACCCTGAGGAAATCCACTAAGCAATCACAACTTGATCACTTACACAACAACCAAGAGAATGACCTTGAACACCTCAAGACACACACTCTTCTTGGCCAACACACCAACACCAAGATTGCTGATCTTGATCCCTTCAAGAACACACAGCCAATCTCAGCAAACACAGAAACAAATACTTGTTTCACAGAGTTCAAGGATTACACTTGTTACAGAAGATAATCTGAAATCAATACAAGCATAATCCTATTCCACAAACTTTGATCAATCACAAACTTTTAGCAATCTCAGCTCTTTGAAAAACTTAGAAAACTCTATTCAAAATCAGATTCAGATTGTTACTCTATATTGTTTTTCTGAATATATTCAAAGATATAGTTTGTTATCAAATCTTAACAAACTCTTAAATTGCATTAAAAGATTGGTCAAAGCATTTAATGACGGGAGCGTAAGTAGTTAAATCATTTAAAGCTCAGTCAAAGATAGAACAATTTTTTTGTTATGGTCCCAAAGCAAACAATCGATTGTTTCTTCGAATCAATCAGTTGTTTTGGTTCTTAACAGTTCAACCATTTTAAAAACAGTTTTCAATCTTTTTCTCAAAACATCTAAGTATAAACAATCGGTTGTTTCGACACAACAATCGGTTGTTTTAACTTAGTTTGAAAACATTTTACTTTCACAAATATTGAGATGCTTATGCTTTAGATTCGATCAAGGGGTGGATTACAATACTCAAACTACCCCAGAACTATACTAAACCAGCACAGCAACACCAAGCACAGCCAAGGCTTCAACATCCTTCAAAGGGTTTGGATTCTTCAAAGCTTGAACACCACTTGGTTCAACATTTATTAGATAAAAGGTCAACGCAGGCTCTGCCTGTTGCTTTGATGATTCATGATAACTCGTCGGATTGCACGGCCTTTGTGCCGGCGACGCATCATTCAAATTTCTGCCCTATCAACTTTTGATGGTAGGATAATGGCCTACCATGGTGGTGACAGGTGACGGAGAATTAGGGTTCGATTCCGGAGAGGGAGCCTGAGAAACGACTACCAAATCCAAGGAAGGGAGCAGGCGCGCAAATTACCCAATCCTGACACTGGGAGGTAGTGACAATAAATAACAATACCGGGCTCATTGAGTCGGGTAATTGGAATGAGTACAATCTAAATCCCTTAACAAGGATCCATTGGAGGGCAAGTCTAGTGCCAGCAGCTACTGTAATTCCAGCTCGAATAGCGTATATTTAAGTTGTTGCAGTTAAAAAGCTCATAGTTGGTCCTTGGGTTGCGTCGATCGGTCCGCCACTGGTGTGATGCGACGTAGGCGTTCCGATCCCCGTGACGTGTTGAGAAGTCCACTGAACCCTATCATTTAGAGGAAGGAGAAATCGTAACAAGGTTTCCGTAGGTGAACCTGCGGAAGGATTATTGTCGATGCCTCAACCAACCAGTTCCACCCGCGAATCCGTAGCAAACACACAACGTGCAAGGGAGTGCAAGTGCAAGTGCTCCACCTCGTCTTCATCGGGGCTGTCGAAGAGAGGTTCTAATATGATTCCAATAGCAAGATAGAGATGATTCTTTGACATTCTATGGAATCAACTTGAGTTGGAGATAGCTTAGGCACTTTTAATAGAATTGGATCAATGTTCTATGTTTCAAGAACTCACCAAAACTTGCACCAAACACCAAACTCACATGGAAGATCCATCTATTCCAATTGAACCGATTAAAATGTGTATAAAAGCAAAAGCACCGTTTAAAAATCTCAAGAACAGAATTGAACCGAACAAAACAACTAGAAATGAAGAAGAAACAAATGAAAACAGCCAAGGAGAAGATGAACTGAAGCAAATTCAGAAACATACTAAAATACCGAATGAAAATGCTAGAAAAGTAAACTAAGACATGTTTTAGCTTCAAATGAACTAGGAGATGAAAGAAAGAAGAACTTATGGAGAAGGAGGACTTGGTTTGGTGATCACGCCACTTGGATGGTGAAGGCTCCAAGATAAGTGAGCTAGTGACGCCACTTGAGAGAACCAAATGCACTCGAGATAAGACAAGGTAAAGGAGAAAACAAGTTCTCACAATTCTCTCTCAAATTGAGTAGAGTTTCTCTATTACCAATTTCAATTCTGAATTTTACAAGAGCCCACACCTCTATTTATAGTGTGAGGGTGCTGGAAAATAGGTGGGAAAATTCAAATAAAACTCATTTGAAATTCCCACCAAAAACAAGTCACATGGGAGGTGTGACCTTTTTCTACTATGACACCTCCTAAAAACTACACCTACACCTACTCTCCTAAGTCACATGGATAATGTGACTTTATTTTACATTTTCACACTTGTTTATTTAATATCCACCCTCCTACAACTATACAAGAGTAATTCAAATGATGCTCTTTTATTTAATGCTTGGCCTTGCCCCTCATGGGATGGACTTGGGCTTTTTGGGCTTTGGCCTTCTTGGGCTTGGGCTTGGGCTTTGGGCTTGGGCCTCATCTTTATTTTATGTCTTCTTTTAATTTTGAGAAGACTAGAAGGAAGAACTTCAAATGTGAAGGCGAATGTCCACTTCCTTCATTAATAAAAGCCTCCTTTATTTGATTCTCATCAGGTTCCTTCCTAAAACATTGAAAATTTAATAATTATGAGGACTAGGAGGAGACAAATTGAGGTAGTTTTGTGCACTTACAATTTTATGGACAATGCAAGTTCTTATGTAATAACGAGAACGAGATGACACGTGGATTCATGCTTCGCAATAACGAGATGAGGTCAGTCTCAGAATCCAGTTGGGTGGGCCACCTGTAGAAAAAGCTTTGACGTAACCTTACAACATTATGTATATAGTTGAAATAATTTGAGTTGACATTACTTAGGTCATCTATTTATAATCTTTCATGTTTGTCTTTGGATATTATGTGACATTTCCAAAAAAATCATGGTCATCTTGGTCAAAATTGTAGGCGGTCCTGAAGGATTTAAAGCGTATATAAGACTAGAGGTGGAAGAGCATAAAACAATTAATTGAACATTTCATCATTGACCTTTACTGAAGGGAGGGGAATGTTGTGCCACTGCCGCTTACTAATCCACCCTTGTGTTGTGTGCTTGAGTGCAGCCATTGCTTATTTTTTAGTTTTTTTTTATGATTTCGTTTGTTTTATTTTTAATTAAGTTTGTATTTGCAAAAGTTTATTAGTCGCATATTTTAACCAGTTTTGTTTATAAATTAAGATGAGTTCAATCATCCCATCCCAGATATTTTTTTAAGCAACAGAGCAGTTCTTTTATAGATCTGGAAAGTTGGTGGTCCATCCATCCCAATTTTTACTATAACTATGTATGTATTTGGATTGGATGTCATTATGATGGGTAGGTAGTGTATTGCACACTCACTCACTGCTTAGGTAACAATTCATCCATCCATCTCACCACATGACACTACAGTGATACTAGAAATGGTGAAAAAGTGGATATGTAAAAAATTTTTGAATGAAATATAACCATAATGGTTTCATAAATCTCTAATTTATATTAGAAAACATCATGAAAAATTTCAGAATTTTCTGACAAGTGTAAGTATGAGAATTAAGACCTTGAAAATACCAAAAAATCACAAAAAAATAAAAAGGAAATAGTAAACAATGGATTTTTGGAATTTTGGGGGGCCAATCCCCTTCAGATATTGGCAGCTGCCTTTGTTGCCCCGTTTCCAACAACTTTCATTTTTTACGCGTCTCCATCCGACTTCCCAGTCAAAAGTTATGGTCGTTTGAAGTTTTCCACCAATAATTCTTTGCAACTCAAAATCTATCATTGTTTTCCAACCTGTCAGGACTCCTCCATCAAATATACACTGAATCAAGTTAGCACAAAAACATTTTGATCAAAAATCATTTTTTACCTATTTTTAATGAATTTTTCAATATTCCTGCCAGACCAAAATGAAAATTTCCTTTTGCCTTGCTTTGCAGCAAACCCTCTTTTATTTATGGTTATCATTCATTCATCCATCCATCCATGCATCCATCCATTCATGCATCCATCCATCCATCTATTCATTCATCTGGCGGGCTGGCTTCAGTCCATACAAAATGGTTATTCTTCAAACATTGAAATAAGGGTAGCTCCACCAGCTGATAAGAATCTAGACAAGGCAGTCATGCGCCCAGTCAGCTGCTGCTCCTCCTTTACACTCGCCGGGCTCCTCATTTATATGATCACTGCGCACTTGTACGGGTTTGCTTCTATACTACCTCGTTCAATGCGCAAAAACCCAAGGAATTTCCCTTCTTCCACTCTAAACACACATTTTTCTGGGTTCAGCTTCAAGTTGTACTTCTTGGCTAGCTTGTTGAACAGCTATTCCAAATCAACAATGTGCTGATCCTTCTCTTCTGAAGTGATGACCATGTTCTCCACATACGCTTGTACATTCCTCCCAATCATTGGGGCGAGAGCGAGGCGAGGGCGAGGCGAGGATCCTATCCATCAACTTTGATAGGTGGAACCAGCATTCTTCAGGCCAAAGGGCATCACCTTCTAACTCTGCTATATTGTTGCCCTCATTCCGCCACCATCCGCTCTTACCAGCCTCAACTCGTCAACATTAGTAGACTCCCTTAGGAATAGTATGGGTCTTTGTGAGCCTCCCTCTTGTGTGAGTTCACCAAAGTTGAGAACATAATGGTTTAACAGTTAAAATCCTCCCCTACCTTTATACAGTTAGGGCGAGGTCAGCAAAACGAACCTCTCCCTTGGGTTAGAAACACCAAGACTGGGAATAGCATGGTTCTTAGTGAGCCTTCTTCTTGTTTGGGAACGCCAAGGTCGAGAACAAAACAATTGCCAGTTAAAATCCTCTCGTGCCCCTACACGGCTAGGGTGAACGTCAGAAAGAAGGACCTCTTCCTTGTAATGTAAGGCAAGGCTAGTATGGTTTCTAGTTATACGTCTCCCTTATCCCTGTGTGGAAAGGTTGAAGTCCAGCTAAGTAAAGATCTCCCTCGTCTTGTAAGACAAGGCCAAGAGCAGTGCGGTTCCCAGCCAGAGGTCTCCCTTGTCTTGTAAGAAAAGGTTGAGTGTGACGCATTACCTAGTTGAAGATCTCCCTTGACCTTATGAGTCAAGGTTGAAGAGCAGCAACTCCCTTACCTTTGTTTGGCAAAGGATAGGGCGAAGTAAGAGCTTGGGTAAGCATTGCCTTTACCCCGAGACAACAAGACTAAAGTCAGTAAGCGGTGAGGAAGCGTGATACCTAAGACAAAAAGACCCTTAAAGACGTTATTAGTCCAAGCAAGTCAGGCGAAGCAATTAACAACGACAAAGGGAACGAGATCAGATAGAAAGCATATTCCATAAATATAAGTAATGTATATGTACAAGTTATCAAAATGTTCGTCAAGCAGTTAAATTACAACAAGAAAGGAATCACTCCTTGGCATTGACCAGCTGCCCATCAACGATCTTCTTTGATAAGTCGGTTTGGGAAAGATCCACCTCAGGATGCGCGCAGACAACCTGGGCCATGGCATCCTCAAACCCAATCGCATAAGAATCAGTAACATCATTGGTGAGCTCCTCCTTGGTCTGATTGAAGAGTTCGTCCTTACGGACAAACTCTCCCTCCAGCTGGCCAAGACGTACTTCGTGCTGAGTTGCCCTTTTCTCCAGTCTGGCCATCTTAGCCTGTGACTCCTCAGCCTTCTCCTACAAGTCGATGACCTCATTTCGGAGAGACAAGACCTTCACATGCACGCTCAGGGTCTCCTGGGGCTTCTCAAACAAGAGCCTTTTGGTCTCCTTGTCAGTTTGGCGAAGGTCTGACACCTCCAGATACAATGCGGTTTCGCGTTGTATGAGCTTCTTGATCAGGAGGGCGTCTCGACTTGCTGCCTCCCTTAGCTCTTTCATCTCAGCAATTCTTGAACCTTGTCTGCATGAGAAAACAACAAGGCATAAGAAAGGGAACCAACACAGCATGCAAGTAAAGGCAGAAGGAAGAGAAGGCAAGTACCAATATAAGACTTGAGAGGCTTTTTGTACTCAAGCTTGATCAATTCAGCGGTGCTAAACACCACGCCCAAGTTGGAAAGAAACTTGCAAACCTCGCCGTCGGGCGGGGGGACAAGTCCTCGAGGCTCCTAGGCTTCTTGAGCCCTGACTTCTCCACCCAGTAGAGTGGGAACCCATCCAGCAGGGTGGGATTAAACATGCTGCACCCAATCTTGAAGAACTTCCTCTGGAAGCCCTTGTAAGACTGCTGAAAGAGAGTTAGAAGAACTCTCCCAACGACTCCATTGAAGCTCATCCACAGCTTCTTTCCAGGATTTTTTACATCAAAGAACTACAATAAGACATCCACTAATGGCGTATGGCCAAAGTGGCTGCAGAGGATGACAAAGGCCCTGATGAAGGCCCAATTGTTGGGATGCAGCTGGGCAAGGGCCACATTAACTTCAGTGAGGAGCGCACGCTCAAACCCCGTGAATGGGAGGTGAAGCTTGAGAGTTTTGAAGATGGTCGAGTACATGAAGAAGAAGGGTTCTTCAGGGTCTGCACGATCGTCTATACACACGGGTTCGCCTTCCCTGCAAGGCCAAACCTTCACAAACCTATCATGGTCCCTCCCGAAGATGTGGAACTTTTCGTCGGACTCGCCTTCTTTGTTCGCATCCACGTCCTTAAAGGAGGTAATTTGTGAGGTTTCAACGAGAAGGCTATCAGGGGCCCAACGATAAAGCGATTGATAGTTGATGGAGGGAGGTGGGTTTGGTGTAGTTTTGGCTTTGGCCATCTCGGAAGGGAAAGCAAGGGCAATTCATGGGGTGTGTGTGGCACATTCGGGTACGACACAAGCAATTGTTCCTTGGAGGCGGTAAGGCCTGTTAGGGTTAGGGTTTCCAGGGTAACCTTGCATGCATGGCACGTGAGTACTTAGGGCACCCACAAAACAAATGATGCCGCAGTGCTGGTACGCGAGTAGGTACCTTGGTGGCTATGTTGTTTGGTCTATGCACTCCAGAAAAGGGATGTCCTATGCGCCAGATTACGCTAAGATTGTGTAATAGCGGTGCAAGTACATTATCCCAGGAACCCTAAGCCCACTAAGAGACGTGGGAGCATCATAGAAACAACCTTATATACAACCTATAAAGAGGGTGGTAAGAACCCTAGCAAGGTACGCCGTTTCTAAGACTGAAACTTCTTTACACACATTACTAATTCTTTAGCCCTTACTGACTTGAGCGTGAGAGTGCAAACGGTCATAAGGGCGCCCTTTGTCTTTACAGGAAAGCGTTCTTCAACCCAAGGAAGTTTGACTGAAGGAAGAGACAGGCGAGACATGCGACTGCTGTTAGAGTCAACCGATAACCAAGTCAACCGGCAAGAACAAATTTCTAAACCAATTAATAAGCAAGATGCCTTTAGAAACAATTGCTCACTGTTTTTGAACAAAATGCCCACTGTTTTAACGTCAATTTGGTACTGTTTTGGTTCTCTTTTTTTTTTTATACAAATTGCATCAAGCAAAATGTGAAAAACATTCAATTTCCATAAAAAAAAAATTGGTGAATTCAAGATAATTGAACACTTGCAATCATATGTCTGGAACTTGACATCAACTTTTACTAAAACAAGTTTCTAATGGAATTGTAAAGGTCACAATTAAAAGTAAGCAAGAAGAATCAGAGTAAGAACACCTAGAACATTAAGAACATATGACACAAAATAAAAAAGCAAGATCAATGAAAAGGCACAACAAGAATTAAAGGTGCAGGAAAATTAAAAAACAAGAAAGTAATGACAAGAAAGTAAAGATACTTGAATATAAAGAACAAGAATGTAAAATTACTTTAATTAGGGGAGGATTTAACTGTAAAAGGCGTTGTTCAACCTGGGCGTTCTCACTCGAGGGGAGGTGCTCTCCGCGGGCCTGTCATTCCCGCTCCCGAGACTTCTAACCCAAGGAAAAGCCTATGACTGACCTCTTTAAAGAGGGTTTTTCTGAAGAACCATTTCTCTCAACCTTGACGTTCTCACTCGAGGGGAAGGTGTTCTCTGCGAACCTACCTCTCCCACACTCGAGACCTCTAACGCAAGGGAATGGCTTGTACCTGACCTCGTCCTTGCTCAAAGGCGAGGGAGGATTTATCTGCCGAACCATATCTGTTCATTCTTGGTGTTCTCACTCGAGGGGGGAGGTGTTCTCTACGAACCTACCTTTCCCACTCTTGAGACCTCTAACCCAAGCGAACGATCCGTATTTGACCTACCTTCGCTCGAAGGCGAAGGAGGATTTCACTGGTGAACCTCTTCGTTCGACCTTGGCGTTCTCACTCGAGGGGGAGGTGTTCTCTGCGAACCTACCTCTCCCGCACTCGAGACCTCTAACACAAGGGAACAAGTTCGTAACTTCATCGTGCAAAAATTCGAGAAGATATTTCAATCAAAATTTATTGGGTGACCTCATTAAAAAACCTTTATAAGGGAAAAAGACTGTCCCCTAAGAACTATGTACAATTTTATTGTTCAACTGGAGTAAAACTTAAAGTTAGCTGCATTCCATGTGCGAGGAATCACGCCTCCTTCAAGCGTCTCAAGCCTGTATGCTCCATTCGCAAGGGCCTCTGTCACTCTGAAAGGACCAGTCCACTTGGGGGACAACTTGTTCTCTAGCTGATAGGGGTGGGCCTTCCGCATCACCTGGTCGGCGACCTGGAACTGGCGAGGCTTCAGCTTCGAGCTGTACTTGTACTCCAAGTTCAGCTTCAGCTTGCAGTAAGTCCAAGTTCATCTTTCTTTCTTCGTTGGATTCTTCAGCCACGAAGTTCAAGAAGCATGGCGAACTCTCCTGGATATCCACTGGAATCATCGCGTTCGACCCATACACCAAGCTGAAGGGTATCTCTCCAGTGGTGGACCGGGGAGTGGTGTGGTAAGTCCACACTATTCTAGGAACCTCCTGGTTCCTTTGGCCTTCTCAAGCCTTCTCTTCCATCCTCTGAGCAGGACTCTGTTGGCAGACTCGACCTGCCCATTTTTCGTGCTGACCTGGTCCACCCCCACCCCGTTATCTACGGTGAATGTTCGAGGTGTCTTCAGGGTTTCCTGTATTACCGTTCTCTGTCTACCCCCCTTGCCTGAACTGGCGAGCTTAGCTAGCAAGTGAGCTCGGGCATTCTGCTTTCTTGGGACGTTCACCAACTCAAACACCACGAAAGACCCTTTCAAAAACTGGACATACCTTAAGTAGGCAGCCATCTGAGGGTCCTTGGCCTGATATTCACCATTCACCTGACCTGTGACTAATAGGGAGTCGCTCTTCGCCAGCAGACTCTGTGCTCCCATCTCTTTTGTCAACAACATGCCCGCAATGAGGGCCTCGTACTGTGCCTGATTGTTGCTTGCCTTGAAGGCGAACCATAGGGCCTGCTCGATCAACAACCTGCTTGGTCCCTCCAAGATGACACCTGCCCCGCTGCCTTGTTTGTTAGAGGACCCGTCTACAGAGAGCACCCACCGGAAATTGGCTTCCTCTTGGTGTGCAACTACCGAGGAGAGCTCTACCACAAAATCTGCGTAAACTTGGCCTTTGATAGGACCCCTGAGCAGAACTCGATTGGCGGACTTGACCTACCCGTTCGTCTGAGGGTGTTCGACTGATGAGAACACCTGCTTTATTCCAGCTCCGTACATAGTTTGCCCAACTGTTGGCTCGCGAACTGGGTACCATTATCGAACACCAACCATTTTAGGATTCCAAAGTGGCACACTATGTTCTTCCACACAAAGTGTTGGATCTAGTGGGTTGTGATCTGCGCTACTGGCTCAGCCTCTATCCACTTCGTGAAATACTCTATGGAAACTGATCCTGCCGGTTGACCAAGCGCAAGAACGATGCCTCGTCACGATCTTTCCTCACCAGCTTTAACACCACGTGCGCATTAAGTCCACGCTACAGGTTGTCTCTCTGAGAACCTAAAAACACAATATGGCGCCGCTGCGGCCGATGGCGCTCCGATGCTCAAGTCAGCAATAGGAACACCCAAAAACTGAGAGGAAACTAGATGCTATAGAACCGTGCTCAAGTGTTCTCAACAAGAAAAATGAGTCGTAATGAACGTATCTCCCTCAAATTTTGTTAAGTTTACCTCTTATACTTGGGCATTTTCTCTCTCCAGACGGTTACACCTTTGGACACGTGGCTCGCATCGAACTCTACACGTGTCACGATCTGGGCTGAAGTAACTTAAGCGCCATTTCCTTGTATACCGTTACGCGGCTAAGTCTCCTATTCAAGGTGTAACCTAGCACATAACACGCTCTAGAACGCCACCCGACAAAGAGAGTATCGGATGCAACAAAGTAGATCATCCCTGTGATATCGCTTGTCGCAGGTGCCACCTTCCTCACTGTCTCGCCATGCATGTTCTAGCTAAGGAAACCTCGCCATCAACGAATGTCCACTATGGGAATCCTGTCATCGATGAGCAAGCTGTTTCCTCCAACTCACTGCTCATGCTGAGACATGGTCACCTTGTCTCTTAACCTCCATGCTTTATGCTGACGTAACAAACATCTTTACTGAACTTACGCGCCTGAACTTACTCGCCTGAACCTCCAACAGTTTCAGCTAAGTTTACTGGGAAATCCGGCGATGTTACTCTTGTGGCGATTCCTGACCACCTGATCTTCTGTTCTCCAAATACGGCGATGTTATACAACTCTGGCGACCACCGACTATGCGCACTGGTGAACGCCGCTTCAACGACTGGCGATTATGTCATCTTTCTCGACTACACACCTTTCTCTCGACCACGTGTCCCGCTAAGCACGCTCCACTTGATCGCCTAATGCCACGTCATCATACCCGATGACCTGGCCGGTACACAAGCCCCCCAGTCTTAAGCTTGGACTTGTCCAGCGAAAAGACTAAGAAGTCGTATTCTCGGCGATCTACATGGCTTTGCATACTGACATCCGTACTATTTAACTTTTTCGACGTTTCGCCAATCCCCTTTAATCAAACGACACGTGGACTTATCAACGACTGTTGTTTGTTGTTGTTTGCGCTTCTTGCAACGTTCAAAACTCTTAAAACACTCGCGCCACTTCACTGTTTCATTATCTTCTTCTTCACTCCAAACTCCCGAAACACTTTAGCTAATGCTTCGTCTCCCTCGATCATCATCTTGCTCAACAGACCTTTGATCATCAAAAGGTAACCTTTTATCTCTCCCACTGACATTTGCTGCATTTTAATCGATTTGCATCATCCATTAACTGTCTGGAGCATACGTTTTGGGTTGTTTTGTTCTTTGCTTTACCTTTTTCTACGTTTAGGTTTTCTAGTTTTCTCTCTGCGAGCCCCCCTTGTTCGTTCCGTTTTCTTCTTTTCAATCGAGTCATTCTGTTTATGAACCCTCATCTCTTCCCTTTTTCATCTTCTTTGCAGTTCTTCTGATGGCTCGCACCAAAATCACTCCAAACCTTCCTCCATCTTCTCGAAACCCTCCGCCAAAAACTCGTAAGGTCATCCCTTCGTGAAACCCCTCCTCTTCTCGCAATTCACCAAGGGATCCCAGTGTCCATTCGAGCCAGGTCGAGAGACCCGCATCCTCTCGACCCAACTAACTGCAACCAACCCCACCTCAAACCAGCGCAACTGTGAGACCCCCTTCTGATTACGAACAGTTGTACCCTTGGGCCAATTCAGCTTTGCTGGGTGAAACCTCTTCCATCAACACCGACATTGACGTCCTTTGCCTAAAGAAAGGTGATAAACCTCATCTTTCCTTTAGCAAGGAGCATGATGACAAGGTGACCGTTCGTCCTTGTCCCCCTGGGGAGCCCATCTACACCGACGACCAGGGGAACAATGGCGAACCCTTCTGCTTCGTCCATGCTACCATGTTCAAGAAGGTCTAGCTCCGCTTCCCCTTCACTCGCTTCGAGAGGGAGCTCTTGACCGAGCTCGACATAGCCCCCGCCCAGCTACATCCCAACAGCTGGGCATTCGTCAAGGCGTACCAGATCGTTTATGCGCACCTGGGGCACCAAGCCTCCGTGGACGTGTTCCTCTTCTTGTTCGAGGCCAAGAACCCAGGTGATCGTCTATGGGTCAGCCTCAACAAGATTGCTGGGAGGTCCATCCTCTCCATCTTCCAGCAATCCTAGAAGGACTGGAAAGGCAAATTTGTGCGTGTTTGCTACAACGACCAAGACCCCACCCTCCTCGACGGATTTCCCTTGTATTGGGTGAACAAGGGAAAGAAGGAGTCTAAGGACAACTTCAGGAGGGCTAGAAGTCCAGAAAAGATGGGGGAGCTCGACAAGGATCTATGCAACTTCTGGAAAGGAGTTGCCTCCTCCAACATAACCCTGGCCACCTCCTCCATCATCGCCTATAAATTCCATGAAAGTCAACTGGACTTTCATATAGGTTTGTCTTCCCCTCATCTCCAAGTTTCCCTTTCCCTGAGTTCGCATCACTCTATCTTTTATTAATGTTGCTTGTGTCATTCTGATCTGCATGTAGTCTTGACTGGTTAACTTATGCATTAGTTCACACTGCTTATTTTCCTGTGCATCATCAACTGCTTGAACTGGACTAGTTTGTGATCATTGATTTCTTTATGCAGATACAATGTTGGGAAATGAGCATATGGTGAGACTGCGCTCAATAGCCAAGCTTCATAATCTGGCGGCGGGCTCCCAAACCATTCCCAACTCTGCCGCAGAAGCCACTGCTGCCCAAGGCAGATCTCCATAGGTTGGCCCATCCCCTCCTATCGCTCTTCTGGCCCCTGAGCGAAAGAAGCTGCCACCAAAAAGGGCTAAAAGGAAGACCCCCAGAGTGGTGTCAGATGAGGAGGAAGACGAAAGCACTGAAGACAGGCTAATCTGCAAGAGAAAAAGGGCGACTGTAGCTGAGCCACCAGCAGCTGGAGGCACCAGCCCCAACTACACCGAGAACCCCCCCAGCGCCTCCACACCCTTCGAGTCTGTTGGGGATGCTCTCCCTTCAAATGCCTCAGCTGCTGGAGCTACACAAGAACAGATTGCTGACACACAATCTTCCCCCCAACCTGTAGTGGCGGAGCCACCCATCTCACCACCGCACCCCGAAGCTCCCCTCATTATCCAATCTTGTGAGGGTGGTGGTGAGAATCAACCTTCAACGCCTCCTCTAGCTCCAGCTCTTCCAGCCCTTCTCGAAGAAGCCTTGAAGGCTTACGCTGCTCACCTCAACGTCATAACAGCTGAGAGCGTGGAGAAGCGCCTTTCCAAGATGGTTGGTGAGGCTTTAAAGGACTCCCTGAGCAAATATGAACTTGACAACCGCATCCAACGGGAAGAGGCCAGCACCGCGAGGGCCCAGGTCCACAAACTTAACTATGACATGATGATGAAAAGACTTGAGTTCTCGCGGTTGGAAAATGCCCTTAAAGACGAGCTGCGGAGTGAGCGCAACAGCAACGCTGACCTGCGCCAAAAGCTTAATGCCAAACTTGCAGAGATTATTGAACTGGAAGGCAAGCTCGTGCCTCAGAAGGTGAAAATACCTGAGTTGGAGGGGGCTCTTGCAAAAAACAAGGCCCAAGTGGCCAAGCTTGAGGCTAAGTCAACTGAGGTCGAGGCAGAAAGAGATCGAAAAGCTGAAGAGCTTAGCAAGTCTACAACAGAGCTTGCCCAGATGCGCAGGAGAACAGTGGGCTGAAGAAGAAGATTGAGGAACTTGATCTCAGCGCCGCGCATTTTCTCACTTTAGGTTTTGGTGCTGCTTTGGAGCAGATTGCCTCCGAATATCCTGACCTGGACCTCTCCAAATTCTCCGTTTACAATGAAGTGGTGGATGGCAAGATCGTGCCTTCAGCTTAACTGTTTTCATCTGCCACTTCAATCTTATCATCTTGAAACTCTTGTATTTAACTTTTGATTTATCTGTAATAGCTTTCATTCCGTTCAAACTGCTTTGATATATATATATACATATGGCTCTATCTTTATCTGTTGTGCGATCATCTGATGTAACTGGCTAGTTTTTGCTTAGCCCAATTAACATAGCACAAACTGATGCTTAATTCTATGGAAATCAACTTAACCTGAACAAACTGTTAGTCTATAGCAATAACATTTAACGCGAAATCACTTACGGGGCAGTAGGCGTAGGTCAATCTTAGTATCTGAAATATCGCTTGCCTGATCTGCCAAGTGATATGTGTATTTCTATGTCATCGCCTAAAACTTCGCTGATCTAGTTCTTGCCGTGTAATCTTCTTACTATCTCAATCTCAAAGCCATAGTCTTTCGGCGATGTCATTTTCCTTTTAATTGAAAAGCGTTCTCTGCAGAGCTACCTTATAACTTCATCTTTGCTCAACTGGGAGGAGAGCTGCCTTTCGGATCTCCCTCTACCTCCCAGAGCTTTCAACCTTTACTTTCCTCCACTCATCTGGGAAGGAGAGGTACCCTTTACGGATCTCCCTCTACCTTCCCTGAGTCTTTAACCTGAGATAACTTGATCATTGTCCCCTCTACCTTCCCTGAGTCTTTTAATCTTTTCTCGCCTGCACCCGCTCAAGGCGAGGAGGACTTTTTAATCTCTTCGCGCCTGCACCCGCTCAAGGCGAGGATGACTTTTTAATCTTTTTTGTGTTGCCTCGAAGCGCACGAGGGCGTTGAGGACTTTAAACTTTGTTCTGATGCCTCCGATCGCACGAGGGCGACGAGGACTTAAAACTATATACTTGTGCCTTCAATCGCCAGATGGCGATGAGGACTTAAAACTATATACTGGTGCCTCCGATCGCCAGATGGCGACGAGGACTTAAAAACTTTATACTTTTAAACTTTGTACTGAATGCATGTGATCCTGCCTGTTGACCAGAACGTTGGAACTTGCCTCGTCAAACTTGGATCGACGTGCGCATCGCTTCAACCTCCGTCCTCCGCCAAGATCCACCCCAAGAACCTACAAAAGAACAGAGCGGCGCCGCTGCGGCCGATCGCACTCCAACGCCCAAGTCAGTGACCGAACCACCAAATACTAAGAGCAATAACACTCAAGAACTCTCAAGGAACCGTGCAATGTTCTCTCTCACAGTATGCTCAAGAACTCGCAAGCGTAAAGAGTACAACCTGAACGTGCGTACCTCGAAAGTTCGTTGGGAAACCCTTTTATACCTGGTCACTTTCTCTCTCCTGGCAGTTACAGACCTGGACACGTGGCTCGCATCCAGTCGTACACGTGCCATCATCTGGAGCCTCCTTGACTTGGGCGCTGCTTCTGACTCTCTTTTGGCTAAGTTACTTATGCATGGTACTGCCCAGTGCATAGCTAACTTGGGAGCGCGATCTCTACTAGAATTGGCGAGTTAGGGTGCCTTCGTACACCTTCCCTGTGGTCTCGCCGACCGCCTTCATAATCTGCACCACCTTCATCTTCGGCGATGTGCTTGCTCTGGCGATCTCCAATCACTTGGTCGCCTGAGTTTACATCTGGCGACTTCATCTTTAACCTGGTGATCGCCGGTTCTGGTATGCTGGAGATCGGAACACGCCAACTTAATAACTGGCGACCTCACGAGCCCCCCGACCTCTTTCCCTTCTGCCAACCTGGCGTCTTGTCAACACGCCAATACTGTAGCTTGATGCCACGTCATCACTTCCGACTACCAGGGCAGTACACAAGCCCCCCAGTCTTAAGCGAAGACTTGTCCAGCGAAACGACTAAAAGAGTCACGTCAATACCGATCTACGTGGCACTGGCGCAGAATTTCAAGCGGTTGTACTTTCTGCTTCTCTGACGCTCCACCAAACACCTCACCCATCGCTCGACACGTGGCTTCATCAACGGTTACCTTCAGTTAACGTTTGCGCTTCCCAAACCCATTTCGAAAAACCCTTAAACTCATTTCGCTCCACTGTTCCATCACTTTCTTCGCATTCTCAAACGCTCCAACTTTCTTCTGCAAAAAAGCTTTCAACGTTCTTCAACTTCCTGAATCACCAACTTCTTCCATCACTCTTCCGATCATCAAAAGGTACTTCCTTTCCTTCTTCTGCTGGTTTTTCCTGCATTTTAACTGATCCTGCCCGTTGACCGGAACGCTGGAGACTGCCTCGTCAAGGGATCGACGTGCGCACCGCTTCTCACCTCTGTTCCTCTTCTGGATCTACCTCAAGAACCTGCAAAGAAACAGCGCGGCGCCGCTACGGCCGATCGCACTCCAACGCTCAAGTCAGTGACGGTATCACCAAATACTAAGAACAAGAACCGTGCAAATCCTCTCTCACAGTCAGCTCTAACTCGCAAGCGTAAAGTGTATGAACTGAACGTGCGTACCTCAGAAAGTTTGTTAAGAACTCTTATATACCTGGTGGCTTTCTCTCTCCTGGCAGTTACAGACTCGGACACGTGGCCCGCATCCAACTGTACACGTGCCATCATCTGGAGGCTCCTTGACTTGGCGCTGCTTCTACTCTCATTTTGGCTAAGTTACTTATGCATGGTACTTCCAAGTGCATAGCTAACTTAAGAGTGCGATCTCTACTGGATCTGGCGAGTTAGGGGCCTTCATACACCTTCCCGGTGGTCTCGCCGGCCGCCTTCATAATCTGCTTCTCCTTCATCTTCGGCGATGTGCTTTCTCTGGCGATCTCCAATACCTAGGTCGCCTGAATCTACATCGGGCGACTTCATCTTCAACCGGGCGATCGCCTATTCTGGTAAGCTGGAAGTCGGAACACGCCAGCTTAACAACTGGCGACTACACGTGCCCCCCGACTTCCTTCCCTTCTGCCAACCTGGCGCCTTGTCAACACGCCTACGCTGTAGCAGGATGCCACGTCATCACACCCGACCACCAGGGCGGTACATTAACCGATTCGCATCATCCTATAACTGTCTGGTGTATACGTTGTGGGTTGTTTTTTCCATTTCTCCTTTCTCGTAACTTAGGGCTTCGTCAACGTGGCAACGAACCTACGTTCGTTCGTTTTTCACCCTTCTTCCATGATCGAGTCAGCCTCTGCGAACCCTGATCATTTTTCCTTTTCTTTTTCCTCTGCAGCTTCCGCAATGACTCGCTCAAAGATCACCCCAAACCCTCCTCCTTCATCACGAAACCCCTCCTCACAAGCACATGACCCACCGCGAGCACGTGGTGCTTCGTCTTCTCAGGCTGAGAGGTCTGCACCCTCCCGCCCCAACCTGGCCCAGGCGACTCCGCCTGTCACCGGTGGAGCCTCCGTCCCCCCACCAGACTTCAAAAAACTATACCCCTGGGCCAACTTGACCTTGTTGAGGGAAACATCTTCCGTAAATTCTGCTGGGGCAGTTCTGCGGTTGACAAAGGGGGATGAGCCTCACCAATCATTCCATAAGGAGCACGACGAGAAGATGATGGTGCTACCTTGCCCCCCCGACCTGCCAGTTGCGCCGATGACAAGGCGAACAATGGTGGACCCTTCTGCTTCGTTTACACAACTTTGTTCAAGAAGGTGAAACTCAGGTTTCCCTTCACTCGCTTTGAGAGGGAGCTTCTTACCGAGCTCAACATTGCCGCCGCCCAGCTCCACCCCAACAGCTGGGCGTTCGTGCGGGCGTTCCAAGTCATGTGCGACCACCTGGGGTTGCCAGCATCAGTAGATGTTTTCTTATTTCTCTTCGAAGCCAAGCACCCAGGAGATCGCCTGTGGGTAAGCTTGAATGGGATTGCTGGGAGGTCGATCCTCTCTATCTTCCAGCAATCCTACAAAGACTGGAAAGGCAAATTCGTCCAGGTGCACCCCAACGAGAAAGACGCGTCGTTGCTCGACGGTTTCCCCTTGTACTGGGTAAACAAGGGGAACAAAGAGGCCAAGAGTAGCTTCAGGAGGCCAAGAAGTCCTGATAGCATGGGTGTCTTGGACAGAGACCTTTGCTTCTTTTGGAAGAGCGTGGCAGATGCCAACATCACCTTCCTCACCACCACGCTCATCTGCTTCGAATTCTTCGATGACCAACTCGAAATTCGCATAGGTTAGAACGTCTAAGCCTTTATTCTATCATTGCCTCTGTTAATTATTTCTGGGCGTCTTGCGCGTTATGCGCAAGACTTTGGTTTTATTTTTCTGCACCATTTATCTGCTTTGCTGCATACTGGCTTATGCATTTATTTTCTTTCTGAGCTAACCCATGCATTTTTGCTCCATGCAGATAATATGTTGGGCCAGGGCAAGCTCGCTGAACTGAGGGCGCTCGCCCAAACCCACGGGTTGGCATCGGGTTCACAAACCGTGCCAAACTCGGTGGTGGAGATCGCCGCCGCACAGGGCCGATCGCCACCTAAAGGCACAACCCCTCCCGATGTCCAACCCGCCAACCAACGCAAGAAGCTTGTCCTCAGGAAACCTAAGAGGAAAGCCCCCCAAGTGGTCAAAGAGGAGGAGGAGGAAGACGACGAGGCTACTGAAGATGGCCTCGTCACGAAGAGGAAGAGGGTGGCACCTTCTTCACCACCTTCTCCACCCCCTCTTCCAACATCAACACCGCCATCCACGCCTGCTCCACCTCCAACATTGCCTCCTCCGCCAGCTCCTGCCTCACCAGTCCAAGCAATTCCACTGGCGTCTGCGCCACCTGCGGTTGAGGCCCCCGAGCCAAACTTCATGGAGGACCTCCCGAGCGCCTCCACGCCTTGTGCAACAGCTGGAGGGGGTCCTCCTTCAAATGCCTCAGCCGCAGACGTTGCTCCAATCGGGGATGAACTTGCCCATAACCCTCCAATTCTGATTACTGAATCCCCGACGTCGCCACCGCGCCAAGAAGCACCTGCTGAGCAACCAACTAAAGAAGGTGGCGGCGAGAGCCAACAACAGGCCCACCCGGCGCCTCCACAGGCAGGTCTCTCTATTGAGGTTAAGAGGATGTGGGAGCCTTTCTCTGCTAAACTGAAGATGATGGCAGAAGACTTCCCCACCATTATATCTAGAGCTGTGGAGAGCTCCACCAGGAAGCTCCAGGATGACCTCTTCAACCTTCGAACCTGAGAATAGCACTATGAGGGTTGAGGTGGAGAAGTTGTCCTTCAATCTGACACTCGCGGAGATTGAACACTCCCGAGTAGAAGATGCGATGAGCACCGAGCTCCGGTTGGCGCGCAAGGAGGCCATCGATCTACGCCACAAGGTGCAGCTTCTGGCTCAAGAGAAGATTGAGCTGGAGAGCAAGATTGTACCTTATCGCGTTAAGGTGGCTGACCTAGAGGCCTTAATAAAAACTGACGCCGCCAAGGTGAAGAAACTGGAGCAAAGGTCAGCCGATCGGGAGGTCTTCCTGGGAACGGTGGAGAAGGCGAGGGACGACGCCATGGCTGAGCTTGCCGAAGCCAACAAAGAAAAGGGGAAGATTGCTGCTGAATTGGGCCAAGTGCAGGCAGAATCCAAGAAGGTTGCTGAAGACCTTCTCCAAGCTCAGGAAACCATTGAAAAACTCAAGAAGCAAGCTTGATCCTGCCGGCAGCTCGAACGTGGAGGAATCGCTTCGTAGCACTCTCTACCCTGTCTACGCGACTGCGTCTTCTGCAGAATCACCCTCAGAACCTCCTCTTGCTTCTCCAAACGTGACCTGCAAAACACACAGACGGCGCCTCTAGCGGCCGTTTGCACTCCGACGATCAAGTTAGTCCACAGAACCACCAAAGACTAGAAAACTAGTAACGTGTGTGTGAGAACTCTTGCACTCTGTTTTTTTTCTCTCCCCTCACTCTCACCCTGATTCTCTCTTTTATCTCTCTTTCCCTGCTTCTGGGCATAGCAGAATTCTGTTATGCTTTTCTGGCATGTGTCAGAACCCTGTTATGCTTTTCAGAGAAAGCGTACCTTCAGAATCAGCAGTGGGGAGCGTGAGAGCCTGTGCATGTCTGCGCGTCTCTGCGCTTGGCTGCGCCTGTCTGTACCTTTAGTGGTACGGAGTGCTCTTTTGTCTGGACCGCACCCCTCTCAGATGATGACACGTGGAGGCCTGCAACTCACATCTAACCACACACGTGTCACTTACTGGAAGGGCTCTAGCGCTTCTCTTTGTGTGCCTAAGTTACGCCCTTGCGGAGTAACTTAGGATGTTTCTCTTATCTGGGCAGATCGCATACTCTTGGGAGAACGTCGGGTGTGGCTGGTCTAGGCACACTCACCAAACGTTGCTCCCTGCGTATACAGCTTACCCTTCACGATGCCATGCACGTAATGGGTTGAGGGAATCATCAACCACTGACTGGTTTACTAGTTCCCTCAGGCCACTCTCGTGCATGATTCCCTGAGGTGTGCTCATGCGAGATCCATGCGTAACGCTCTCGCTGGGAATCTCATTCCCAGTTTAACTGCGTGTAACACAAGACCCCGATGACAATACCCCGATGACTGATCAGTGTTTATCTGTTTCTCGCGTTCTGCCTTCAGGCGTTAGTCTGAGAACTGGTCTGTTGGTGGCCACTTGGCTACTGACCACCGATCACCATTCTGGATACTCCGTCCCCCGACCTCTCTGCCGCCTGATCTGTTGGTGGTCACTTGGTTACTGACCACCGATCACCTTTCTTGCCGATCGTCCCCCTGACCTCTCTGCCACCTGGTCCACGTGCCACCCTGCGAGTGGTCCACGTGGTTCTTTGATGCTGACGTCATCGACTACCGATGACCGATCGGATCACAAGCCCCCCAGTCTCGAGTCGAGAACTCGTTCTCAGCGAAGAGACTAAGTGGTCGTGCCCTCAGTCCACGTGGCAAGTGGGGTCGCCTCACGTGCCACCTCACGTGCTGCTTCTTTAACGTTTGGACTCCCTCTCTTAATCTCGCGACACGTGGCCCCATCAACGGCCAGCGTTGTGCGTCGCTAGCGCTTCTCTTATTCAAATTGGCGCGCCCTTTCACTGTTCCTTCATCTTCTTCATTCGACCCCCAGACTCTCTACGAACTTCTCCTCTGCGTACCCATCTTTCTTCAAATTCTCTGCTTCCCAATCTCTTGCGATCATCCAAAGGTATGGTTTTTCTTCTTCCTGGCCCCCTTTCGGTCATCTTTACCGATTGCATTTATCATTCTAGTTATCATGCATTCATCTCCTCTATTTCCCTCTCTCGAACCCGCGCTAGGGTTTTTTCATGCTCTTACTCTGGCTTCTGCTTCTTCTTCTTCTTCTTTTCATCTGGGCATCTCCTTCTCCTTTCCCTTTTCTGTTTTCACCGAAACATTCATCATTCCTTCTTCTCCCATTCATTCTGACCTTTTCGTTTTTCCTCCATTTGCAGCTATCTCACGATGGCTCGCTTGAAACAAACTGCGCGCATCATTGCCTCTTCTTCTGGTGCACAGCCTTCCGCTAGTGCGCCAGCTCCACCACCGCCTGTGGCTACCTCCTACCACGACAATGCCAGGGTCTACGAATGGGCTCCCCTGGCATTGCTCGCTGAAACCTCCACTCTACTGCCCGAGGGCCATCTCAAGTCCCTGCTAAGTCGCAATCCTGATGAGCCTTCCTGCTCCGTCGACAGGGAGAATGACTTCAACATTCAAATTCGCATCCCTCCTCGAGGGATGCCTATCTGCGCGGATGACAGGGCCACCAATGGGGTGCCCTTCGTCTTTGTCTACTCCGCTATCTTCAAGAGGTTGAAGCTGCGTCTCCCTTTCACCTTCTTCGAAAAGGAGCTGATGATGGAGCTAAACGTCGCGCCCTGCCAACTCTATCCAAATGCCTGGGCCTTCATCCGGGCATTTCAAATCCTCTGCAGCTATTTCGGGCACAACGCCTCTGTGGACGTGTTCCTCTACTTCTTCAAAGCAAAGAACCCTGGGGACAAGTCCTGGGTCAGCCTGAACGGGGTTGCTGGTCGGGTGCTCCTGGGCCTGTACCAGCAATCCTTCAAAGATTGGAAGGGCAGATTCTACATGATATCTGCTACCCCTCAAAGTCCACATCTGCTCGAGGGATATCCCCTCTACTGGGTTCCCGGAGTTGAATTCAAGAAGTCCAGGGGCCTCGAAGCTATGGCCCCCTATGAGCGCGAGCTGTGCGGGCTGCTCCTGGGGGCCAAGTACAATTCTGCTCGTCTCATCAAAGACGAGTTCGATGTGGTGGCCTTAAAAAAGTACATAGGTAGCTCTTTTTTCCTCTCTTAGGATGCCTGCACCTTTTCATGCATGTTTTATGTGTTTTTTACCTTACTTGCATACCTTGGTCAACTAACCCCTCCCTTTCTCGTCTATGCAGACTCAATGACGGGGAAAGACAGGAAGCTGGCCCTGCTGGAGCTTGCCAAACGTAGGGGAGCCAAGGGCACTGGTTCCTCTTCTTCTACAACTGAGCCCATTGCGGCCCCTCCACTCTCGGTCGCGCCAGCTGAAGGCCCCGAGCAAGGGAAGAAAAGGAAAAGGCTGGTGAAGGCTTCCGCTTCTTCTGCTGCTGCTTCAACTGAAGAGGAAAGCTCAGGCTCTCCTCTTATTCACCGCCAAAGAAAGAGAGCAGCGGTTGAGGGGGCCTCATCTCTCCAGCCTGGAGAGATTGAGGTGGTGGAAGTAGAGGAAGGGTCTTCCCCTCCCCCCTGCGCTCAAACTGCCCCAGAGCCCACCAACCTTCCTTCTCCAGGCCACCAGTTGCCTCCAACTACCAAACTGCCATCTTCCCCCCCAGCAGGCCAATCACCTGGTCCATCCGCTCATCCTGCTGGGGGCGCTTCTGCCCAAGCTGGGGGTGCACCACCACCACTGCTGCCAATCCCTACCACCGCTCTTGAATGTGGTGGGTCTAGCTCGTGCCCAAGCGCTTCTGGGCCACCCACGAGAATTTCAGCAGGGTCATCACCCTGGTTCGACAGCTCATAAGTAACCGGGAGCTCGTCGAGTGGAATGGTGATGAGGTTGACATGCACCTGGCAAGGCAGGTGGTGCTCTCTCTAGAATTCTCCACCCAGCATCGTAAACAAATAGCCCTGGAGAAGAGGGTGAAGGAGCTTGAGCACGACAAGGAGTCACTGCGAAGTGACTTCGAAGCTGCTCAAGGGTCTGTTGAACTGATGCGAGGCATGGTGGAGAAGGCTAGGAGGGAATACCTAGCGCAGGTCCAAGAGACCATCAAGACGGAGATCTTGATGGGGCAGATGGTGAGCTCTTTGGACTGCGAGGTGGTGGAGCTTAAGGCCGAGACTTCCTCCCTGCGCCAACAGAACACTCAGCTATTGGGGGAGCTCGAGTCCGCCAAAGAGGCAGCTGCTGTTGGGGAGAAAAGACTTGAGGAGGTGGTGGGCAAACTGTCTGAAGCGGCCTCCTCCCTTGCTGCCGTCACCACTGAGAGAGATGCTGCGGAGGCTTCAAAGCAAGAACTGGAGGTGGAGAAGGCTGATTTGATGAATGTGGGTGCTGATGCCCTTACAGACGGATTCGAGCTAGCACTCGAGCAAATCAAATGCGTTCTCCCAGACCTGGACATCTCGCAGTTCAGCATCTACCATGAAGTGGTGGATGGAAAGCTCATTCCCCCTGCCCCTTAAACCCTTCTTTTCTCTGTAAATTTAGCTTCTGCACAGTTTTTCTTTGCACTTTGGAATTGTATAAGACTTGGCTATGAATGTAATATCTCAATGCTTCTTTCTTGCGTAAGTTTCTTCTCTTGCATTTTCTTTGAACTTCACTTATCTTTATGTGCGCGACTAGCTAGCTTAGGTTCAGCGCGATCTTGGGCTTTACCTTTCCTTTCGCACACGACTAAGTGTTAACCAACTTAGGCTTAGCGCGATCTTGAGCTTCGTCTTTCTCTTTGCGCACAACTAAGTGTTAACCAGCTTAGGCTTAGCGCGATCTGCTTCTCTTATTCTTTCGCTTCTACTTGATCACGACTGGCTATTCCCTCAGCTTGGTGTTTAACAGTCCTCGTGCGCTGCTTTGCACCACTAGCCAATTACTGACGACTCATCAGTGATCGTTCTTTAGTCTTTACTTAGCTTTCTCTGTCGCTCTAGCGCTAAGTGCATAAAGGACTTTGACATCGATCGCTCAAGGTGATGCCTCGTCTTGGGGAAAGAAAAGTGTTTCTCGCTAACCCCTCTTACTTTCCCCAAGGTCATCACCCTTTGGCGGGTTGAGTCGCTCATTCCCTGCCTCACTCCTGGGGTGAGAAGGGTTTCGGACTAAGAGTCTTACTGGGCCAATATTGGTGTATGCCAAGTGGATAAGGACGTTTTGTCAAAACCTTTCCTTTCCCTCCCTTGGTCTTACTAGCACCCCTGGCTTTTCAAACCTTTAACTGCTTGCGCTCACACCTGGGGTGAGGAAGACTTAGATCGGTGCCAGTACTTGCGCCTAGGGCAAGTAGGGCCTAACCAATCACCTGCACTTGCACCTGGGGCAAGGAGGATTTTAACTTTAATACTTGAGCACACTTGATATGCTGGAAATTTTTCTTTAGTTGGGTGGCCTCGTTAAAAACCCTCCTTAGGGAAAAGAGTGCCCCCTTGTCTGTTCAACTGTTTCCACCACATACAAAGCATGTGTCTTTTAGCGCGAGAACGCCATTACTGTACAACTTTAACTGAAATAAAATTTTAAATGGGTGGCGTTCCACGTCCTGGGGATTGCTCCTCCTTCCAAAGTCTCTAGGCGATAGGCTCCGTTCTCCAATGTCTCCACCACTCTGTACGGGCCTGTCCACTTTGGGGATAGCTTGTTCTGCATGTCATTCTGATGCGCCTTTCTCATCACCAGATCACCTTCCTGGAAGCGCCTGGGCCTCACTTTAGAGTTGTGCCTCCGCTCTACTCTTCTCTTCACAGCTTCAGCACTGACTCTGGCCTCTTCTCGCACTTCGTCTAGCAAATCCAGATTTACCTTACGCTCTTCGTTGGACTCTTCAACAACGAAGTTCAGGAATCTGGGGGAGCTCTCCTGTATCTCCACAGGAATCATGGCGTCTGTCCCATAGACAAGGCTGAAGGGTGTCTCATGGGTGCTGGACTGTGGGGTGGTGTGATAAGACCATACAATTCTGGGGACCTCCTTTGCCCAGCCTCCTTTGGCCTTGTCTAGTCTTCGCTTCAGCCCCCTGAGCAGCACTCGGTTTGCTGACTCCACCTGCCCATTGGTGTGCGGGTGCTCCACTGATGCGAAGACCTGTTGTATCTTTAACTCTTCACACATCTTCCTCAGCTGATGACTTGTGAACTGGGTGCCATTGTCGGAAACCAGCCTCTTGGGTATTCCGAAGCGGCAGACAATGTTCTTCCAGACGAAGTGTTCAACTTTCTGTGCGGTGATGTGTGCGACTGGCTCTGCCTCCACTCACTTGTTGAAATACTCGATGGCCACGATGAGGAACTTCATCTGCCTTGTCGCCAGGGGAAAGGGTCCCAAGATGTCAATCCCCCATGTATGGAATGGCCACGGGCTATGGATGGACCTCAACTCCTCAGGGGGTGCCTTGTGCCAGTCTGCATGCAGTTGACACTGTTTGCATCGCTGAGCAAACCTTATGCAATCTTCCTTCAGCTTTGGCCAGTAGTACCCCGCGCGGAGTACTCTACTTGCCAAAGCGCGACCACCTACGTGGCTTCCGCACACCCCCTCGTGCAGCTCAGACATGAGTCTGGTGCATTGCTCGCCGTGTACACAGATCTGCACAGGGTGAGAAAATCCAAATCTAAATAGGCTTCCATCTATAAGACTAAACTTACTTGAACCCCTCTTTATTCTTTTTGCCTCTGCCAGATCGAGCGGGAGTACACCATCTTCTAAGTATAGCTGGTATGGCGTCATCCAGGTGTCGGGTTCCTTCTCCGCATGGACCTCCATCAACTCATCGGTCTTTGAGGGTCGCGATCTCACCCTCGGTGCTCTTAGCGTTTCTTGGGTCAACGAGTGATGATCGATCGTTAGACGCTCCATTGACTTGTATACATGAAGCACCTGGTTGTCTGATACGAACGCGCGCGGCACCTTCAGGGTCTTCTGAATGACAGTCCTCTGCTTCCCCCCCTTGCCTGAGCTGGCCAGCTTGGCAAGCAGGTCTGCTCGGGCATTTTGCTCTCTTGGCACGTGCACTAACTCAAACTCGGTGAAGGACGCCTTTAGGAGCTGCACATACTCCAGGTAGGCTGCCATCTGGGGATCCTTTGCTTGGAACTCCCTCGTAACCTGCCCGGTGACCAGTAACGAATCGCTCTTGGCCAGCAGATTTCTTGCTCCCATTTCTCTTGCTAGCAACATTCCTGCGATCAGGGCCTCATACTCCGCCTGATTGTTGCTAGCTTTGAAGGCAAAACGGAGGGACTGCTCGATCAGTACCCCATCTGGTCCTTCCAGGATGACTCCCGCGCCGCTTCCCTGCTGATTAGAGGAGCCATCCACCGATAACACCCATCGGAAATCTAGCCCTTCTGCAGGTGTCGCGATTGATGATAGCTCGACTACGAAGTCCGCGAACACCTGCCCCTTGATCGGTCCTCGGGGCTCGTACTGAATATCAAATTCTGACAATTCTACTGCCCATTTGACCATCCTGCCTGCTACATTAGGTTTCTTCAACACATTCTGGATAGGCAGATCAGTCATCACCACCACTGTGAAGCTGTGGAAATAATGCCTGAGTCTTCTGGCTGAAAACACCACCGCCAGAGCAGCCTTCTCGAGGGCTTGGTACCTTGTTTCGGGGCCTTGCAGCACTTTACTCACGAAGTAAACAGGCCTCTGGGCCTGGTCCTGCTCTTGCACCAGGACTGAGCTGACTGTTCTCTCCGTAACAGCAAAATATAGACGAAGAGGGATGCCTACCTGGGGCTTTCGCAAGACTGGTGGGCTCGCCAGGTACCCCTTTAACTTGATGAAAGCCTCCTCGCACTCCTGTGTCCAGAGAAATCTGCTGTTGCGTTTGAGACACTGGAAGTATGGGTGACCTTTCTCCCCTCCAGCGGACATAAATCGGGACAGAGCTGCCAAGCGACCGGTGAGCTGCTGCACCTCCTTCACCGTCGTTGGGCTCCTCATTGCCACGATCGCCGCACACTTCTCCGGGTTAGCTTCGATTCCCCGCTCTGTCAAGAGGAAACCCAAGAACTTCCCAGCCTCCACACCAAAAATGCATTTCTCAGGGTTGAGCTTCAGCCTGTACTTGGCAATGGTGGTGAATAGCTCTTCCAGATCAGCTGCATAATGCTCCTTCTCTTGGGACGTAACCACCATGTCATCTACATAGGCGTGCACGTTCCTTCCCAGCATGGGCGAGAGCACCCTATCCATGAGCCGCTGGTAGGTAGCCCCCGCATTCTTTAACCCGAATGGCATGACCTTGTAGCAATAGCAAGACTGTTCCGTCATAAACGCAGTCTTGCATTCATCCATTGGGTGCATCCTGATCTGGTTGTACCCCGAAAAAGCGTCCAAGAAGCTGAGTAGCTTTCCCCCCGATGCGCTATCGACTAGAGCGTCTATACTGGGTAAGGGGTAAGAATCCTTGGGACACGCCTTGTTGAGGTCAGTGAAGTCCACGCACATTCTCCACTTGCCGCTTGCCTTCTGAACCAGTACCACATTCGCTAGCCACTCGGGGTACTGGATTTCTCTGATATGCCCTGCGGCAAGGAGCTTCTGCGCTTCGTCGTGGATCACCTTCATCTTCTCCTCGTTGAACTTCCTTCGCCTCTGACGCACAGGTCGAACCATGGGGTCCATCGACAGACGATGGCAGAGGAAATCGGGGTCGATTCCTGGCATGTCGGATGCTGACCATGCAAAGGCATTCATGTGCTTCTCAATCACACCCATGATCAGCATTCGCTCTTCTTCAGCGAGGGATCCCCCTAACTTGAACTTTCTTCCCCCGACGTCCACGTCGACCCATCCCTCAGTTGGGTGGGGCCTTCTCTCGCTGGCGATGACCGCCCTCGCGATCCCTGACTCGCGAGGAGTGATCGCGCCTTCCTCTTCTTCTTCAACTTGGGCTATCTGGGAGCCCCCCACCGCAGCATCCTCCATCCTCTGAGCGCCCTGTGTCTCCCTGACCACCAATCGCTCTTCGCGCACGCCTGGTGGTGGCTTTGTGGTGACATGGCACACACTTCTCTTTTGCTTCAAGCTGTTCTCATAACAGCGTCTTGCCTCAGCCTGATCTGACCTGATGGCTATCACGGTTCCCTCCATTGACGGCAGCTTCAACTTCATGTGCCTCGTTGATGGTATTGCGCCCAACCTATTGAGTGTTGGCCTACCCAACAAAACGTTGTACGCAGAAGGGGCATTTACCACCAGGTACTTTATCTTTTCAGTGCGGGCTGTCGTTCCGTCAGTGAACGTTGTCCTCAGCTCGATGTATCCCCGCACCTCTACCTGATCCCCTGCAAAACCGTAGAGACAACCAGTATACGGTCTTAGCTGGTCAGGCGATAACTGTAACTTGTTGAATGTTGGCCAGAACATGACGTCTGCCGAACTTCCTTGATCTACGAGTACTCGGTGCACTCGCCTTCCCGCAGTGATGAGAGAAATTACCACAGGGTCGTTGTCGTGTGGGACAACGTCCCGTAGATCAGCTTTCCTGAAGATGATGTCCACTTCGGGGTAATGACTCTCATTTACCGCATCTACCGCCATTACTGATCGAGCGTATCTCCTTCTCTGTGAAGCTGTGCATCCCCCACCCGAGAAGCCTCCCGCGATCGTCTGCACTTCCCCATGCACAGGGACTTCATGCTGCTGTTCTCCAGTCTGGGATCCTGACGCGCGGTCACCCTGCGGCTCACGCAGGTAATCTGCTAGGAAACCAAACTTCACCAACTCTGCCAATTGGTGTCCCAGGGCCAAACAAGAATGAAGTGTATGGCCAAAAGCCTGATGAAACTCACACCACTCATTCTTCTTTCTTCCAAGTACCTTATCTGTCTTCTCTGGTACTCGTAGTCTTGCTGCTACAGCAGGAAGGGCGATGAGATCCGCCAATCCTACCATGAAGTTGTACCTCGGGGGTGCATTATTCTCCCTTGCACGCCCCCTGTTCTGGTCTTTGCCTGGTGCATAGGGACGAGGTTTTTCCCGCACCTTCTTCCCCTCCTTGGCCTCATGCACCCTTGCTTGCTGTGGCTTTCCTTGCCCTCCACGCGGTCTTGGTGGTGCAGCACTTCCTCTCTTTTCAGAAACCTCTGTTTCTGCCACTATGTGTGCCACCGCACGTCGTCGGATCTCTGCAAAGGTGCTGGGATGGCTCCTGATGAGAGATTCGCTGAAGGGGCCAGGCAGCACTCCCTTCTTAAACACGTGGACCAGCATATCTTCATCTTTGCTGGGCAATCTCACCACTTGTGCCCCAAAACGGTTGAGGTAGTCCTTCAGCGACTCCCCCTGGTATTGGCGCACATCGAACAGATCGTAGGACACCACTGCAGGTGCCTTGTTGACGATGTATTGCTCGGTGAAGAGCTTCGAGAACTGAGAGAAAGACGTGATATGTCCTTCTGGTAGGCTTACGAACCACTCCATGGCGATTCCGCTAAGCGTACTCATAAACATTTTGCAGTAGACAGCGTCTGAACCCCCATACAACATCATCTGGGTGTGGAACGCCGTCAGATGCGCCTCCGGGTCTTCTACCCCATTGAACGATGCCTTGACCCCCACCAGGTTGGGTGGCACCATGGTTCCCATGATCTCAGGGGAGAATGGCATGGGGAACGCTCTTGGAGGTGAGGGCATCCTAGACACCCTTTCGTCAACCACGTGTTCCCTTTGCGCTTGCAGCGTCCTTCTCAACTCCTCATTGACGCGATTCAGCTCGTCGTTCCTGCTTTGCGACGCAGCTAACTCCGTCTGCATCCTCTCTTGTTCAACCTTTGACGCTGCGGCATTATCCTGCAGCGTGCGCACCATTTCCAGGACCTGCGCCATTGTCACAGCTCCTTCGTCAACGGATGGCGCAGGCGATGGTTGTCTGTTTCTAGGCATCCTTCTCTATCAAGGAAACTGATAAAAACTCTGGTAAGTCTTTAAAACTGTGGTATATATGGGACAACGATTCACTCGTGCCCCACGGTGGGCGCCAAATGATCCTGCCGGCAGCTCGAACGTGGAGGAATCGCTTCGTAGCACTCTCTGCCCTGTCTACGCGACTGCGTCTTCTGCAGAATCACCCTCAGAACCTCCTCTTGCTTCTCCAAACGTGACCTGCAAAACACACAGACGGCGCCTCTAGCGGCCGTTTGCACTCCGACGATCAAGTTAGTCCACAAAACCACCAAAGACTAGAAAACTAGTAGCGTGTGTGTGAGAACTCTTGCACTCTGTTTTTTTTCTCTCCCCTCACTCTCACCCTGATTCTCTCTTTTATCTCTCTTTCCCTGCTTCTGGGCATAGCAGAATTCTGTTATGCTTTTCTGGCATGTGTCAGAACCCTGTTATGCTTTTCAGAGAAAGCGTACCTTCAGAATCAGCAGTGGGGAGTGATCCTGCCTGTTGACCGGAGCGCTGGAGAATGCCTCGTCAAAGGATCGACGTGCGCACCGCTTATCACCTCCGTTTCTCCTCGGGATCTATCTCAAGAACCTGCAAAGAAACGATACGACGCCGCTGCGGCCGATCGCACTCCGACGCTCAAGTCAGTGACGGTATCACCAAAAACTGAGAACGAGAACCGTGCAAATCCTCTCTCACTCGCAAGCGTAAAGTGTATGAACTGAACGTGCGTACCTCAGAAAGTCTGTTAAGAACTCTTATATACCTAGTGGTTTTCTCTCTCCTGGCAGTTACAGACTTGGACACGTGGCTCGCATCCAACTGTACACGTGCCATCATCTGGAGGCTCCCTAACTTGGCGCCGCTTCTGCTCTCATTTTGGCTAAGTTACGTATGCATGGTACTGCCTAGTGCATAGCAAACTTAGGAGTGCGATCTCTACTGAAACTGGCGAGTTAGGGCCTTCATACACCTTCCCTGTGGTCTCGCCGGCCGCCTTCATAATCTGCTTCTCTTTCATCTTCGGCGATGTGCTTGTTATGGCGATCTCCGACTGCTTGGTCGCCTGAGTCTACATCTGGCGACTTCATCTTCAACCTGGCGATCGCCTATTCTGGTAAGCTGGAAATCGGAACACGCCAACTTAACAACTGGCGACTACACGTGCCTCCCGACTTCCTTCCCATCTGCCAACCTGGCGCCTTGTCAACACGCCTACACTGTAGCAGGATGCCACGTCATCACACCCGACCACCAGGGCGGTACACAAGCCCCCCAGTCTTAAGCAAAGACTCGTCTAGCGAAAAGACTGAAAGAGCCTTCGTTAACACCGATCTACGTGGCACTGACGCAGAATTCCAAGCGATGGTACTTTCTGCTGTTCTGACGCTCCACCAACCCCTTCACTCATCGTTCGACACGTGGCTTTCATCAACGGCTCTCTTCATCTGCCGTTAGCGCTTCCTAACTTATTTCGAAAACCCTTAAACCCATTACGCTCCACTGTTCCATCACTTTCCTTCGTGCTTGCAAAACGCTCTAACTTCCCTCTGCGAAAGCTCTCAACGCTCTTCAACGCTCCAGATCACCATCTTCCTCCATCGTTTTCCCGATCATCGAAAGGTAATTACTTTCCTTCATCTGCTGGGTTTCCTTGCATTTTCACCGATTTGCATCATCCTGTAACTGCCTGGTGCATACGCTGTGGGTTGTTTTTCCATTTCTCCTTCTGCGTAACTTAGGGCTTTGTTGATCGTCGCGACGAACATACACTCGTTCGTTTTTTCACCTTCCTTCTGTGATCGAGTCAGCCTCTGTAATTCCCTGATCGTTTTTTCTTTCTTCTTCCTTTGCAGTTGCTATCATGACTCGCACAAAGATCACCCCGAACCCCCCTCCTTCAGCACGAAACCATTCTTCACAAGCACACGACCCAACACGAGTTCGTGGTGCTTCCTCTTCGCAGGCTGAGAGGCCTGCATCTTCCCAAACTGTCCCGGCTGAGGCGACTCCATCTAACGCTGGAGGAGCCCCCGCCCCTCTGCCAGACTTCAAAACGCTATATCCCTGGGCTAATCCAACCCTTCTGAAGGAGACCTCGTCGGTGAACACTGTGGGAGCAGTTTTGCGGTTGACAAAGGGGGACGAGGCTTATCAATCGTTTCACAAGGAGCACGACGAGAGGATGATGGTGCTGCCTTGCCCCGCCGCTCTGCCAGTGTGTGCCGATGACAAAGTAAGCGCCGACGGGCCCTTCTGCTTCGTCTACACAACTTTCTTCAAGAAGGTCAAACTTAGGTTCCCTCTCACCCGATTCGAGAGGGAACTCTTGACCGAGCTCAACATTGCTGCCGCCCAGCTTCACCCCAACAGCTGGGCGTTTGTTCGAGCCTTTGAAATAACGTGCGACCACCTGGGGTTGCCCGCGTCGGTGGACGTGTTTTTGTTTCTTTTTGAGGCCAAGCACCCAGGCGACCGCCTGTCAGCCTGAATGCCATTGCTGGGAGATCCATTTTTACCATCTTCCAGCAATCGTACAAGGACTGGAAGGGGAAGTTCATTCAAGTACGCGCAAACGATAAAGACACTTCCCTTCTCGACGGCTTCCCCTTGTACTGGGTGGACAAGGGGAAAAAGGAGTCCAAGAGCTGCTTCAGGAGGCCCAGAAGTCCTGATAGCATGGGAGCTTTGGACCGAGACCTCTGTCTATTCTGGAAGAGGGTGGCAGATGCCAACATAACATTCCTGACCCCCACCCTGATCTCCTTCGAGTTTTTTGAGGACCAGTTGGAATTCCAAATAGGTTAGGACGCTACACTCTGGTTTTGATATTGCTTCTGATACTGCTTCTGGGCGTCTTGTGCGATACGCACAAGACTTTGGTTTTACCCTTTCTGCATATACCTGTTTTGCTGTTTCATTACCTCATGCACTTATCTTTTTCTTCTCTGAGCTAACTCATGCACTTTGGTTTCATGCAGACACCATGTTGGGTAAGAACATGCACGCCGACTTAAAGGCGCTCGCCCGAAACCACGGGTTGGCGACCGGTTCCCAGACGGTTCCCAACTCGGCGGTCGAGAAGGCTATCGTTCATGGGCGATCACCGCCCAAGGAACCCACCCAGCGCAAGAAACTGGTCCTTAAGAGGCCAAAACGGAAAGCCCCCCAAATCGTCCAAGAGGAGGAAGAAGAGGACGACGAGGTCACAGAGGATGGCCTTGTCACGAAAAGGAAGAGGGTGGCACCATCTTCTCCACCTGCTCCACCCCCTCTTCCAACCTCATCACCACCATCAACGCCCGCTCCTCCCCCCTCATCGCCAACACCACAAGCCCCTTCATCACCAGTCCAGGCGACTCCACTGGCCACTGCGCCACCAGCAGCTGAGGCTCAAGAGCCAAATTTTCTGGAGGACCCCCCAAGTGCCTCTATGCCTCATATCTCAGCTGGAGGGGGCCCCCCTTCAAACGCTTCAGCTGCAGAGAACGTTCCAATCGGGGATGAGGTTGCTCACACCTCTCCAATTCTAATTACCGAATCCCCGATTGCATCGCCACGCCAGGAAGCAAACACTGAGGATCCTGCTAAGGAAGGTGGCGGCGAGAACCCTCAACAAGCCCCCCTGGCGCCTCTCCAAGCATCAAACCTTTCCCTTGAAGTCACAAGGATGTGGGAACCTCTGACTGCCAAACTCAAAACCATAGCAGAGGATATCCCATCGATTATAACGAGGGCTGTGGAGAGCTCCACCAGGCGGCTTCAAGACGATCTCTACAACCTCAAGACCGAAAATAGCACTATGAAGGTTGAGGTGGAGAAGGTGTCATTCAGCCTGACGCTCGCGGAAATGGAACACTCCCGAGTGGAGGATGCCCTGAGTACCAAGCTCAGGCTGGCGCGCAAGGAAGCTGCTGACCTTCGCCGCAAAATTCATGATCTTGCCCAAGAGAAAGTTGAGCTAGAAAGCAAGATCGTGCCTCTCCGCACCAAGGCGAGCAACCTGGAGGCTCACATTCAAGCTGATGCCGCCAAGATGCAAAAACTGGAGCAGAGGTCGGTTGAACGCGAGAAGCTACTTGGGCAAGTAGAGAAAGCAAGGGACGACGCCATGGCTGATCTCGCCGAGGCAAACAAGGAGAAAGGGAAGATGGCTGCCGAGTTGACCCAAGCTCAAACAGAATCCAAGAAGGTTGCTGACGACCTTCTTCACGCTCAAGAGACCAACGAACAACTCCGAAAGCAGGTTGAAGAGCTGGAGCAGCAGAACAAGGAGCTCAAGAAACAGGTTGAAGAACTTCAAGGGCAAATTGAAGAACTTAAGCTAAGCTCTGCTCAGATTCTGGTTGTTGGATTCGAAGCCGCTCGGGAACAATTCGCATGCCTATTCCCTGATCTCGACCTCAGCATGGTGTCGTTAAACAACGAAGTAGTAGATGGAAAGGTCGTTCCCGCCGAAGGCTCAACCAACTCCACCCCATCTGCTACTTTATAATTTCGCTTGTATATACCTTGTAGTAAAAACTCGTGCATATGTGTTTCGAACAGATACTTATTTCAATCACAAAACTTGGGTATTCTTTCTTTTGACTTCTTTAGGCGCTTTCACCTTCTTTGTATGTTTAACTTTGTCGATTTTAACTTAGCGATTTTGCAAACGCGACCTTTGACGTACTGCCTCGAGCCAATTCAAACTTAAGCAATAATCACTTTAAACAACTTGTACTCTTGAGGCACTAACCTTATCATAAGAATACCTTCCAAGCAACGAACTGTAACTCAATCATTGGTTCAAACAACGTCCCACTCGACCTGCTTTATCAAACAAGTCTTTCAATCTTCTCGCCGTGTTTGAACTTTTCCCGATCGCCAAGACCTCTTGGCAACACCAGCTTTTCCCAGCCTCATGCTCTGGCAATCGTTTCTTTATCTGGGGTAGAAACGCCCTTTGGGATCTTCCTTCCCCCCCCCCCCCCGAACTTCAGAGCAAAAGACCGGCTGACTAGGCGTTCTCTTCGAACCTACCTTAGCCACCTTTCAAGCTTCTTCCACCCTCTTCGCCATACCTGAACTCGTTCGAGACGAGAAGGATTTTATCTTGCCTATGCTCGTACATAAGCGAGAAGGTCTTTTAACTCGCCTGAACTCGCTCATCGGCGATGTACCGCCCTGGTGGACAGGTGTGATGACGTGGCATCCCGCTACAGTGTAGGCGTGTTGACAAGGCGCCAGGTTGGCAGATGGGAAGGAAGTCGGGAGGCACGTGTGGTCGCCGATTGTTAAGTTGGCGTGTTCCGATTTCCAGTTTACCAGGATAGGCGATTGCCAGGTTGAAGATGAAGTCGCCAGATGTAGACTCAGGCGACCAGGCAGTCGGAGATCGCCAGAATAATCACATCGCCGAAGATGAAGGAGAAGCAGATTATGAAGGCGGCCGGCGAGACCACAGGGAAGGTGTATGAAGGCCCTAACTCGCCAGTTTCAGTAGAGATCGCACTCCTGAGTTAGCTATGCACTGGGCAGTACCATGCATAGGTAACTTAGCCAAAATGAGAGTAGAAGCAGCGCCAAGTCAGGGAGCCTCCAGATGATGGCACGTGTACGGTTGGATACGAGCCATGTGTCCAAGTCTGTAACTGCCAGGAGAGAGAAAACCACCAGGTATATAAGAGTTCTTAACAGATTTTCTAAGGTACGCACGTTCAGTTGATACACTTTACGCTTGCGAGTGACAGAGCTGTTTGTGAGAGAGAGTTTGCACGGTTCCAGTTCTTAGTATTTGGTGATACCGTCACTGACTTGAGCGTCGGAGTGCGATCGGCCGCAGCGGCGCCGTATCGTTTCTTTGCAGGTTCTTGAGATAGATCCAGAGGAGGAACGGAAGTGAGAAGCGGCGCGCACGTCGATCCTTGACGAGGCATTCTCCAGCGCTCCGGTCAACAGGCAGGATCATCAGGCGCCCACCGTGGGGCCGTGTAAAACGTGCTCCCATCCACAGCGTGAGTTCGTGGAAGTTTTCGAGGTTTTCTGCGCGGTTGTGTGCTGGTGCAACCGTCGTTTGCAGTTTCTTTGAGTTTCGTTCGGTGAGTTTGTGTTTTGTGCCGTTTGTTTGTCTTTCAATCGGTGGAGTGAGGTCTTTTGTTGCTTGCGCGCAATCTCTCTGGGGAAAGTTCGAGTTCTTTTGTGGTTTTCTGCGAAGGTTTGCGGTGTTCGTGGTTTCTTGCGCAGTTTCTTGAGTTTTCTCCGATTGATCGCTGTTTCGATCGTGTTTGAAGTGTTGGTTGCTGTATTCTTGTGGTTCGTGAACAAGGCACCGCCCAGGGTGTCCTATGATCTGTTTGATATAAGGCAGTACCATGGGGAGTCCCTCAGAGACTACCTCAATCGCTTCGGCGCGCAGATGGTCAGGTCGCCAGCCAAGGATGAAGAAATGCTGGTCTATGCCTTCAAGAAGGGCGTGCAGCCAGGGCCATTCTGCGAGGCCTTGATCAGGGCTCATCCAGCGACGTTTGCTGAAGTCAGGCGACTTGCAGTGGCCCACATCGCCGATGAGAGTGAAGTCGCCGAGAAGAGAGGCAGCGTGGCTCCCGCCAGACCACGCGCCCAGACCAGGATCCAGCCACAGAGGGTGCTGGAAACGGCAGCGGCGGCCAGAAAAGACCAAAGGACTCGCTATCCTTACGATAGGAGAAATAAGGGAAGAAGCCAAGCGCGCCAACCGCCAGCACGCCAACAACCAGCACGCCGAGAGTACAATAGCCCGCCTAAGCACAAATTCGTCATGGGACTAGCGGACCTGATCGCTATCCCTAACATATCTGCTAGGTTGAAGGCGCCCGAGAAGGTGGGCGACAAGGTGCTAGGGTCAAAGCCGGACGTTTGGTGCGAGTTTCACCAGTGCTTTGGCCACAACCTGGACTCGTGTTTGTCTTTAGGATACCAGCTCGACGATCTGGTTAAGAGCGGGTTCCTAAACGACTATCTGCTGGACAGAAGGACCGGAGGATTGTCGAGTTCCCAGCCGGTAGGTGGACAAGCCCAGCAACACGAGATGCCTATCCATGGGGAGATCCACACCATTGCAGGGGGTTTCTCAGGTGGTGGATGCACCGCATCGCAGAGGAAAAAGTACGCGCGATCGGTGATGTCAGTGGACATGTTTGAAGATCACTCGCCGGAAGTGGACATTACGTTCACCAAGCAGGATATTCGGGACGTTGTGCCTCATGACAACGATCCCATTGTTATTTCGTTGATAACAGCAGGGAGGAAGGTCCACCGGGTTCTGGTGGACCAAGGAAGCTCGGCAGACGTGATGTTCTGGCCGACGTTCACGCAGCTGGAACTGCCCCTTGACCAGCTGAGGCCCTATGGAGGGTGCTTGTATGGGTTCGCTGGCGACCAGGTGGAGGTCAGGGGGTACATTGAGCTGAGAACCACGTTTACCGATGAGGCTGGGTCGAGGACGGAGAAAATCAAGTACCTCATCGTAAACGCCCCTTCAGCATATAACATCCTGTTGGGAAGGCCCACTCTTAACAGGATAGGCGCAATTCCATCGACTCGACACATGAAGGTGAAGCTGCCGTCCATGGAAGGGGTGGTGATCACGATAAAGTCTGATCAGAAAGAAGCGAAAAAGTGCTATGAAAATAGCCTGAAAAATAAAAGATCAGTAAGCTATGTAACAACCACCCCACCTCCCGGTGTGAAGCCCAGACCGCCGGCAACAGAGGATATCGCTGGAAGGGATGTAGAGATGGTAGACGCTGAGCTGGGGGAGAGGAATGCTGGCCTGGAGGAAGAAGAGGCGCGGAATCGCCCTGAGGAAGCAAGGGAACTGGGGATCGCCAAGGCGGTGATCGCCAGAGAATCCAGGCCCAAACCTGTCGAGCAGTGGCTCGAGAAGGAGATCGGGGGGAAAGTTTTCAAGCTCGGAAGATCTCTGGAGGTCGATCTCCAGGACCAGATCGCCAAGGTGATTGAGCGGCATCTGGACGCGTTTGCTTGGTCCGCTTCGGACATGCCCGGAATCGATCCCGACTTCTTGTGCCATCATCTGGCGATGGACAACATGGTGAGACCGGTGCGACAAAGAAGAAGGAAATTTAACGAAGAGAGGAGGCAGGCGATCAGGGACGAAACCCAGAAACTCCTCGCTGCAGGCCACATCAGGGAAGTCCAGTACCCTGAATGGTTGCCGAATGTCGTACTGGTGAAGAAGAGCAACGGGAAATGGCGCATGTGCGTCGATTTCACCGATCTGAACAAAGCTTGCCCGAAGGATTCGTATCCTTTACCAAGCATTGATGCCCTGGTCGATAGTGCTGCAGGGTGCAAGCTGCTGAGTTTCCTGGACGCCTTCTCGGGCTATAATCAGATCAAGATGCATCCCATGGATGAAGAAAAAACAGCCTTCATGACGGAGAGGTCGTGCTACTGCTATAAGGTGATGCCGTTTGGGCTGAAGAACGCGGGGGCCACGTACCAGAGGTTGATGGATCGAGTACTTGCACCGATGCTGGGAAGGAACGTGCAAGCCTACGTCGATGACATGGTCGTGACCTCGCAGGAGAAGAGCAAGCACGTGGCCGACTTGGAAGAATTGTTCACGACGATCGCCAAGTTCAAGTTGAAGCTCAACCCGGAGAAATGCATTTTCGGCGTGGAGGCTGGAAAGTTCTTGGGTTTCCTTTTGACTAAAAGGGGAATAGAGGCCAACCCGGACAAGTGTGCCGCCATCTTGGCGATGAGAAGCCCGGCTACAGTGAAAGAAGTCCAGCAGCTGACGGGTCGGATGGCAGCCCTATCTCGCTTCGTGTCAGCGAGCGGAGAAAAGGGACATCCCTATTTCCAATGTCTGCGGCGCAATAACAAATTCGCTTGGAGGAAAGAATGCGAGGAAGCTTTCGTCAAGCTGAAGGAATATCTGGCGAGCCCGCCGGTTCTGTGCAAACCACTGGCGGGAATCCCTCTCAGGTTGTATTTCGCTGTGACTGAGAGGGCGGTGAGTGCGGTGCTCGCCCAGGACCAGGATCAGGCTCAGAAGCCTATTTATTTTGTGAGCAAGGTGTTGCAGGGCCCAGAAACGAGATATCAGGCCCTTGAGAAGGCTGCGCTGGCTGTAGTGTTTTCGGCGAGGAGGTTGCGCCACTACTTCCACAGCTTCACAATACTGGTGATGACTGACCTGCCCATCCAGAAGGTCTTGAAGAAACCTGACGTTGCGGGAAGAATGGTGAAGTGGGCAGTAGAATTGTCAGAATTTGACGTTAAATATGAGCCTCGAGGCCCGATCAAGGGGCAAATCTTCGCAGATTTTGTAGTCGAGCTCTCATCAGAGGCAACGCGGGTTGAAGGTGACGACTTCCGTTGGGTACTCTCGGTGGATGGATCATCGAACCAGCAGGGTAGCGGTGCTGGAGTAATATTGGAAGGACCCAACGGCGTGCTGATCGAACAATCGTTGAGATTCGCCTTCAAAGCCAGCAACAATCAAGCAGAGTATGAGGCGCTGATCGCCGGGATTCTGCTGGCCAAGGAGATGGGAGCTAGAGTGCTGATGGCTAAGAGTGACTCGCTGCTAGTCACAGGGCAAGTAACAGGCGAGTTCCAGGCTAAAGATCCGCAAATGGCGGCTTACTTGGCGTATGTGCAGGAATTGAAGAGTTCCTTTGCCTCTTTTGAAGTGGTGCATGTGCCCCGAGAACAGAATGCCCGAGCTGACTTGCTTGCTAAGCTCGCCAGTTCAGGAAAGGGGGGTAGGCAGAGGACAGTGATTCAAGAAACTCTGAAGACGCCGAGGGCATTTGTAGCAGATCACCTGGTCCTTCAGATAAGCAGGTCGACGGAGAGAGCAGCGAGAAGCCACAAGTCTTTGACGCAAGAAACTTTGAGATCGCCGAGAGTTAGAGCTTGTCGAGGAGAGAAGGTGGACGTGATGCAGGTCTGCGCCACCCATGAGCCAGACACTTGGATAACGCAGTACAAGCGGTGCCTGGCAGATGGCCTCCTCCCGCTGGATCCAACAGAAGCTAGGAAGGTAAAGAAAAATTCCAGCAAGTATACATTGATTGATGGCGATCTGTACAGGTTTGGGTTCACTCACCCACTCCTGGAATGTATACACGGCGAGAAGTTCACGAGAATTATGGCAGAGCTCCACGAAGGAATATGTGGAAGTCACGTCGGGGGTCGAGCTCTGGCCGCGAGGACTCTCCGTGCAGGCTACTATTGGCCGTCCATGAGAGAAGATTGCAAGAAGTACGCCCAATGCTGTAAACAGTGCCAGCAGCACGCCGATTGGCATAAGGCACCTCCCGAGGAGTTGAAGTCGATCTATAGCCCTTGGCCGTTTCATACTTGGGGAATCGACATCCTGGGACCTTTTCCACTGGCGATCAGGCAGATGAAGTACTTGGTGGTGGCGATTGAGTACTTCACCAAGTGGATTGAAGCAGAACCAGTGGCCCAGATCACCGCACACAAGATCGAAGGCTTTGTATAGAAGAACATCGTGTGCCGGTTTGGAGTGCCTAAGCGCCTGGTGTCAGATAATGGGACTCAGTTTGCAAGCCACCTGTTGAAGAAGCTTTGTGAAGGGGTTGGAATTCAACAAGTGTTTGCATCCGTCGAGCACCCTCAGACGAATGGCCAGGTGGAATCAGCTAATCGGGTGTTGTTGAGAGGTTTGAAGAGAAGGCTTGAGAAAGCCAAGGGAAGTTGGGCTGAGGAGGTGCCCCGTATAGTCTGGGCGTACCACACCACCGAGCAGTCCGGAACCCATGAGACCCCGTTCAGCTTGGTCTATGGGTGTGATGCCATGATTCCGGTGGAGATCCAGGAAAGCTCGCCGAGATTCCAGAACTTCGTAGAGGAAGACTCGAATGAAGAGAGAAGGCTGAACCTGGATCTGCTGGATGAAGTCAGGGAAGAGGCAAGGCTGAAGGCTGAGGCGGTGAAGAGAAGGGTCGAGCGAAGGTACAATTCTAAGGTGATGCCAAGGCAGTTTAGAGAAGGCGATCTGGTGATGAGGAAGGCCCACCAGTACGAGATGGAGAATAAACTATCACCCAAGTGGACTGGACCGTTCAGAATAACCGAGGCGCTCGGGAACGGAGCCTACCGCTTAGAGACGCTGGAAGGAGGGGCGATCCCTCGTACCTGGAACGCCACACACCTGAAGTTGTACTATAGTTGAGAGCTTTGTAAGTAAAGACAAACACAAATGTTATATTACAATGTTCCTGTTAAAACAGTTTCAAGGGGGCACTCTTTTTTCCCTAAGGAGGGTTTTTAATGAGGCCACCCAATAAAAGAAGAGTTTTCGAAGTATAAGGTGTTTTCAGATTGCATGTGTGATACTTTCAAAAGTTTGAAGAAAGACCTTGTCATTCGTACATGATTTAAGGCAAGAAAAGATATGTTGCGCGTTTTCTAAAAAGTTTTAAAGTCCTCATCGTTTTTCGGCGATTAGAGGCAACAGTTAAGTTTTTAAAGCCCTCATCGTTTTTCGGCGATTAGAGGCAACAGTTGAGTTTTTAAAGCCCTCATCGTTTTTCGGCGATTAGAGGCAACAGTTGAGTTTTTAAAGCCCTCATCGTTTTTCGGCGATTAGAGGCAACAGTTAAGTTTTTAAAGCCCTCGTCGTTTTTCGGCGATTAGAGGCAACAGTTAAGTTTTTAAAGTCCTCATCGTTTTTCAGCGATCAGAGGCACCAGTGAAGTTTTAAAGTCCTCATCGTTTTTCGGCGATCGGAGGCACCAGATGAAAGACCTCCTCGCCGTTGAGCGAGTGCAGGCGAGAAAGAGGAAAAGTCCTCCGTGTTTCTGGGAGCGAGAAGATGTAACTCCCGGGGCAACGTAGAGGCAAGTTAAAGACCTCCTCGCCGTCGAGCGGGTGCAGGCGAGAAAGGTCCTCAGTGCATCCAGGGGGGAGGAGATGTACACCCTGGGCAAGTTGAGGCACCGGATAAAGTCCTTATCGCCGTTGTGCGAGCCAAGGCCAGTTAAAGACCTCCTCGCCGTTGAGCGAGTGCAGGCGAGAGAAAGAAAAGGTCCTCAGTGCATCCAGGGGGGAGGAGATGTACACCCTGGGCAAGTTGAGGCACCAGATAAAGACCTTCTCGCCGATGAGCGAGTTCAGGCGAGTTAAAGACCTTCTCGCTTATGTGCGAGTATAGGCAAGATAAAATCCTTCTCGTCTTGAACGAGTTCAGGTATGGCGAAGAGGGTGGAAGAAGCTTGAAAGGTGGCTAAGGTTGGTTCGAAGAGAACGCCTAGCCAGCCGGTCTTTAGCTCTGAAGTTCAGGGGAGGCAAAGGAAGATCCCAAAGGGCATTTCTGCCCAGATAAAGAAATGACTGCCAAAGCATGAGGCTGGGAAAAGCTGGTGTTACCAAGAGGTTTTGGCGATCGGGGAAAGTTCAAACACGGCGAGAAGGTTGAAAGACTTGTTTAATAAAGCAGGTCGAATGGGACGTTGTTTGAACCGATGATTAAGTTACAGTTCGTTGCTTGGAAGCTTTTTCTTATGATCAGGTTAGTGCCTCAAGGGTACAAGTTGTTTAAAGCGATTGTTGCTTAAGTTTGAATCGGTTCGAAGCAGTTACGCCAAAGGTCGTGTTTGCAAAATCGCTAAGTTAAACTCGGCAAAGTTAAACATACAAAGAAGGTGAAAGCGCTCAAAAGAAGTCAGAAGAAAGAATATCAAAGTTTCGCTATTGAAATAAGTAACTGTTCAAAACACATATGCAAGAGTTTTTACAAGGTAAATACAAGTGAGTTTATAAAGAAGCAGATGGGGTGGAATTGGCGGAGCCTTCGGCGGGAACGACCTTTCCATCTACTACTTCGTTGTTTAACGACACCATGCTGAGGTCGAGATCAGGGAATAGGCATGCGAATTGTTCCCGAGCGGCATCAAATCCAGCAACCAGAATCTGAGCGGAGCTTAGCTTAAGTTCTTCAATTTGCCTTTGAAATTCTTCAACCTGTTGCTTAAGCTCCTTGTTCTGCTGCTCCAGCTCTTCGACCTGTTTTCGGAGTTGTTTGTTGGTCTCTTGAGCATGAAGAAGGTCGTCAGCAACCTTCTTGGATTCTGTTTGAACTTGGGCCAACTCGGCAGCCATCTTCCCTTTCTCCTTGTTTGCCTCGGTGAGATCAGCCATGGCGTCGTCTCTCGCTTTCTCTACTTGCCCAAGTAGCTTCTCGCGGTCGATTGACCTTTGCTCCAGTTTTTGTACCTTATCGGCATTAGCTTGAATGTGAGCCTCCAGGTCGCTCGCCTTGGTGCGCAGGGGCACGATTTTGCTTTCAAGTTCAACTTTTTCTTGGGCAAGTTCATGGACTTTGCGGCGAAGGTCAGCAACTTCCTTGCGCGCAAGCCTAAGCTCGGTACTTAGGGCATCCTCTACTCGGGAATGTTCCATTTCCGCGAGCGTTAGGCTGAAGGCCACCTTCTCCACCTCAACCTTCATTGTGCTGTTTTCGGTCTTGAGGTTGTAGAGATCGTCTTGAAGCCGCCTGGTAGAGCTCTCCACAGCCCTCGTTATGATCGATGGGATGTCCTCCGCTATGTTTTTCAGTTTAGCAGTCAGAGGTTCCCACATCCTCGTGACCTCGAGGGAAAGGTTTGCGGCTTGGAGAGGCGCCAGGGGGGCTTGTTGAGGGTTCTCGTCGCCACCTTCCTTAGCAATATTTTCAGTGGTTGCTTCCCGGCGTGGCGACGCCATCGGGGACTCGGTGATTAGGATTGGAGAGGTGTGAGCGACCTCATCCCCGATTGGAACGATTCCTGCAGCTGAAGTGTTGGAAGGAGGGCCCCCTCCTGCTGATATATGTGGTGTAGAGGCGCTCGGGAGGTCCTCCAAGAAATTTGGCTCTTGAGCCTCGACTGCTGGTGGCGCAGTGGCCAATGGAACTGCTTGGACTGGTGGTGAAGGGGCTTGTGGTGTTGGCGATGAGGGAGGAGGAGCAGGCGTTGATGGGGGTGGTGAGGTTGGAAGAGGGGGTTGAGCAGGTGGAGAAGATGGTGCCACCCTCTTCCTTTTCGTGACAAGGCCATCCTCTGTGACCTCGTCGTCCTCTTCTTCCTCTTGGACGACTTGGGGGGCTTTTCGCTTTGGCCTTTTAAGGACCAATTTCTTTCGTTGGGTGGGCTCCTTGGGCGGTGATCGCCCATGAATGATGGCCTTCTCGACCGCCGAGTTGGGCACCGTCTGGGAACCGGTCGCCAACCCGTGGTTGCGAGCGAGCGCCTTCAAGTCGGCGAGCATGTTCTTACCCAACATGGTATCTGCATGAAACGAAAGTGCATGAGTTAGCTCAAAGGGGAAAAAGATTAGTGTACAAGGCAATGAGACAGCAAAAACAGGCATATGCAGAAAAGATAAAACCAAAGTCTTGTGCGTGTCGCATAAGACGCCCAGAAACAATATCAGAAGCAGTGTCAAGACAAGAGTGTAGCGTCCTAACCTATTTGGAATTCCAACTGGTCCTCAAAGAACTCGAAGGAAATCAGGGTGGGGGTCAAGAATGTTATGTGAGCATCTGCCACCGTCTTCCAGAATAGGCAAAGGTCTCGATCCAAAGCTCCCATGCTATCAGGACTTCTGGGCCTCCTGAAGCAGCTCTTGGACTCCTTTTTCCCCTTGTCCACCCAGTACAAGGGGAAACCGTCGAGAAGGGAAGTGTCTTTGTCATTTGCGCGAACCTGGATGAACTTCCCCTTCCAATCCTTGTACGACTGCTGGAAGATGGTGAAAATGGATCTCCCAGCAATGGCATTCAGGCTGACCCACAGGCGGTCTCCTGGGTGTTTGGCCTCAAACAGGAACAGAAACACGTCCACTGACGCGGGCAACCCCAGGTGGGCGCATGTTATCTCGAAGGCTCGGACAAACGCCCAGCTGTTGGGGTGAAGCTGGGCGGCAGCGATGTTGAGCTCGGTTAAGAGTTCCCTCTCAAATCGGGTAAGAGGGAACCTGAGTTTGACCTTCTTGAAGAAAGTGGTGTAGACGAAGCAGAAGGGCCCATCGGCGCTCACTTTGTCATCGGCGCACACTGGCAGAGCGGCGGGGCAAGGCAGCACCATCATTCTCTCATCGTGCTCTTTGTGAAACGATTGGTGGACCTCGTCCCCATTGGTCAATCGCAGAACCGCACCCGCAGTGTTCACCGACGAGGTTTCCTTTAAGAGGGTTGGGCTAGCCCATGGGTATAAAGCCTTGAAGTCTGGCAGAGGGATGGGGGCTCCTCCAGCGTTTGGTGGAGTCGCCTGGGCCAGAGCGGTTTGAGAAGACGCAGGCCTCACAGCCTGCGAAGAGGGAGCACCACGAACTTGCGTTGAGTCGTGTGCTTGTGGAGGAGGGTTTCGCGCTGATGGAGGGGGGTTCGGGGTGATCTTCGTGCGAGTCATGATAGCAACTGCAAACGAAGAAGAAAGAAAAAAATAATCAGGAGGGTTACAAAGGCTGACTCGATCATAGAAGGAAGGTGAAAGACGAACGAATGTGAGTTCGTTGCGACGATCGACAAAGCCCTAAGTTACGCAGAAGGAGAAATGGAAAAACAGCCCACAGCGTATGCACCAGACAGTTACAGGATGATGCAAATCGGTGAAAATGCAAGGAAACCCAGCAGATGAAGGAAAGTAGTTACCTTTCGATGATCAGGAGAACGTTGAAGGGAGGTGGTGATCTAGAGCGTCGAGGAACGTCGAGAGTTTTCGCAGAAGGAAATGAGAGCGTATGCAAGTGTGAAGAAAGTGATGGAACAGTAGGAGCGTAAGGGGTTTAAGGGTTTTCGAAATAAGTTTGGAAGCGCTAACGGCAGATGAAGAGAGTCGTTGATGAAGCCACGTGTCGAGCGATCGCTGAAGGGTTTGGTGGAGCGTCAGAGCAGCAGAAAGTACTATCGCTTGGAATTCTGCGTCAGTGCCACGTAGATCGGTGTTGACGAGGGCTCTTTCAGTCTTTTCGCTAGACAAGTCTTCGCTTAAGACTGGGGGGCTTGTGTACCGCCCTGGTGGACGGGTGTGATGACGTGGCATCCCGCTACAGTGTAGGCGTGTTGACAAGGCGCCAGGTTGGCAGATGGGAAGGAAGTCGGGAGGCACGTGTGGTCGCCGATTGTTAAGTTGGCGTGTTCCGATTTCCAGTTTACGAGGATAGGCGATCGCCAGGTTGAAGATGAAGTCGCCAGATGTAGACTCAGGCGACCAGGCAGTCGGAGATCGCCAGAATAATCACATCGCCGAAGATGAAGGAGAAGCAGATTATGAAGGCGGCCGGCGAGACCACAGGGAAGGTGTATGAAGGCCCTAACTCGCCAGTTTCAGTAGAGATCGCACTCCTGAGTTAGCTATGCACTGGGCAGTACCATGCATAGGTAACTTAGCCAAAATGAGAGTAGAAGCAGCGCCAAGTCAGGGAGCCTCCAGATGATGGCACGTGTACGGTTGGATACGAGCCACGTGTCCAAGTCTGTAACTGCCAGGAGAGAGAAAACCACCAGGTATATAAGAGTTCTTAACAGATTTTCTAAGGTACGCACGTTCAGTTGATACACTTTACGCTTGCGAGTGACAGAGCTGTTTGTGAGAGAGAGTTTGCACGGTTCCAGTTCTTAGTATTTGGTGATACCGTCACTGACTTGAGCGTGGGAGTGCGATCGGCCGCAGCGGCGCCGTATCGTTTCTTTGCAGGTTCTTGAGATAGATCCAGAGGAGGAACGGAAGTGAGAAGCGGCGCGCACATCGATCCTTGACGAGGCATTCTCCAGCGCTCCGGTCAACAGGCAGGATCAGGCGAGAAGGACTTTTTACTCGCCTGAACTCGCTCATCGGCGAGAAGGACTTTATCTGGTGCCTCAACTTGCCCAGGGTGTACATCTCCTCCCCCCTGGATGCACTGAGGACCTTTCTTTCTCTCGCCTGCACTCGCTCGACGGCGAGGAGGTCTTTAACTGGCCTTAGCTCGCGCAACGGCGATAAGGACTTTATATGGTTCCTCAACTTGCCCAGGGTGTACATCTTCTCCCCCCTGGATGCACTGAGGAACTTTCTCGCCTGCACCCGCTCGACGGCGAGGAGGTCTTTAACTTGCCTCTACGTTGCCCCAGGAGTTACATCTTCTCGCTCCCAGAAACTCGGAGGACCTTTTCTCTTTCTCGCCTGCACTCGCTCGACGGCGAGGAGGTCTTTTACTTGCCTCAGGACGCGCGAGAGCGTTGAGGTCTTTCATCTGGTGCCTCCGATCGCCGACGGACGATGAGGACTTTGAAAACTCAACTGGTGCCTCCAATCGCCGAAAAACGATGAGGACTTAAAACTTCACTGATGCCTCCAATCGCCGAAAAACGATGAGGACTTAAAACTTAACTGGTGCCTCTAATCGCCGAAAAACGATGAGGACTTAAAACTTTTTAGAAAGCACGCGATATATCTTTTCTTGCCTTAAATCATGTACAAATGACAAGGTCTTTCTTCAAAACTTTTGAAAATAGCACACATGCAATCTGAAAACACCTTATGCTTCGAAAACTCTTCTTTTATTGGGTAGCCTCATTAAAAACCCTCCTTAGGGAAAAAAGAGTGCCCCCTTCAAACTGTTTTAACAGAGACATTGTAATATAACATTGTGTTTGTCTTTACTTACAAAGCTCTTAACTATAGTACAACTTCAAGTGTGTGGCGTTCCAGGTACGAGGGATCGCCCCTCCTTCCAGCGTCTCTAAGCGGTAGGCCCCGTTCCCGAGCGCCTCGGTTATTCTGAACGGTCCAGTCCACTTGGGTGATAGTTTATTCTCCATCTCGTACTGGTGGGCCTTCCTCATCACCAGATCGCCTTCTCTAAACTGCCTTGGCATCACCTTTGAGTTGTATCTTCGCTCGATCCTCCTCTTCACCGTCTCAGCCTTCAGCCTCGCCTCTTCCCTGACCTCATCCAGCAGATCCAGGTTCAGCCTTCTCTCTTCATTCGAGTCTTCCTCTACAAAGTACTGGAATCTCGGCGAGCTCTCCTGGATCTCCACCGGAATCATGGCGTCACACCCATAGACCAAGCTAAACGGGGTCTCATGGGTTCCTGACTGCTCGGTGGTGTGGTACGCCCAGACTATGCGGGGCACCTCCTCAGCCCAACTTCCCTTGGCTTTCTCAAGCCTTCTCTTCAAACCTCTCAACAACACCCGATTAGCTGATTCCACCTGGCCATTTGTTTGAGGGTGCTCGACGGATGCAAACACTTGTTGAATTCCTACCCCTTCGCAAAGCTTCTTCAACAGGTGGCTTGCAAACTGCGTCCCATTATCTGACACCAGGCGCTTAGGCACTCCAAACCGGCACACGATGTTCTTCCATACAAAACCATCGATCTTGTGTGCGGTGATCTGGGCCACTGGTTCTGCTTCAATCCACTTGGTGAAATACTCAATCGCCACCACCAAGTACTTCATTTGCCTGATCGCCAGCGGGAAAGGTCCCAGGATGTCGATTCCCCAAGTATGAAACGGCCAAGGGCTATAGATCGACTTCAACTCCTCGGGAGGTGCCTTATGCCAATCGGCGTGCTGCTGGCACTGTTTACAGCATTGGGCATACTTCTTGCAATCTTCTCTCATAGATGGCCAATAGTAGCCTGCACGGAGAGTCCTCGCGGCCAGAGCTCGACCCCCAACGTGGCTTCCACATATACCTTCGTGGAGCTCTGCCATAATTCTCGTGCACTTCTCGCCGTGTATACATTCCAGGAGTGGGTGAGTGAACCCAAACCTGTACAGATCGCCATCAATCAATGTATACTTGCTGGAATTTTTCTTTACCTTCCTAGCTTCTGTTGGATCAAGCGGGAGGAGGCCATCTGCCAAGCACCGCTTGTACTGTGTTATCCAAGTGTCTGGCTCATGGGCGGCGCAGACCTGCATCACGTCCACCTTCTCTCCTCGACACGCTCTAACTCTCGGCGATCTCAGGGTTTCTTGCGTCAAAGACTTATGGCTTCTCGCTGCTCTCTCCGTCGACTTGCTTATCTGAAGGACCAGGTGATCTGCTACAAATGCCCTCGGCATTTTCAGAGTTTCTTGAATCACCGTCCTCTGCCTACCCCCCTTGCCTGAATTGGCGAGCTTAGCAAGCAAGTCAGCTCGGGCATTCTGCTCTCGGGGCACATGTACTACTTCAAAAGAGGCAAAGGAACTCTTCAATTCCTGCACATACGCCAAGTAAGCCGCCATTTGTGGATCTTTAGCCTGGAACTCGCCTGTTACTTGCCCTGTGACTAGCAGCGAGTCACTCTTAGCCATCAGCACCCTAGCCCCCATCTCCTTGGCCAGCAGAATCCCAGCGATCAGCGCCTCATACTCTGCTTGATTGTTGCTGGCTTTGAAGGCAAATCTCAACGATTGTTCGATCAGCACGCCGTTGGCTCCTTCCAATATGACTCCAGCACCGCTGCCCTGCTGGTTCGACGATCCATCCACCGAGAGTACCCAATGGAAATCGTCTCCTTCAACCCGCGTCGCTTTTGATGAGAGCTCGACCACAAAATCTGCAAAGATTTGTCCCTTGATCGGGCCTCGGGGCTCATATTTAATGTCAAACTCTGACAACTCCACTGCCCACTTCACCATTCTTCCCGCAACGTCGGGTTTCTTCAAGACCTTCTGGATGGGCAGGTCAGTCATCACCAGTATTGTGAAACTGTGGAAGTAGTGGCGCAACCTCCTCGCCGAAAACACCACAGCCAGCGCAGCCTTCTCCAGGGCCTGATATCTCGTTTCTGGGCCCTGCAACACTTTGCTCACAAAATAAATAGGCTTCTGAGCCTGATCTTGGTCCTGGGCGAGCACCGCACTCACCGCCCTCTCAGTCACAGCGAAGTACAACCTGAGAGGGATTCCCGCGAGCGGTTTGCACAGAACCGGCGGGCTCGCCAGATACTCCTTCAGCTTGACGAAAGCTTCCTCACACTCTTTCGTCCAAGCGAACTTGTTATTGCGCCGCAGACATTGGAAATAGGGATGCCCCTTTTCTCCGCTAGCTGACACGAAGCGAGATAGGGCTGCCATCCGACCTGTCAGCTGCTGGACTTCTTTCACCGTAGCTGGGCTTCTCATCGCCAAGATGGCGGCACACTTGTCCGGGTTAGCTTCTATTCCTCTTTCAGTCAAGAGAAAACCCAAAAACTTTCCAGCCTCCACGCCGAAAATGCATTTCTCCGGGTTGAGCTTTAACTTGAACTTGGCAATCGTCGTGAACAATTCTTCCAAGTCTGCAACGTGCTTGCTCTTCTCCTGCGAGGTCACGACCATGTCATCGACGTAAGCTTGCACGTTCCTTCCCAGCATCGGTGCAAGTACTCGATCCATCAACCTCTGGTACGTGGCCCCCGCGTTCTTCAGCCCAAACGGCATCACCTTATAGCAGTAGCACGACCTCTCCGTCATGAAGGCTGTCTTTTCTTCATCCATGGGATGTATCTTGATCTGATTATAGCCCGAGAAGGCATCCAGGAAATCAGCAGCTTGCACCCTGCAGCACTATCAACCAGGGCATCAATGCTTGGTAAAGGATACGAATCCTTTGGGCAAGCTTTATTCAGATCGGTGAAATCGACGCACATGCGCCATTTCCCGTTACTCTTCTTCACCAGTACGACATTTGCCAACCATTCAGGGTACTGGACTTCCCTGATGTGGCCTGCAGCGAGGAGTTTCTGTGTTTCGTCCCTGATCGCCTGTCTCCTCTCTTCATTGAATTTTCTTCTCCTTTGTCGCACCGGTCTCACCATGTTGTCCATCGCCAGATGATGGCACAAGAAGTCGGGATCGATCCCGGGCATGTCCGAAGCGGACCAAGCAAACGCGTCCAGATGCCGCTCAATCACCTTGGCGATCTGGTCCTGGAGATCGACCTCCAGAGATCTTCCGAGCTTGAAAACTTTCCCTCCGATCTCCTTCTCGAGCCACTGCTCGACGGGTTTGGGCCTGGATTCTCTGGCGATCACCGCCTTGGCGATTCCCAGTTCTCTCGCTTCCTCGGGGCGATTCCGCGCCTCTTCCTCCTCCAGGCCAGCATTTCTCTCCCCCAGCTCAGCGTCTACCATCTCTACATCCCTCGCGGCGGCCTCCTCTGTTACCGGCGGTCTGGGCTTCAGACCGGGAGGTGGGGTGGTTGTTACATAGCTCACTGATCTTTTGTTTTTCAGGCTATTCTCGTAGCACCTTTTCGCTTCTTTCTGATCAGACTTAATCGTGATCACCACCCCTTCCATGGACGGCAACTTCACCTTCATGTGCCGAGTCGACGGAATGGCACCTATCCTGTTAAGCGTGGGCCTTCCTAACAGGATGTTATACGCTGAGGGGGCGTTTACGATGAGGTACTTGATTTTCTCCGTCCTCGACCCAGCCTCATCTGTAAACGTGGTTCTCAGCTCGATGTACCCCCTGACCTCCACCTGGTCGCCAGCGAACCCGTATAAGCACCCTCCATAGGGCCTTAGCTGGTCAAGGGGCAATTCCAGCTGCGTGAAAGTCGGCCAGAACATCACGTCTGCCGAGCTTCCTTGGTCCACCAGAACTCTGTGGACCTTCCTTCCCGCCGTGATCAACGATATAACTATGGGATCGTTGTCATGAGGCACAACGTCCCGAAGATCCTGCTTTGTGAACGTGATGTCCACTTCTGGCGAGTGATCTTCAAACATGTCCACTGCCATCAACGATCGCGCGTACTTTTTCCTCTGCGATGCGGTGCATCCACCACCTGAGAAACCCCCTGCAATGGTGTGGATCTCCCCGTGGATTGGCATCTTGTGTTGCTGGGCTTCTCCACCTGCTGGCTGGGAACTCGATGCTCCCCCCGTCCTCCTGTCCAGCAGATAGTCATTTAGGAACCTGCTCTTAACCAGATCGTCGAGCTGGTATCCTAAAGACAAACACGAGTCCAGGTTGTGGCCAAAACACTGGTGGAACTCGCACCAGGCGTCGGACTTTGACCCCAGCACCTTGTCTCCCACCTTCTCGGGCGCCTTCAACCGAGCAGATATGTTAGGGATAGCGATCAGGTCCGCTAGTCCCATGACGAATTTGTGCTTAGGCGGGCGATTGTATTCCCGGCGTGCTGGTTGTTGGCGTGCTTGGCTTCTTCCCTTATTTCTCCTATCGTAAGGATAGCGAGTCCTTTGGTCTTTTCTGGCCGCCGCCGCTGTTTCCAGCACCCTCTGCGGCTGGATCCTGGTCTGGGCGCGTGGCCTGGCGGGAGCCACGCTGCCTCTCTTCTCGGCGACTTCACTCTCGTCGGCGATGTGGGCCACCGCAAGTCGCCTGACTTCAGCAAACGTCGCTGGATGAGCCCTGATCAAGGCCTCGCAGAATGGCCCTGGCTGCACGCCCTTCTTGAAGGCATAGACCAGCATTTCTTCATCCTTGGCCGGCGATCTGACCATCTGCGCTCCGAAGCGATTGAGGTAGTCCCTGAGGGACTCCCCATGGTACTGCCTTATATCAAACAGGTCATAGGACACCCTGGGCGGTGCCGTATTCACAATGTACTGCTCGACAAAGATTTTCGAGAATTGTTGGAAATTCGTTATGTGGCCATTAGGCAGGCTCACAAACCACTCCATCGCCGTTCCCTGGAGCGTACTCACGAACATCTTGCAGTAGACGGCGTCTGACCCTCCCGACATCATCATCTGCGTGTGGAACGTGGTCAGATGAGCCTCTGGATCCTCCACGCCGGTAAAAACAGCTTTAACCGGAACCACGCTCGTGGGAATAGGCGTGTCGGTAATCGCCTGAACAAAAGGCATTGGGAACACACGAGGTGGCGTCGACGGTGCCACCTCTTCAGCAGAAGAACGTCCCTGCTGCTCCTGAAGAGCTCGACGCAGCTCCTCAGCTACCTTGCTGAGCTCCTCGTTCCTGGCGCGAGAGGCGACCAGGTCCTCATGTATCCTTGCCTGCTCTACGCGCGAGGCTTCCACAGTTGCCTGCAACGAGCGCATCATCTCTGCCATCTGCGCCATGGTCATGGCGGCGTCGCCTTCAACAGCGACAGGCGCCACGGGACTGGAGCGATTGCTTCTCATTTTTCTCATTAACTTCAGCGAACCACAGAAATACAGCAAACAACACTTCAACCACGATCGAATCAGCGATCAATCGGAGAAAACTCAAGAAATTGCGCAAGAACTCAAGAACACCGAAAACCTTCGCAGAAAACCACAAAAGAACTCGAACTTCCACCAAACAGATTGCGCGCAAGCAACAAAAGACCTCACTCCACCGATTGAAAGCCAAACGAACGGTTCAAAACGCAAACTTCACCGAACGAAACTCAAAGAAACTGCGAACGACGGTTGCACCAGCACACAACCGCGCAGAAAACCTCGAAAACTTCCACGAACTCACGCTGTGGATGGGAGCAAGTTTTATACTGCCCCACGGTGGGCGCCTGATGATCCTGCCTGTTGACCGGAGCGCTGGAGAATGCCCCGTCAAAGGATCGACGTGCGCACCGCTTATCACCTCCGTTTCTCCTCGGGATCTATCTCAAGAACCTGCAAAGAAACGATACGGCGCCGCTGCGGCTAATCGCACTCCGACGCTCAAGTCAGTGACGGTATCACCAAAAACTGAGAACGAGAACCGTGCAAATCCTCTCTCACTCGCAAGCGTAAAGTGTATGAACTGAACGTGCGTACCTCAGAAAGTCTGTTAAGAACTCTTATATACCTGGTGGTTTTCTCTCTCCTGGCAGTTACAGACTTGGACACGTGGCTCGCATCCAACTGTACACGTGCCATCATCTGGAGGCTCCCTGACTTGGCGCCGCTTCTGCTCTCATTTTGGCTAAGTTACGTATGCATGGTACTGCCCAGTGCATAGCAAACTTAGGAGTGCGATCTCTACTGAAACTGGCGAGTTAGGGCCTTCATACACCTTCCCTGTGGTCTCGCCGGCCGCCTTCATAATCTGCTTCTCTTTCATCTTCGGCGATGTGCTTGTTATGGCGATCTCCGACTGCTTGGTCGCCTGAGTCTACATCTGGCGACTTCATCTTCAACCTGGCGATCGCCTATTCTGGTAAGCTGGAAATCGGAACACGCCAACTTAACAACTGGCGACTACACGTGCCTCCCGACTTCCTTCCCATCTGCCAACCTGGCGCCTTGTCAACACGCCTACAGTGTAGCAGGATGCCATGTCATCACACCCGACCACCAGGGCGGTACAGGGAGCGTGAGAGCCTGTGCATGTCTGCGCGTCTCTGCGCTTGGCTGCGCCTGTCTGTACCTTTAGTGGTACGGAGTGCTCTTTTGTCTGGACCGCACCCCTCTCAGATGATGACACGTGGAGGCCTGCAACTCACATCTAACCACACACGTGTCACTTACTGGAAGGGCTCTAGCGCTTCTCTTTGTGTGCCTAAGTTACGCCCTTGCGGAGTAACTTAGGATGTTTCTCTTATCTGGGCAGATCGCATACTCTTGGGAGAACGTCGGGTGTGGCTGGTCTAGGCACACTCACCAAACGTTGCTCCCTGCGTATACAGCTTACCCTTCACGATGCCATGCACGTAATGGGTTGAGGGAATCATCAACCACTGACTGGTTTACTAGTTCCCTCAGGCCACTCTCGTGCATGATTCCCTGAGGTGTGCTCATGCGAGATCCATGCGTAACGCTCTCGCTGGGAACCTCATTCCCAGTTTAACTGCGTGTAACACGAGACCCCGATGACAATACCCCGATGACTGATAAGTGTTTATCTGTTTCTCGCGTTCTGCCTTCAGGCGTTAGTCTGAGAACTGGTCTGTTGGTGGCCACTTGGCTACTGACCAACGATCACCATTCTGGATACTCCGTCCCCCGACCTCTCTGCCGCCTGATCTGTTGGTGGTCACTTGGTTACTGACCACCGATCACCTTTCTTGCCGATCGTCCCCCTGACCTCTCTGCCACCTGGTCCATGTGTCACCCTGCGAGTGGTCCACGTGGTTCTCTGATCTGACGTCATCGACTACCGATGACCGATCGGATCAAAGCTGAAGAGCTGAAGCAGCAGAACAAGGGGCTGAAGGAACAAACTGAAGAACTCAAGAAACAGATTGAAGAACTTAATCTGAGTTCTGCCCAAATTCTGGCTGCTGGATTCGAGGCCGCACGGGAACAGTTCGCCTGCTTGTTCCCCGATCTGGATCTCAGCATGGTGTCCCTTAACAACGAGGTGGTGGATGGGAAGGTGGTTCCCGCTGAAGACTGATCAATTTCATCCATCCACTTCCTTTATGCTTTTTCTTTGTATGTAATTGTAATGAACTTTTTTCTTTTTTCTGTATATGTGCCCCGAACTGATATTTACTTAATGGAATTACCTTTGCATTTCTTCTTGTAACCTCTTTGTCTGCTTTAACTTTCCTTGCGTGATTTACTTCAAAGAAATGACTTAGCGATTTCGTAGGCACGATCTTATACTTAACTGCTTCGAACCACTTCAACTTCAAATAACAACCACTTTAACAACTTGTAATCTTAATGCAATGAACTTTAACGTAAAATCACTCTTCAAGCAACGAACTTTAACTCAACTACTGGCTTAAAACATCGCTTCACCCGATCTGCTTCATCAAAAACGGGACTTTAACTTTCTCGCCACTGTTTGAACTTTTTCTGGTCGCCAAAGACTCACTTGGCGATATCAGCTTCTTTCTGGCTTCCTGCCTTGGCCATTGTTCTTTTATCTGGGGGTAGAGGCGCCTTTCGGATCCTTCTCTACCTCCTTGGGCTTCAGAACAAGAGACCGGGTGGCTAGGCGCTCTCTTCGAACCTACCTTAGCCACCTTCCAAACTTCTTCCGCCCTCTACACCATACCTGAACTCGTTCGAGACGAGAAGGATTTTCTCTTGCCTGAACTCGCTCATAGGCGAGAAGGTCTTTAACTCGCCTGAACTCGCTCATAGGCGAGAAGGTCTTTTAATCGTGCCTCTACATTGCCCCAGGGGTCACATCTCCTCCCCCCGAAACACTGAGGACTTTCCCTGGTGCCTCTACATTGCCCCAGGGGTTACATCTTCTCGCCCCCAGAAACACTGAGGACTTTTCACTGGTGCCTCTACATTGCCCCAGGGGTTACATCTTCTCGCCCCCAGAAACACTGAGGACTTTTCACTCTCCCTCGCCTGCACTCGCTCGACGGCGAGGAGGTCTTTATCTCGCCTCAGAACGCGGGAGGGCGTTGAGGTCTTTTAACTGGTGCCTCCGATCGCCGAAAGACGATGAGGACTTTTAACTTTAACTGGTGCCTCCGATCGCCGAAAGACGATGAGGACTTAAAACTTTAACTGGTGCCTCCGATCGCCGAAAGATGATGAGGACTTAAAACTTTTTAGAAAGCATGCAATATATCTTTAACTTGCCTTAAGTCACGTATAAGTGACAAGGTCTTTCTTCAAAACTTTCTAAAAACAACAGGCATGCAATCTGAAACAACTTAGACTTTTGAAAACTTCCCTTTATTGGGTGGCCTCGTTAAAAACCCTCCTTAGGGAAAAAAGAGTGCCCCCTTCAAACTGTTTTATCAGAGACATTGTAATGTAACTTCGTGTTTATCTTTACTTACAAAGTTCTCAACTGTAATATAACTTGAGGTGCGTGGCGTTCCAAGTGCGAGGAATCACCCCTCCTTCCAATGTCTCTAAGCGGTAGGCGCCGTTCCCGAGCGCCTCGATTATTCTGAACGGTCCCGTCCACTTGGGCGACAATTTATTCTTGATCCTGCCTGTTGACCGGAGCGCGGGAGAATGCCTCGTCAAAGGATCGACGTGCGCGCCGCTTCTCACCTCCGTTCCTCCTCTGGATCTATCTCAAGAACCTGCAAAGAAACGATACGGCGCCACTGCGGCCGATCGCACTCCGACGCTCAAGTCAGTGACGGTATCACCAAATACTAAGAACTGGAACCGTGCAAATCTCTCTCACAAACAGCTCTGTCACTCGCAAGCGTAAAGTGTATGAACTGAACGTGCGTACCTTAGAAAATCTGTTAGGAACTCTTATATACCTGGTGGTTTTCTCTCTCCTGGCAGTTACAAACTTGGACACGTGGCTCGTATCCAACTGTACACGTGCCATCATCTGGAGGCTCCCTGACTTGGCGCTACTTCTACTCTCATTTTGGCTAAGTTACCTATGCATGGTACTGCCCAGTGCATAGCTAACTCAGGAGTGCGATCTCTACTGAAACTGGCGAGGTAGGGCCTTCATACACCTTCCCTGTGGTCTCGCCGGCCGCCTTCATAATCTGCTTCTCCTTTAACTTCGGCGATGTGCTTGTTCTGGCGATCTCCGACTGCCTGGTCGCCTGAGTCTGCATCTGGCGACTTCGTCCCCAACCTGGCGATCGCCTATTCTGGTAAGCTGGAGATCGGAACACGCCAACTTAACTATCGGCGACTACACGTGCCTCCCGACTTCCTTCCCAACTGTCAACCTGGCGCCTTGTCAACACGCCTATACTGTAGCAGGATGCCACGTCATCGCACCCGACCAGCAGGGCGGTACACAAGCCCCCCAGTCTTAAGCGAAGACTTGTCTAGCGAAAAGACTGAAAAAGCCTTCGTTAACACCGGTCTACGTGGCATGGGCGCAGAATTCCAAGCGATAGTACTTTCTGCTGCTCTGACGCTCCACCAAACCCTTCGCGCATCGTTCGACACGTGGCTCTCATCAACGGCTATCTTCATCTGCCGTTAGCGCTTCCCAAAACCGTTTCGAAAACCCTTAAACCCCTTACGCTCCTACTGTTCCATCACTTTCTTCACACTTGCATACGCTCTCATTTCCTTCTGCGAAAGCTCTCGACGTTCCTCGACGCTCTAGATCACCACCTCCCTTCAACATTCTCCCGATCATCGAAAGGTAACTACTTTCCTTCATCTGCTGGGTTTTCTTGCATTTTCACCGATTTGCATCATCCTGTAACTGTCTGGTGCATACGCTGTGGGCTGTTTTTCCATTTCTCCTTCTGCGTGACTTAGGGCTTTGTCGATCGTCGCAACGAACTCACATTCGTTCGTCTTTCACCTTCCTTTCATGATCGAGTCAGCCTTTGTAACCCTCCTGATTATTTTTTTTCTTCCTCCTTCGTTTGCAGTTGCTATCATGACTCGCACGAAGATCACCCCGAACCCCCCTCCATCAGCGCGAAACCCTCCTTCACAAGCACACGACTCTACGCAAGTTCGTGGTGCTCCCTCTTCGCAGGCTGTGAGGCCTGCGTCTTCTCAAACCGCTCTGGCCCAGGCGACTCCACCAAACGCTGGAGGAGCCCCCCTCCCACTGCCAGACTTCAAGACGTTATACCCATGGGCTAACTCAACCCTCTTAAAGGAAACGTCGTCGGTGAACACCGCGGGAGCGGTTCTGCGATTGACCAATGGGGACGAGGCCCATCAATCGTTCCACAAGGAGCACGATGAGAGAATGATGGTGCTACCTTGCCCTGCCACTCTGCCAGTGTGCGCCGATGATAAAGTGAGCGCCGACGGGCCCTTCTGCTTCGTCTACACCACTTTCTTCAAGAAGGTCAAACTCAGGTTCCCTCTCACTCGATTTGAGAGGGAACTCTTAACCGAGCTCAATATCGTTGCCGCCCAGCTTCACCCCAACAGCTGGGCGTTTGTCCGAGCTTTCGAGATAACGTGCGCCCACCTGGGGTTGCCCGCGTCAGTGGACGTGTTTTTATTCTTGTTCGAGGCCAAGCACCCAGGAGATCGCCTGTGGGTCAGCCTGAACGCCATTGCTGGGAGGTCCATTTTCACCATCTTCCAGCAGTCGTACAAGGATTGGAAGGGGAAGTTCATTCAGGTTCGCGCAAATGACAAAGACACTTCCCTCCTCGACGGTTTCCCCTTGTACTGGGTGGACAAGGGGAAAAAGGAGTCCAAGAGCTGCTTCAGGAGGCCCAGAAGTCCTGATAGCATGGGAGCTTTGGACAGAGACCTTTGTCTCTTCTGGAAGAGGGTGGCAGATGCCCACATAACATTCTTGACCCCCACCCTGATTTCCTTCGAGTTCTTTGAGGACCAGTTGGAATTCCAAATAGGTTAGGACGCTACATCTTTGTCTTGACATTGCTTCTGATATTGTTTCTGGGCGTCTTGTGCGACACACACAAGACTTTGGTTTTATCTTTTCTGCATATGCCTGCTTTTGCTGTCTCGTTGTCTTGTACACTTAACCCTTTCTCCTTTGAGCTAACTTATGCACTTTCATTTCATGCAGACACCATGTTGGGTAAGAACATGCTCGCCGACTTAAAGGCGCTCGCCCGCAACCACGGGTTGGCGACCGGCTCCCAGACGGTTCCCAACTCGGCGGTCGAGAAGGCCATCATCCAGGGGCGATCACCGCCTAAGGCGCCCACCCAACGAAAGAAACTGGTCCTTAAGAGGCCAAAGCGGAAAGCCCCCCAAGTTGTCCAAGAGGATGAGGAAGAGGACGACGAGGTCACAGAGGATGGCCTTGTCACGAAAAGGAAGAGGGTGGCACCATCTTCTCCACCTGCCCCGCCCCCTCTTCCAGGTTCAACACCACCATCAACACCCGCTCCTCCTCCTTCATCACCAGCACCACAAGCCCCTTCACCACCAGTCCAAGCAGTTCCATTGGCCACTGCGCCACCTGCAACTGAGGCCCCAGAGCCAAATTTCTTGGAGGACCCCCTGAGCGCCTCTACACCACATATATCAGCAGGAGGGGGCCCTCCTTCCAACACTTCAGCTGCAGGAATCGCTCCAATCGGGGACGAGGTTGCTCACATCTCTCCAATCCTAATCACCGAGTCCCCGATCGCGTCGCCACGTCAAGAGGCAACCACTAAAAATATCGCTAAGGAAGGTGGCGAAGAGAACCCTCAACAAGCCCCCCTGGCGCCTCTCCAAGCTGCAAATCTTTCCCTCGAGGTCACGAGGATGTGGGAACCTTTGACTGCTAAACTCAAAACCATCGCAGAAGACATCCCATCGATCATAACGAGAGTTGTGGAGAGCTCCACCAGGCGGCTACAGGATGATATCTACAACCTCAAGACCGAGAACAGCACAATGAAGGTTGAGGTGGAGAAGGTGGCCTTCAGCCTAACGCTCGCGGAAATGGAACATTCCCGAGTGGAGGATGCCCTAAACACCGAGCTTAGGCTTGCGCGCAAGGAAGCTGTTGACCTTCGCCGCAAAGTCCATGAACTTGCCCAAGAAAAAGTTGAACTTGAAAGCAGAATCGTGCCTCTACGTACCAAGGCGAGCGACCTGGAGGCTCAAATTCAAGCTAATGCCGATAAGGTACAAAGACTGGAGCAAAGGTCAATCGACCGCGAGAAGCTGCTTGGGCAAGTTGAAAAAGCAAGGGATGACGCCATGGCGGATCTCACCGAGGCGAACAAGGAAAAAGAGAAGATGGCTGCCGAGTTGACCCAAGCTCGAACGGAATCCAAGAAGGTTACTGACGACCTTCTCCATGCTCAAGAGACTAACAAACAACTCCAAAAACAGATTGAAGAGCAGGGGCATCAGAACAAGGAGCTCAAGAAACAGGTTGAAGAGCTTCAAGGACAATTTGAAGAACTTAAGCTAAATTCTGCTCAGATTCTGACTGCTGGATTCGAAGCCGCTCGGGAGCAATTTGCATGCCTATTCCCTGATCTTGACCTCAGCATGGTGTCATTAAACAATGAAGTAGTAGATGGAAAGGTCGTTCCCGCCGAAGGCTCAACCAATTCCACCCCATCTGCTTCTTTATAAATTCACCTGTATTTACCTTGTAAAAAAAAACTCTTGCACATGTGTTTTGAACAGTTATTCATTTCAATAGCGAGACTTGGATATTTCTTCTGACTTCTTTTTGAGCGCTTTACTTTCTTTGTATGTTTAACTCTGCTACGTTTAACTTAGCGATTTTGCAAACATGACCTTTGGCGTAACTGCTTCGAGCCGATTCAAACTTAAGCAATAATCGCTTTAAACAACTTGTACCCCTGAGGCACTAACCTGATCATAAGAAAAGTTCCAAGCAACGAACTGTGATTCAATCATCGGTTCAAACAACGTCCCACTTGACCCGCTTTATCAAACAAGTCTTTCAACCTTCTCGTCGTGTTTGAACTTTTCGCGATCACCTAGACCTCTTGGTAACACCAGCTTTTCTTAGCCTCAGGCTTTGGCAGTCATTTCTTTATCTGAGGCAGAAATGCCCTTTGGGATCTTCCTTTACCTCCCTGAACTTCAGAGCTAGAGACTGGCTGGCTAGGCGTTCTCTTCGAACCTACCTTAGCCACCTTTCAAGCTTCTTCCACCCTCTTCGCCATACCTGAACTCGTTCAAGACGAGAAGGATTTTATCTTGCCTATATTCGCACGCAAGCGAGAAGGTCTTTTAACTCGCCTGAAGTCGCTCATCGGCGAGAAGGACTTTTACTCGCCTGAACTCGCTCATCGGCGAGAAGGACTTTTACTCGCCTGAACTCGCTCATCGGCGAGAAGGACTTTAAACGGCCTTAACTCACTCGACGGCGAGAAGGACTTTGTCTGGTGCCTCAACTTGCCCAGGGTGTACATCTCCTCCCCCCTGGATGCACTGAGGACCTTTTCTTTCTCACGCCTGCACTCGCTCGACGGCGAGGAGGTCTTTGATGGGCCTTAGTTCGCACAACGGCGATAAGGACTTTATCCGGTGCCTCAACTTGCCCAGGGCGTACATCTCCTCCCCCCTGGATGCACTGAGGACCTTTCTCGCCTGCGCCCGCACGACGGCGAGGAGGTCTTTAACTTGCCTCTACGTTGCCCCGGGAGTTACATCTTCTCGCTCCCAGAATTACGGAGGACTTTTCCTCTTTCTCGCCTGTACTCGCTCGACGGCAAGGAGGTCTTTCATCTGGTGCCTCCGATCGCCGATAAACGATGAGGACTTAAAAACTTAACTGGTGCCTCTAATCGCCGAAAAACGATGAGGACTTTAAAAACTTAACTGATACCTCTAATCGCCGAAAAACGATGAGGACTTTAAAAACTTAACTGGTGCCTCTGATCGCCGAAAAACGATGAGGACTTTAAAACTTTAGAAAACACGCGACATATCTTTTCGTGCCTTAAATCATGTACGAATGACAAGGTCTTTCTTCGAAACTTTTGGAAATAACACATATGCAATCTGAAAACACCTTATGCTTCGAAAACTCTTCTTTTATTGGGTGGCCTCATTAAAAACCCTCCTTAGGGAAAAAAGAGCGCCCCCTTGAAACTGTTTTAACAGAGACATTGTAATGTAATATTTGTGTTTGTCTTTACTTACAAAGCTCTTAGCTATAGTACAACTTCAGGTGTGTGGCGTTCCAGGTACGAGGGATCGCCCCCCCTTCCAGCGTCTCCAAGCGATAGGCTCCGTTCCTGAGTGCCTCGGTTATTCTGAACGGTCCAGTCCACTTGGGTGATAGCTTATTCTCCATCTCGTACTGGTGGGCCTTCCTCATCACCAGATTGCCTTCTCTAAACTGCCTTGGCATCACCTTTGAGTTGTACCTTCGCTCGACCCTTCTCTTCACCGCCTCAGCCGTCAGCCTTGCCTCCTCCCTGACTTCGTCCAGCAGATCCAGGTTCAGCCTTCTCTCTTCATTCGAGTCTTCCTCTACAAAGCTCTGGAATCTCGGCGAGCTCTCCTGAATCTCGACTGGAATCATGGCATCACACCCATAGACCAAGCTAAACGGGGTCTCATGGGTTCCTGACTGCTCGGTGGTATGGTACGCCCAAACTATACGGGGTACCTCCTCAGCCCAACTTCCCTTGGCTTTCTCGAGCCTTCTCTTCAAACCTCTCAGCAACACCCGATTAGCTGATTCCACCTGGCCATTCGTCTGAGGGTGCTCGACGGATGCAAACACTTGCTGAATTCTAACCCCTTCACAAAGCTTCTTCAACAGGTGGCTTGCAAACTGAGTCCCATTATCTGATACCAGGCGCTTAGGCACTCCAAACCGGCACACGATGTTCTTCCATACAAAGCCTTCGATCTTGTGCGCGGTGATCTGGGCCACTGGTTCTGCTTCAATCCATTTGGTGAAGTACTCAATCGCCACGACCAAGTACTTCATCAACCTGATCGCCAGTGGAAAAGGTCCCAGGATGTCGATCCCCCAAGTATGAAACGGCCAAGGGCTATAGATCGACTTCAACTCCTCGGGAGGTGCCTTATGCCAATCGGCGTGCTGCTGGCACTGTTTGCAGCATTGGGCATACTTCTTGCAATCTTCTCTCATGGATGGCCAATAGTGGCCTGCACGGAGAGTCCTCGCGGCCAGAGCTCGACCCCCGACGTGACTTCCACATATTCCTTCGTGGAGCTCTGCCATAATTCTCGTGCACTTCTCGCCGTGTATACATTCCAGGAGTGGGTGAGTGAACCCAAACCTGTACAGATCGCCATCAATCAGTGTATACTTGCTGGAATTTTTCTTTACCTTCCTAGCTTCTGTTGGATCTAGCGGGAGGAGGCCATCCGCCAGGCACCGCTTGTACTGTGTTATCCAAGTGTCTGGCTCATGGGTGGCGCAGACCTGCATCACGTCCACCTTCTCTCCTCGACAAGCTCTAACTCTCGGCGATCTCAGAGTTTCTTGCGTCAAAGACTTATGGCTTCTCGCTGCTCTCTCCGTCGACCTGCTTATCTGAAGGACCAGGTGATCTGCTACAAATGCCCTCGGCGTCTTCAAAGTTTCTTGAATCACTGTCCTCTGCCTACCCCCCTTGCCTGAGCTGGCGAGCTTAGCAAGCAAGTCAGCTCGGGCATTCTGTTCTCGGGGCACATGCACCACTTCAAAAGAGGCAAAGGAACTCTTCAATTCCTGCACATACGCCAAGTAAGCCGCCATTTGTGGATCTTTAGCCTGGAACTCGCCTGTTACTTGCCCTGTGACTAGCAGCGAGTCACTCTTAGCCATCAGCACTCTGGCTCCCATTTCCTTAGCCAGCAGAATCCCGGCGATCAGCGCCTCATACTCTGCTTGATTGTTGCTGGCTTTGAAGGCGAATCTCAACGATTGTTCGATCAGCACGCCGTTGGGTCCTTCCAATATGACTCCAGCACCGCTACCCTGCTGGTTTGACGATCCATCCACCGAGAGTACCCAACGGAAATCGTCTCCTTCAACCCGCGTCGCCTCTGAAGAGAGCTCGACTACAAAATCTGCAAAGATTTGCCCTTTGATCGGGCCTCGAGGCTCATATTTAATGTCAAACTCCGACAACTCCACTGCCCACTTCACCATTCTTCCTGCAACGTCAGGCTTCTTCAAGACCTTCTGGATGGGCAGGTCAGTCATCACCAGTATTGTGAAGCTGTGGAAGTAGTGGCGCAACCTCCTCGCCGAAAACACCACAGCCAGCGCAGCCTTCTCCAGGGCCTGATATCTCATTTCTGGGCCCTGCAACACCTTGCTCACAAAATAGATAGGCTTCTGAGCCTGATCTTGGTCCTGGGCGAGCACCGCACTCACCGCCCTCTCAGTCACAGCAAAATACAATCTGAGGGGGATTCCCGCCAGCGGTTTGCACAGAACCGGCGGGCTCGCCAAATATTCCTTCAGCTTGACGAAAGCTTCCTCGCACTCTTTCGTCCAAGCGAACTTCTTATTGCGCCGCAGACACTGGAAATAGGGATGTCCCTTTTCTCCGCTTGCTGACACGAAGCGGGATAGGGCTGCCATCCGACCTGTCAGCTGCTGGACCTCTTTCACTGTAGCCGGGCTTCTCATCGCCAAGATGGCGGCACACTTGTCCGGATTGGCTTCTATTCCTCTTTCAGTCAAGAGAAAACCCAAAAATTTTCCAGCCTCCACGCCGAAAATGCATTTCTCCGGGTTGAGCTTCAACTTGAACCTGGCGATCGTCGTGAACAATTCTTCCAAGTCTGCAACGTGCTTGCTTTTCTACTGCGAGGTCACGACCATGTCATCGACGTAAGCTTGCACGTTCCTTCCCAGCATTGGTGCAAGTACTCGGTCCATCAGCCTCTGGTACGTGGCCCCCGCATTCTTCAGCCCAAACGGCATCACCTTATAGCAGTAGCACGACCTCTCCGTCATGAAGGCTGTTTTTTCTTCATCCATGGGATGCATCTTGATCTGATTATAGCCCGAGATGGCATCCAGGAAACTCAGCAGCTTTCACCCTGCAGCACTATCAACCAGGGCATCAATGCTTGCTAAAGGATACGAATCCTTTGGGCAAGCCTTATTCAGATCGGTGAAATCGACGCACATGCGCCATTTCCCGTTGCTCTTCTTCACCAGCACGACATTTGCCAACCACTCAGGGTACTGGACTTCCCTGATGTGGCCTGCAGCGAGGAGTTTCTGGGTCTCATCCTTGATCGCCTGCCTCCTCTCTTCATTAAATTTCCTCCTTCTTTGCCGCACCGGTCTCACCATGTTGTCCATCGCCAGATGATGGCACAAAAAGTCGGGATCGATTCCGGGCATGTCCGAAGCGGACCAGGCAAACGCGTCCAGATGCCGTTCAATCACCTTGGCGATCTGGTCCTGGAGATCGACCTCCAGAGATCTTCCGAGCTTGAAAACCTTCCCCCCGATCTCCTTCTCGAGCCACTGCTCGACGGGTTTGGGCCTTGATTCTCTGGCGATCACCGCCTTGGCGATTCCGAGCTCCCTTGCTTCCTTCGGGCGATTCCGCGCCTCTTCTTCCTCCAGGCCAGCATTTCCCTCTCCCAGCTCAGCATCTACCATCTCTACGTCCCTTCCGGCGGCCTCCTCCATCACCGGCGGTCTGGGCTTCACACCGGGAGGTGGGGTGGTTGTAACATAGCTAACTGATCTTTTATTTTTCAGGCTATTTTCATAGCACTTTTTCGCTTCCTTCTGATCAGACTTTATCGTGATCACCACCCCTTCCATGGACGGCAGCTTCACCTTCATGTGCCGAGTCGATGGAATTGCGCCTATCCTGTTAAGAGTGGGCCTTCCCAGCAGGATGTTATATGCTGAAGGGGCGTTTACGATGAGGTACTTGATTTTCTCTGTCCTCGACCCAGCCTCATCGGTAAACGTGGTTCTCAGCTCAATGTACCCCCTGACCTCCACCTGGTCGCCAGCAAACCCATACAAGCACCCTCCATAGGGCCTTAGCTGGTCAAGGGGCAATTCCAACTGCGTGAAAGTCGGCCAGAACATCACGTCGGCCGAGCTTCCTTGGTCCACCAGAACTCGGTGGACCTTCCTCCCCGCCGTGATCAACGAAATAACAATGGGATCGTTGTCATGAGGCACAACGTCCCGAAGATCCTGCTTGGTGAACGTAATGTCCACTTCGGGCGAGTGATCTTCAAACATGTCCACTGACATCACCGATCGCGCGTACTTTTTCCTCTGCGACGCGGTGCATCCACCACCTGAGAAACCCCCTGCAATGGTGTGGATCTCCCCATGGATAGGCATCTCGTGTTGCTGGGCTTCTCCACCTGCCGGCTGGGAACTCGACGCTCCTCCGGTCCTTCTATCCAGCAGATAATCGTTTAGGAACCCGCTCTTAACCAGATCGTCGAGCTGGTATCCTAAAGACAAACACGAGTCTAGGTTGTGGCCAAAGCACTGGTGGAACTCGCACCAGACGTCCGGCTTCGACCCTAGCACCTTGTCGCCCACCTTCTCGGGCGCCTTCAACCTAGCAGATATGTTAGGGATAGCAATCAGGTCCGCTAGTCCCATGACGAATTTGTGCTTAGGCGGGCGATTGTATTCCCGGCGTGCTGGTTGTTGGCGTGCCGGCGGTTGGCGCGCTTGGCTTCTTCCCTTATTTCTCCTATCGTAAGGATAGCGAGTCCTTTGGTCCTTTCTGGCCGCCGCTGCCGTTTCCAGCACCCTCTGTGGCTGGATCCTGGTCTGGGCGCGTGGCCTGGCGGGAGCCACGCTGCCTCTCTTCTCGGCGACTTCACTCTCGTCGGCGATGTGGGCCACCGCAAGTCGCCTGACCTCAGCAAACGTCGCTGGATGAGCCCTGATCAAGGCCTCGCAGAATGGCCCTGGCTGCACGCCCTTCTTGAAGGCATAGACCAGCATTTCTTCATCCTTGGCCGGCGATCTGACCATCTGCGCTCCGAAGCGATTGAGGTAGTCTCTGAGGGACTCCCCATGGTACTGCCTTATATCAAACAGATCATAGGACACTCTGGGCGGTGCCTTGTTCACGATATACTGCTCGACAAAGATCTTCGAGAATTGTTGAAAATTGGTTATGTGGCCATTAGGCAGGCTCACAAACCACTCCATCGCCGTTCCCTGGAGCGTGCTCACGAACATCTTACAATAGACGGCGTCCGACCCTCCTGACAGCATCATTTGTGTGTGGAACGTGGTCAGATGAGCCTCTGGATCCTCCACGCCAGTAAAAACAGCTTTAACCGGGACCACGCTCGTGGGAATTGGCGTGTCAGTAATCGCCTGAATGAAAGGCATTGGGAAAACACGAGGCGGCGTCGACGGTGCCACCTCTTCAGCAGAAGAACGAACCTGCTGCTCCTGAAGAGCTCGACGTAGCTCCTCAGCTACCTTGCTGAGCTCCTCGTTCCTGGTCTTCATGTATCCTTGCCTGCTCGACGCGCGAGGCTTCTACAGTGGCCTGCAATGAGCGCATCATTTCTGCCATCTGCGCCATGGTCATGGCGGCGTCGCCTTCGGCTGCGACGGGAGCCACGGGACTGGAACGATTGCTTCTCATCTTTCTGATTAACTTCAGCGAACCACAGAAACACAGCAAATAACACTTCAACCACGAACGAATCAGTGATCGATCGGAGAAGATTCAAGAAACCGTGCAAGAATCCAAGAACACCGCAAACCTTCGCAGAAAACCACCAAAGAACTCGAACTTCCACCAGACAGATTGTGCGCAAGCAACAAAAAACCTCACTCCACCGATTGAAAGACAAGCAAACGGTTTAAAACACAAACTTCACCGAACGAAACTCAAAGAAACCAAGAACGACGGTTGCACCAGCACACAACCGCGCTGAAAACCTCGGTGGGCGCCTGATGATCCTGCCTGTTGACCGGAGCGCGGGAGAATGCCTCGTCAAAGGATCGACGTGCGCGCCGCTTCTCACCTCCGTTCCTCCTCTGGATCTATCTCAAGAACCTGCAAAGAAACGATACGGCGCCACTGCGGCCGATCGCACTCCGACGCTCAAGTCAGTGACGGTATCACCAAATACTAAGAACTGGAACCGTGCAAATCTCTCTCACAAACAGCTCTGTCACTCGCAAGCGTAAAGTGTATGAACTGAACGTGCGTACCTTAGAAAATCTGTTAGGAACTCTTATATACCTGGTGGTTTTCTCTCTCCTGGCAGTTACAAACTTGGACACGTGGCTCGTATCCAACTGTACACGTGCCATCATCTGGAGGCTCCCTGACTTGGCGCTACTTCTACTCTCATTTTGGCTAAGTTACCTATGCATGGTACTGCCCAGTGCATAGCTAACTCAGGAGTGCGATCTCTACTGAAACTGGCGAGGTAGGGCCTTCATACACCTTCCCTGTGGTCTCGCCGGCCGCCTTCATAATCTGCTTCTCCTTTAACTTCGGCGATGTGCTTGTTCTGGCGATCTCCGACTGCCTGGTCGCCTGAGTCTGCATCTGGCGACTTCGTCCCCAACCTGGCGATCGCCTATTCTGGTAAGCTGGAGATCGGAACACGCCAACTTAACTATCGGCGACTACACGTGCCTCCCGATTTCCTTCCCAACTGTCAACCTGGCGCCTTGTCAACACGCCTATACTGTAGCAGGATGCCACGTCATCGCACCCGACCAGCAGGGCGGTACAATTCTCCATCTCGTACTGGTGGGCTTTCCTCATCACCAGGTCGCCTTCTCTAAACTGTCTCGGCATCACCTTCGAGTTATATCTTCGTTCAATCCTTCTCTTCACCGCTTCAGCCTTCACTCTCGCCTCTTCCCTGACCTCATCCAGTAGATCCAGGGTTAACCTTTTTTCTTCATTCGAGTCTTCCTCTACGAAGTTCTGGAATCTCGGCGAGCTCTCCTGGATCTCCACTGGAATCATTGCGTCGCATCCATAGACCAAGCTGAACGGGGTCTCATGGGTTCCTGACTGCTCAGTGGTGTGGTACGCCCAGACTATACGGGGTACCTCCTCAGCCCAGCTTCCTTTGGCTTTCTCTAGCCTTCTCTTCAACCCTCTCAGCAACACCCGATTAGCTGACTCTACTTGGCCATTTGTCTGAGGGTGGTCGACGGATGCAAACACTTGTTGAATTCCCACCCCTTCGCAAAGCTTCTTCAACAAGTGGCTTGCAAACTGAGTCCCATTGTCCGACACCAGGCGCTTGGGCACACCAAACCGGCACACAATGTTCTTCCACACGAAACCTTCGATCTTGTGTGCGGTGATCTGGGCCACTGGTTTTGCTTCGATCCACTTGGTGAAATACTCAATCGCCACCACCAAGTACTTCATCTGCCTGATCGCCAGCGGGAAGGGTCCCAGGATGTCGATTCCCCAAGTACGAAACGGCCAAGGGCTGTAGATCGACTTCAACTCCTCGGGAGGCGCCTTGTGCCAATCGGCGTGCTGTTGGCATTGTTTGCAACACTGTACGTACTTCTTGCAGTCTTCTCTCATCGATGGCCAGTAGTATCCTGCACGGAGAGTCCTTGCGGCCAGAGCTCGACCCCCGACGTGGCTTCCGCATATCCCTTCGTGGAGCTCTGCCATGATTCTCGTGCATTTCTCGCCATGCACACATTCCAGGAGTGGGTGAGTGAACCCAAACCTGTACAGATCGCCATCAATCAATGTGTACTTGCTAGAATTTTTCTTTACCTTCCTAGCCTCTGTCGGATCCAGCGGCAGAAGGCCATCTGCCAGGCACCGCTTGTACTGTGTTATCCAGGTATCTGGCTCATGGGTAGCGCAGGCCTGCGTCATGTTCACCCTCTCTCCCCGACATGCTCTAACTCTCGGCGATCTCAACGTTTCTTGCGTTAAAGACTTGTGACTTCTTGCCGCTTTTTCCGTCGACCTGCTTATCTGAAGAACCAGGTGATCTGCCACAAATGCTCTCGGCGTCTTCAGAGTTTCTTGAATCACCGTCCTCTGCCTACCCCCCTTGCCTGAACTGGCGAGCTTGGCCAGCAAGTCAGCTCGGGCATTCTGCTCTCCGGGCACATGCACCACTTCAAAGGAGGCAAAGGAACTCTTCAATTCCTGCACATACTCCAAGTAAGCCGCCATTTATGGGTCTTTAGCGTGGAACTCGCCTGTTACTTGCCCTGTGACTAGCAGCGAGTCACTCTTAGCCATTAACACCTTCGCTCCCATCTCCTTTGCCAGCAAAATCTCGGCGATCAGCGCCTCATATTCTGCTTGATTGTTGCTGGCTTTGAAGGCAAACCTCAAGGATTGTTCGATCAATACGCCGTTGGGTCCTTCCAAAATGACTCCAGCACCGCTACCCTGCTGGTTCGACGATCCATCCACCGAGAATACCCAACGGAAGTCGTCCCCTTCAACTCGTGTCGCCTCAGATGAGAGCTCGACCACGAAATCTGCGAAGATTTGCCCCTTAATCGGGCCTCGGGGCTCGTACTTAATATCAAACTCTGACAGCTCCACTGCCCACTTCACCATCCTCCCAGCAACGTCAGGCTTCTTCAACACCTTCTGGATGGGCAAGTCAGTCATCACCAGAATCGTGAAGCTATGGAAATAGTGGCGCAACCTCCTCACCGAAAACACCACAGCCAGCGCAGCCTTCTCCAGGGCCTGATATCTCGTTTCGGGGCCCTGCAGCACCTTACTAACAAAATAAATAGGCTTTTGAACCTGATCTTGGTCCTGGGCGAGCACCGCACTCACCGCCCTCTCAGTTACAGCAAAATACAACCTGAGAGGGGTTCCCACCAGCGGTTTGCACAAAACCGGCGGGTTCGCCAGATACTCCTTCAGCTTGACGAAGGCTTCCTCGCACTCTTTCGTCCAAGCAAACTTGTTATTCCTCCTCAAGCACTGAAAATAGGGATGTCCCTTCTCTCCGCTAGCTGACACGAAGCGAGACAGGGCGGCCATCCGACCTGTCAGTTGTTGTACCTCCTTCACGATAGCTGGGCTCCTCATCGCCAAGATGGCGGCACACTTATCAGGGTTGGCCTCTATGCCTCTTTCAGTCAAGAGGAAACCCAAAAACTTTCCAGCCTCCACGCCGAAAATGAATTTCTCTGGATTCAGCTTCAACTTGAACTTGGCGATCGTCGTGAACAATTCCTCCAAGTCTGCAACGTGCTTGCTTTTTTCTGGCGAGGTCACGACCATGTCATCGACGTACGCTTGCACGTTCCTTCCCAGCATCGGTGCAAGTACTCGATCCATCAACCTCTGGTACGTGGCCCCCGCATTCTTCAGCCCAAATGGCATCACCTTATAGCAGTAGCACGATCTCTCGGTCATGAAGGCGGTCTTCTCTTCATCCATGGGATGCATCTTGATCTGATTATAGCCCGAGAAGGCATCCAGGAAGCTCAACAACTTACACCCTACAGCACTATCCATCAGGGCATCAATGCTTGGCAAAGGATATGAGTCCTTCGGACAAGCTTTATTCAGATCGGTGAAATCGACGCATATGCGCCATTTCCCATTACTCTTCTTCACCAGCACGACATTTGCCAGCCATTCAGGGTACTGGACTTCCCTGATGTGGCCTGCAGCGAGGAGTTTCTGTGTTTCGTCCCTAATCGCCTGCCTCCTCTCCTCGTTGAACTTTCTTCTTCTTTGTCGCACAGGTCTTACCAAGTTGTCCATCGCCAGATGATGGCACAAGAAGTCAGGATCGATCCCGGGCATGTCCGAAGCGGACCATGCAAACGCATCCAGATGCCATTCTATCACCTTGGCGATCTGGTCCTGGAGCTCAACCTCCAGGGATCTTCCCAGCTTGAAGATCTTTCCCCCGATTTCTCTCTCGAGCCACTGCTCGACGGGTTTTGGTCTGGTTTCTCTGGCGATCACCGCCCTGGCGATTCCCAGCTCTCTCGCTTCCTCAGGGCGATTCCTTGCCTCTTCTTCCTCCAGACCGGCATTCCCCTCCCCCAGCTCAGCATCCACCATCTCCATGTCTCTTCCGGCGGTCTCTTCTGTTACCGTCGATCTGGGCTTCACACCAGGAGGCGGGGTGGTCGTTACGTAACTCACCGATCTCTTGTTTTTCAAGCTATTCTCATAGCACTTTTTTGCTTCTTTCTGATCGGATTTGATGGTGATCACCACCCCCTCCATAGACGACAACTTCACCTTCATGTGCCGGGTCGACGGTATGGCACCTATCCTGTTGAGCGTGGGTCTTCCTAACAGGATGTTGTATGCTGAAGGAGCGTTTACAACAAGGTATTTGATTTTCTCCGTTCTTGAACCCGCCACATCTGTAAACGTTGTCCTCAATTCTATGTACCCCCTGACCTCCACCTGGTCACCAGCGAAACCATACAAACACCCTCCATAGGGCCTCAGCTGGTCAAGGGGCAGCTCCAACTGCGTGAAAGTCGGCCAGAACATCACGTCTGCCGAGCTTCCTTGGTCCACCAGAACCCTGTGGACCTTTCTTCCTGCAGTGATCAAAGAAATTACTATGGGATCGTTGTCATGAGGCACAACGTCCCGAAGATCCTGCTTGGTGAATGTAATGTGCACTTCCGGCGAGTGGTCTCCAAACATATCCACCGTCATCACAGACCTCGCGTACCTCTTCCTCTATGATGCGGTGCATCCACCTCCTGAGAAACCCCCTGCAATGGTATGGATTTCCCCGTGCGTAGGCATCTCGTGCTGCTGAGCCTCAGCACCTGCTGGTTGGGAGCTCGACGCGCCCCCCGTCCTTCTATCCAGCAAATAGTCATTTAGGAACCCGCTCTTAACCAGATCGTCGAGCTGGTATCCTAAAGCCAAGCACGAGTCCACTGTATGGCCAAAGCCCTGGTGAAACTCACACCAGGCGTCTGGCTTTGGTCCCAGCACCTTGTCGCCCACCTTCTCTGGCGCCTTCAACCTAGCGGATATATTGGGAATGGCGATCAGGTCCGCCAATCCCATGACAAACTTGTGCTTAGGCGGGCGATTGTATTCCCGGCGTGCTGGTTGCTGGCGTCCTTGGCCCCTACCCTTGTTCTTCCTTGGATCATAAGGATGGCGAGTCCTCTGATCCCTTCTGGCCGCCGCTGTCTCCAGCACCCTCTGGGGCTGGATCCTGGTCTGGGCGCGTGGCCTAGCGGGAGCCACGCTTCCTCTCTTCTCGGCGAGTTCACTCTCGTCGGCGATGTGGGCCACCGCAAGTCGCCTAACCTCAGCAAACGTGGCGGGGTGAGCTCTGATCAATGCCTCGCAGAATGGTCCCGGCAGCACGCCCTTCTTAAATGCATAGACCAGCATTTCTTCATCTTTTGCCGGCGATCTAACCATCTGCGCCCCCAAAATGATTCAAGTAGTCTCTGAGGGACTCTCCCTGGTACTGCCTTATATCAAACAAATCGTAAGACACCCTGGGCGGTGCCTTATTCACGATATATTGCTCGACGAAAATCTTCGAGAACTGTTGGAAATTGGTAATGTGACCGTTAGGCAGGCTCACAAACCATTCCAGCGCCGTTCCCTAGAGCGTGCTCACGAACATCTTGCAATACATGGCGTCTGATCCCCCTGACAGCATCATCTACGTATGGAACGTGGTGAGATGAGCCTCTGGATCCTCCACGCCGGTAAAAACAGCCTTAACAGGCACCACACTCGTAGGAATAGGCGTGTCAGTAATCGCCTGATCGAAAGGCATAGGAAAAACACGAGGTGGCGACGACGGCGCGACCTCTTCAGCAATAGAACACCCTTGCTGCTCCTGAAGAGCTTGAAGCAGCTCCTCAGTCACCTTGCTAAGCTCGTCATTCCTGGCCCGAGAGGCAGCCAGGTCCTCATGCATTCTTGCCTGTTCTATGCGCGAGGCTTCCACAGTTGCCTGCAACGAGCGCATAATCTCTACCATCTGCGCCATGGTCATGGCGACGGCGCCTTCAGCAGCAACGGGCGCAACTGGACTTGAACGGTTGCTTCTCATTTTTCTCATGAAAACTCAGCAAATCACAGAGAATAATGAACAACACTTCCTTCAGCGACGATCGATTCAGCGATCAATCGGTCAGACCTGCGCGAAACTCTGCAAGAAACTCAAGAACACAGAAAACCTCCACAGAAATCTGCAACTCCACCAGAAACCACCACTTCTTCCACGGAAAACCAAACGAACCAAAGAACTCAAACTTCACCGAACAAATCACGCGTAAACAGCAGGAAACTTCACCTCACTGAACAAAAATCCTAACGAACGGCGGAAAATGCGAAATCACCGAACAAAACTAGATGAACAGCGAACTACGGTTGCACCAGCACACAACCACACAAAAAATCACGAAAACCTCCAAGAACTCACGCTGCGGATGGGAACAAGTTTTACACGGCCCCACGGTGGGCGCCTGATGATCCTGCCTGTTGACCAGAACGTTGGAACTTGCCTCGTCAAACTTGGATCGACGTGCGCACCGCTTCAACCTCCGTCCTCCGCCAAGATCCACCTCAAGAACCTGCAAAAGAACAGAGCGGCGCCGCTGCGGCCGATCGCACTCCAACGCCCAAGTCAGTGACCGAACCACCAAATACTAAGAGCAATAACACTCAAGAACTCTCAAGGAACCGTGCAATGTTCTCTCTCACAGTATGCTCAAGAACTCGCAAGCGTAAAGAGTACAATCTGAACGTGCGTACCTCGAAAGTTCGTTGGGAAACCCTTTTATACCTGGTCACTTTCTCTCTCCTGGCAGTTACAGACCTGGACACGTGGCTCGCATCCAGTCGTACACGTGCCATCATCTGGAGCCTCCTTGACTTGGGCGCTGCTTCTGACTCTCTTTTGGCTAAGTTACTTATGCATGGTACTGCCCAGTGCATAGCTAACTTGGGAGCGCGATCTCTACTAGAATTGGCGAGTTAGGGTGCCTTCGTACACCTTCCCTGTGGTCTCGCCGGCCGCCTTCATAATCTGCACCACCTTCATCTTCGGCGATGTGCTTGCTCTGGCGATCTCCAATCACTTGGTCGCCTGAGTTTACATCTGGCGACTTCATCTTTAACCCGATGATCGCCGGTTCTGGTATGCTGGAGATCGGAACACGCCAACTTAATAACTGGCGACTTCACGAGCCCCCCGACCTCTTTCCCTTCTGCCAACCTGGCGTCTTGTCAACACGCCAATACTGTAGCTTGATGCCACGTCATCACTTCCGACTACCAGGGCGGTACAGCATGCGATCTGAGTTCACCGTTGCCTTAAATCACGCACGGGCGACAAGGTCTCTTTTCCGAAAACTTAAAAACGATAAGCATGCAAACTTAGTGACCTCTTTAATAAACTTCGAAACCTTCTTTATTGGGTGGCCTCGTTAAAAACCCTCCTTAGGGAAAAAAGAGTGCCCCCTTGAAAAACTGTTTTAACTGAAACTGCTTTAAACTGTTCAAGTTAATCACTACTTACAATGCTTTAACTGTAATAAAACTTGAGATGGGTGGCGTTCCAAGTACGAGGAATCGCCCCTCCTTCCAACGTCTCCAAGCGGTAGGCGCCGTTTCCGAGTGCTTCGGTTATTCTAAACGGTCCTGTCCACTTAGGCGACAATTTGTTCTCCGTCTCATACTGGTGGGCCTTCCTCATCATCAGATCGCCATCTCTGAATTGTCTTGGTTTTATTCTAGAGTTGTACCTGCGTTCAACTCTTCTCTTCACTGCTTCTGCCTTCACCCGTGCTTCCTCCCCGCCGTAACAAGCGAGATTACAATGGGATCGTTGTCATGGGGCACAACATCCCTAAGATCTTCTTTGGTGAACGTGATGTCCACATCGGGCGAGTGATCCTCAAAAGCTTCTACTGACATCACGGACCTCGCATATTTCTTCCGCTGTGATGCAGTACACCCACCACTCGAGAATACATCAGCTATAGTGTGGATCTCGCCGTGAATGGGTACTTCATGCTGTTGTCCCTCACTGCTCGCCGGTTGTAAACCTGACGATTGCCCCATTTGCTTCCTCAGCCCCCCTTGACAAGGGTAAGAGGGTGGTGGAGGTCGTTTCCGATGACGAGGACTCTGCTGAGGGGCAAGTCTTCAAGCGACAGAGAACCCAGCATGCCCCTCAGACAGTTACCTCCGTTACTTCCTGCTCTCATGGGGCTGAGTCCTTAAGGGAGGATCCACCGAGTGCCACTTCCCCACCTCAATCAGTGCATCAGGAGAGAGGGTTTGAAGCTGAGCCCATAGGTGTTCTTCCACTTGCCCCAGAACTTCCTCTTCCCATGCAAGAGTCATTAAGGGGTTTTCTGAGCAGCGAGTCTTCTGGTAGCCAAACTGAAGGGCCCCAGAGAGAGCATGTACTATTACATGGGCCTCTTCATGTCTTGCCCCTACTCTTGGCACAAACAATCCAGGGCCAAAGCCGCCCAAGCCTCTGCCTTCAAAGCTCTGGAGAAGGAAGTTGCTTCTCTGAAAGAGGAGAAGGAGAGGCTGGCTGCCCTTTGGGGGCGTCAAGAGGGTGCGTACAAAGAGTCACTGAGGGTGGCGCAGAAGGCGAGGGAGGAGGCCAACAAACGGCTGCACGAGGTGGCTCAAGCCCAGGCAGGGCTTCTTAATGAAGTGGTCCCCCTTCGCACAAAGATCGCTGATCTTGAGACGGCTGTAGAAACCTCTAAGGCATATCAGAAGAAACTCGAGCACCAGTGTGTGGACCGGGAGCAGAAGCTGGGGAAGACGGATGTCGCTCTTGCGAACAAAACTGATGAGTGTTCCCGGTTAACCACTGAGAACGCCTCCCTCCAAGCCAAAGTTCAAGAGTTGACCTCTGCCCTGGCCTCCAAGGACCAAGAGATGACCGCTCAAGCTGCCAACTTCAAAATTGCTGAAGCGAAGCTGGTCGAGGAGGTTGCCTCCGGATTTGCTGAGGGGTTCGCGGAGGCTCTGGTCTAGGCTGGTATTGACGTCTCCGGGTGCAGTCCTTTGAACGAGGTGGTTGACGGCCAAATTGTGCCCTTGGAGGCTTATGAGGAATAGCCTCTTTTGTAACTGTAGCAAACTTTATTTGTATCTATATGTAACTCCAACTTTTGACCTTGTTTTGTTTTGAATGCTTATTTAAACTTTTGTCTTTGCATCCTTGCTTGCTTTAACTTTCCTCGTACCTTTTATCTGCTTCTGCTTCCTTTTCTTTATCAAAGGCACAACTGGTATTCACCTTCGATGCATATCCTCATCGCTTCACCTTTGACTCTTTAGGTAGCGCGTGATTTTCTCTCTTTCTTTTTCCTTCTAAGTCGTAGCATACACCCTTCTCTTGGTCTTTCCACTTAGAACCTTGCTTGGCCTTCGTATCTGTAAGGAACCTTCCTCACGAAGGCGTCGCCTGTTTAGTCATTGCCCAAAGGCAAAGGAGGATTTGGTTTCTACCATGGCCTCATGGTGTCTAGATACTTTGGGACAAAAGTCGCGCTCTGGTTGTCACGCCCCTGGAGATGTCTATACAATGGTATTGCATCGTCCGTGGAGTGTCTAAAACACCAGGGCAACTCAACCTTTTTGCGTTTGGTGCCCACGCCTGAGGAGAGGCCTGCTACAGCAACGTCGTATCGTCCTCAGGGTGTCTGAAAACACCAAGGCGTAGCGTTCTAAACATCAGACGCTGGGGCTACCTATTCCTACCTGAAGAGGGGGCGTTCCGAAGGAATCCCTTGACCCCTGCTCAGGGACTAGGCACCCAGATTTTTAGCTTACATCTATCGTCTGATACCGGGGCCAGCTATTCATACCTGAGGAGGGGGCGTCCCAAGGGAATCCCTTAACCCCTGCTCAAGGGCCGAGCGCCCGGGTTTTTGACCTATGTCTAGCAACTGACACCGGGGCTAGTTGTTCCTACTTGAGGAGGGGGCGTCCCGAGGGAATCCTTTAACCCCTGCTCAAGGACTAGGCTTCCGGATTTTATCTTATACTGATATCTGGTACCGGGGCTAGTTGTTCCTACTTGAGGAGGGGGCGTCCCGAAGGAATCCTTTAACCCCTGCTCAAGGACTAGGCTTCCGGATTTCATCTTATACTGATATCTGGTACCGGGGCTAGCTGTTCCTACTTGAGGAGGGGGCGTCCCGAAGGAATCCTTTAACCCCTGCTCAAGGACTAGGCTTTCGGATTTCATCTTATACTGGTATACCTGTTATCTTGCCCTGAACCTGACTTCTGCTTGATTATTTGGTGGCGACGCCTACTTCGGGCGACGCCTTCTCTTTCCGACGTCTTATCTTGGCGACGCCTCATCTTGGCGACGCTTTATCTTGGTGACAGCTTATCCTGGCAACAGCTTATCTTGGCAACAGCTTATCTTGGCAACGCCTTATCTTGGCGACGCCTCATCTTGGCGACGCCTTATCTTTGTCTTTGTTTCTTTGATCTTTGATCCTTGATCTTGCAAGAAAGGGAAAAACTAGGGCAAAAATATTTTAACTTTTCTTTTCTTTATTTGGGTGACCTCGTTAAAAAACCCCCACGAGGGAAAAAGAGTGTCCCCTTTACAAACTTCAACTGGAATAACATCAACTGAAATAAAACTTTAAATTTGCCGCATTCCAGCTACGTGGGATGGGGCTCCCTTCTAAAGTCTCCAGCTTATACGAACCATTCCCTTTGGCTTTGGTTATTCTGAACGGTCCATCCACTTGGGAGACAACTTGTTTTATAATTCGTAGGGGGTGAGCCTTCCTCATGACCAGATCACCAATCTGGAATTGTCGCAACTTCACTTTGGAGCTGTACTGACGCTCCACTCTTCTCTTCACGGCCTCGGCCTTAATTTTCGCTTCTTCCCTAGCCTCGTCTATCAGGTCCAGGTTCACCCTCCTTTCTTCGTTGGATTCTTCCGCCACGAAACCCAGGAAACGGGGCGAGCCTTCGTGGATCTCTACTGGGATCATAGCGTCCTATCCATACACTAAGCTGAAGGGCATCTCCATGCCGGAGGATTGAGGCGTGGTGTGGTAAGCCCATACGATCCTTGGTACTTCATCTGCCCACGCCCCTTTAGCCTTCTCTAGTCTGCGTTTCAAACCCCTCAACAAAACTCTGTTTGCTGACTCGACCTCCCCATTTGTCTGGGGGTGTTCGACTGATGCAAACACCTGCTTGGTTCCTACTTCTGTACATAGCTTCCCCAACTGTTGGCTTGCGAACTGGGTGCCATTGTCTGAAATGAGATGCCTTGGTACTCCGAAACGACACACAATGTTCTTCCAAACAAAGTGTTGTATCTTGTGGGCGGTGATTTGTGCCACTGGTTCGACTTCTATCCACTTGGTGAAGTACTCGATTGCAACGATCAAATACTTCATCTGCCCTATCGCCAATGGGAATGGACCTAAGATATCAATTCCCCAAGTATGGAAAGGCCACGGGCTGTATATGGATCTTAGCTCCTCTGGCGGCGCCTTGTGCCAATCAGCGTGCCTCTGGCACTGCTTGCAATGCTGGGCGTATCGTACGCAATCCTCTCTTACTGTTGGCCAGAAGAACCCTGCACGTATCACCTTGGACGCCAAGGATCTTCCTCCCACGTGGCTCCCACAAATACCTTCGTGAAGTTCGGCCATTATCTTGGTACACTCGTCGCCGCTTACGCACGTCAAGATAGGGTGCATAAACCCATGCCTGAACAATATCTCATCCACTAAGGTGTACCTGGCGGCGCTCCTCTTAATCTTCTTGCCCTCCTCTGGTTCTGCTGGGACGATTCCATCCGCTAGGTATCGCCTGTAAGGGGTCATCCAAGTGTCGCCTTTCTCCAAAGTGCATACCTGTACACCCCTTCCTTCATCTGGCGAGGCTGTGTAAGTACTGATGCAAGGTGCCCTCGCCGTATCTTGACTCAAAGAGCGACGACTCCTTGGTTTTCCTCTTGTTGTACTAACATGAAGGACGTCCACCCTGTTGTCTGCAACGAACTTTCGTAGCGTCTTGAGGGTCTCCTGTATTACGGTCCTCTGCCTTCCCCCCTTGCCTGAGCTGGCCAGCTTGGAAAGCAGGTCAGCTCTGGCATTTTGCTCCCTGGGGACATGCACCAGCTCAAACACAGCGAAGGCTCTCTTCAACACCTCGACGTACCTCAAGTATGCGGCCATTTGTGGATCCTTTGCCTGATACTCCCCCGTTACTTGCCCTGTGACCAATTGTGAGTCACTTTTTGCCAAGAGGCTCTGGGCACCCATTTCTTTAGCCAAAAGCATCCCAACAATCAACGCCTCGTACTCCGCCTGGTTGTTGCTTGCCTTGAAGGCGAAGCGTAAAGCCTACTCGATCAACACTCCATTAGGCCCTTCCAAGATTATTCCAGCACCACTCCCTTGCTGGTTGGAAGATCCATCCACTGAGAGCATCCACTGTGCCCCTAATTCCACTTCTTGAGGGTCTCCTCCTGGTGAAAGTTCTGCCACGAAGTCAGCATAAACTTGCCCTTTGATGGACCCCCTGGGTTCATATTGGATATCGAACTCTGACAACTCTACCGCCCCGGGAGGTTTGTCATCACCACCACTGTGAAGCTGTGGAAATAGTGGCGGAGCCTTCGTGCTGAGAATACTACCGCTAGCGTCGCTTTCTCTAGTGACTGGTACCTCAATTTTGGGCCTTGTAAGGCCTTGCTCACGAAGTAGATGGGCTTCTGCACCTGGTCTTGCTCCTAAACAAGTACAGAACTGATGGCCCACTCAGTCACCGCAAAGTACAAGCGGAGGGGGACGCCTACTTGTGGCTTGCAAAGCACAGGTGGCGTCGCCAAGTACTCGTTCAACTTGAGAAACGCTGCTTCACACTCATCTGTCCATGCGAAGCGGTTATTCCTTTTGAGGCACTGGAAGTAAGGGTGGCCCTTCTCTCGTTCGGCTGATACGAATCTCGATAATGCTGCCATTCGCCCCGTTAGTTGTTGAACTTCTTTCACTGAGGTTGGGCTCATCATGGCGATGATGGCTGCAAACTTTTCAGGATTTGCTTCTATCCCCCTCTCTGTGAGCATGAAACCTAAGAACTTTCCCGCCTCTACGCCAAAAACGCACTTCTCTGGGTTTAACTTGAGGTGATACTTCGATATGGTAGCAAACAACTCTTCCAGATCAGCTGCATGCTGCCCTCTCTCGCGGGAAGTTACCACCATGTCATCTACGTAAGCGTGCACGTTCCTTCCCAGCATGGGTGCAAGGACCTTATCCATCAGCCTCTGATAGGTGGCGCCTGCATTCTTGAAACCAAACGGCATCACCTTATAACAGTAACTGCATGTTTCCGTCATGAACGTCGTTTTGCTCTCGTCTCTAGGATGCATCTTGATCTGATTGTAACCTGAGAATGCATCCTAGAAACTTAGCATCTTGCAACCCGAGGCGCTATCCACTAATGCATCGATGTTGGGTAATGGGTACGAGTCCTTGGGGCATGCCTTGTTCAGATTTGTTAAGTCAACGCACATCCTCCACTTCCCATTCGCCTTCTTTACTAGAACTACGTTGGCTAACCACTCAGGGTATTGTATCTCCCTGATGTGTCCGGCGCTGAGCAGCTTCTGTGTTTCCTCCTTCACAATGAGGCATCGCTCTGAGTTGAACTTCCTCCTTCTTTGTCTCACAGGGCGAACCTTTGCGTCCATGGTGAGATGGTGGCACAAAAAATCTGGGTCAATACCTGGCATATCCGCCGCAGTCCACACGAAAGCATCTAGGTGGCGTGAGATTACTGCAGCTACCTCTTCTTGTTCTCCTTGGCTCAGCAAGCGTCCTAATTTGAACACCTTACCCCCTATTTGTCTTTCTACTATGTTATCTCCTGGTCGGGGTCGCTCATTCTGTACATTCTCTGCAAGAGACTATTTCGTGGAGTCCTCTTCCATGGGCGTCGCCCCAACGGATGCATCGGGCATCGCCTTCTGCGGGCGAGGCCTCTCCGTGTACTCCTTCCATCGGCGAGGCATCGCCGTTTCTTCATTCTGTATGTGCCTCTTCTATAGGCGTCGCCCCTGAGGTGGCTTCGACCGGCGTGGGCTTCACGGGCGTCGCCTCTTCCAACGGTTCTAACTCCATTTGCGAATTTGAAACGAATGGTCGCTCAATCACCATGACCACGCCTCTTTTTATCTTTAGGCTATTTTCATAACACTTACGGGCCTCTTCTTGATCTGACTTGATCACAATTACCTTACCACTAAGATCTGGTAGCTTCATCTTCATGTGGCGCGTGGAGGACACCGCCCTCAATCTGTTCAAGGCAGGTCTGCCTAACAAAATGTTGTAGGCTGAGTTGGCGTTGACCACCAAGTACCGGATGTTCTCGGTGCGTGATGCTGCTCCATCAGTGAACGTTGTCCTCAACTCCAAGTAGCCTCGTACCTCTACTGGATTATCAGCAAATCCATACAAGCATCCAGTATAGGGTCTCAAAAGATCGGGGGACAACTGTAGCTTGTTGAAAGTTGACCAAAACATGACGTCTGCGGAACTGGCCTAGTCGACGAGGACCCTATGCACCTTCCTTCCTGCCGTGACTACTGAAATGACCACTGGGTCATTGTCGTGCGGGACCACATCCCGCAGGTCAGCCCTTGTGAAAACGAGATCTGACTCCCATGGGTCGTCTGGAAATTCCTCTGCAACCGAACTCACTGACGTCACATATTTCTTCCGTTGAGAGGCAGTGGGCCCTCCTCCAGAAAAGCCGCCAGAGATGGTGTGCACTTCTCCGTGAGTTGGGACTTCATGCGCTTGACCTTCCTCTAGCGTCGCCGGGACTGCGGTCGTGGTGGACCCAGCGAGATAATCTTTCAAGAAACCATTCTTCACAAGCTCATCTAATTGATAGCCCAGCGCCAAGCAGTTGTTAATATGGTGCCCAAACGCCTCGTGGAATTCGCACCATGATTCCTTGTGAGGCCCCTGAATTTTGTCAGACTTCACTGGTGGCCTCAACTTGTCAGTTATGTTGGGCACAACGATGAGGTCTTTGAGTTCCACCACAAAGTTGTGCCTTAGTGGTCTATTTCCTTCTCTCCTTTCTTCGGCTCGCCCCCTTGGCTGGGCCCTCCTTGTCTCGTAAGTGCGCTTCTTGTCTAGGTTCCTTTTCTCTGTGGCAGCTTCGTGGACCCTAGCGGGTTGTGTGCGTATCTGCACCCTTGGTCGCGCAGGTGCAGCAGTCGTGCACTTCTCGTATGCCTCGCCCTCCGAGGCAATGTGCTCTACCACCCGACGCCTCACTTCAGCAAAAGTTTTGGGGCGGCTGCGGTTGAGCGATTTGCTAAAAGATCTAGGACACACCCCCTTTCTAAATGCGTACACGATCATGGGCTCGTCTGTGGTACCCACCTTCACAACCTGTGCCCCGAAGCGGCTTATGTACTCCTTCAGAGTTTCCTAAATATTGCTCTCTGAATAGTCGTGAGAGTTGCGCGAAAGACGTAATGTGACCCTCTGGGAGGCTGATGAACCAATCCATGGCCATCCCAGTCAAAGTGCTCATAAAGAGCTTGCATCTCACAGCATCAGAACCGCCAACCAGCATCATCTGTGTGTGGAACGCAGTGAGGTGCGCCTCAGGATTGTTGTCTCTAAGATTGCCTGTGAGAATGGTGTTGTGAATTCTCTAGGTGGGGAGGCAGTCTCAGGCTCGTCTACATCGCGCCATCCACGGCGTAACTCCTCATTGGCACGGTGGAGCTCATCGTTTCTCGCCTGAGAAGCTGCAAGATCCGCTTGCATGCGCTCTTGCTCCGCTTTCGATGCTGTCATTGCTTCCTGCAGCCCTTGCATCATGCCCATGAGTTTTTGCATGGTCATCTCTTCACTCCTAGCGCGTGCAGGTCTCGTGGTCATGGCTTTCTGGAAACCCTCTCAACTTATCTTGGTTTTGAGAACTGGAACTGAAAAACTCTGGTGGTGGGACTGATGTTTTATATCGGCCCCACGCTGGGCGCCAAATGTTCTCGCTGGTTGACCAGGGTCGTCTTTGTGCGTGGCTTGTCCTTGCGAGCTAGGGCACCTTCGTTATGCTCCGTTTGTGATACCTGAAAAGAAGTGAAAAAAGGGGCGCCCTCGCGGCTGTTTGCACTCCGACGATCAAGTCAGCTAACGAGAAACATCAAAGGTGACACACCCTTGGGAGGTGGTCGAAGAAACTGTAATGAATGACTGAGTAACTGTGTAACTAGAACGGTGTTGCCCTAACTGCCTTGTGCTTACTGTGAATGCACCGCGAAGACAACCAAGGTTTTCTCTGTGTATCTGTATGTATTAGGTTAAGACTCGGATCCCCTTTCAAATGTCCCAAGGTTCCTTTTTATACACATCCAGCATTTAAAGCGCGCTAAAGCGCATTGAAAGCATATAAAAATGTTCCCTGAAACATTTGATACGTAATCTTAAATTAGCGCGTACCTTAGCAAACTTTCACTGAAACCTTTAATGGGCACGTGTGCATTGCCACGTGGCCTTCTGACTTGACCATTTATTCTGTGCAGAGGGTCCCACAGCGCCGCAACTCAACTTAGGGTTATTCTATTGTGTGAGCTTTCCTTCGAAGTACTCTTTGGCACGTGGGATGACTTTCTGGGTGCCAACCCATGCTTCCCAGTCACTAGTCACTCACCCTGGGGGTGTATCTACCTTGCTCTCATACCCTGCACGTGGTTCTCCCCTGGTCATGGCCCTCTTATAGGTCGTATCTGTACCAGGGTCTCCCAGCAGTGGCGTGGATACCTCACAAGTCAGGATACCCCCTTCTGGTGCTAGACTTATGGCCTTGAAGCCACCTTTCTCTTCTCCTTACTACTGTTTTGTATGGTCGAGGCTCGAAGCCTCTCTGGCGATGTCTTTACTCGGCGATGTCTCTCTCGGGCGATGCCTCTCCTAGGCAACGCCTCAGCGAGGCGATGACTCGAGCGGTCAACCTGTTGACTTCTCTTCCTTGGGTCCCTTGAGGGGTCCCACCATGCGTTGATTCTGACCTTTGGTCAACGCCCGGGGACGGGACGGTACAAACTCCAACAACTCAAAGAAACTCCAATTTACTGATTAAAACCCGAAGCAAACGGTGAAACTCCAGAAAACCGATTACGACAGCAAGCAATCGAATAGATATTCCCGAAACTTCAACAAACTCGAACTGTGGTTGGGAATCACCTTTTACACGGCCCGACGGTGGGCGCCTGATGATCCTGCCGGTTGACCAAGCGCAAGAACGATGCCTCGTCACGATCTTTCCTCACCAGCTTTAACACCACGTGCGCTTCAAGTCCACGCTACAGATTGTCTCTCTAAGAACCTGAAAACACAATATAGCGCCGCTACGGCCGGTGGCGCTCCGACGCTCAAGTCAGCGACAGGAACACCCAAAAATTGAGAGGAAACTAGATGCTGTAGAACCGTGCTCAAGTGTTCTCAACAAGAAAAATGAGTCGTAATGAACGTACCTCCCTCAAATTCTGTTAAGTTTACCTCTTATACTTCGGCATTGTCTCTCTCCAGACGGTTACACCTTTGGACACGTGGCTCGCATCAAACTCTACACGTGTCACCATCTGGGCTGAAGTAACTTAAGCGTCATTTCCTTGTATCCCGTTACGCGTCTAAGTCTCCTATTCAAGGTGTAACCTAGCACGTAACACACTCTGGAACGCCACCCGATAAAGCGAGTATCGGATGCAACAAAGTACATCATCCCTGTGATATCGCTTGTCGCAGGTGCCACCTTTCTCACTGTCACGGCATGCATGTTCTAGCTAAGGAAACCTCGCCATCGACGAATGTTCACTCTGGGAATCCCGTCATCGATGAGCAAGCTGTTTCCTCCAACTCACTGCTCGTGCTGAGACATGGTCACCTTGTCTCTTAACCTCCATGCTTTATGCTGACGTAACAAACATCTTTACTGAACTTACGCGCCTGAACTCACTCGCCTGAACCTCCAACAATTTCAGCTAAGTTTACTGGGAAATCCAACGATGTGACTCTTGCGACGATGTTATACAACTCTGGCGACCACCGACTATGCGCACTGGAGAACGCCGCTTCAATGACTGGCGATTATGTCATCTTTCTCGACTACACACCTTTCTCTCGACCACGTGTCCCGCTAAGCACGCTCCACATGATCGCTTAATGCCACGTCATCATACCCGATGACCTGGCCAGTACAACAACCATGAGGTACTTCATCTGTCGTACTGCTAAAGGAAAGGCCCCAAAATGTCGATCCCCCAAGTATGAAACGGCCATGGGCTATAGATCGACCTAAGCTCTTCTGGAGGCGCTTTGTGCGAGTCAGCGTGTTGCTGGCACTGCTTGCACCGTTGTGCATACCCCGTGCAATCTCCCTTCATGGTTGGCCAATAATATCCTGCACGAATGGCCTTTGATGAGAGAGATCGACCGCCGATGTGGCTTCCGCATATCCCTTCATGAAGTTCTGCCATGATACGCGTGCATTGCACACACCAGAATAGGGTGAGTGAACCCATGCCTGAACAACTTTCCATCGATCAAGGTGTACTTGCTTGATTTTTTCATGATTTTTCTAGCCTCTGTAGGCTCTTGCGGGAGTACCCCATCAGCCAAATAGCATTGGTAGGGTGTCATCCAAGTTTCTCCTCCTTCAACTAGGCAAACTTGCAACGACCTTTCCCCAACAATTGGGTATACGCTCATTTTGGGCATTTTTATCGTCTCCTGGGTCAATGACCGATGACTCCTTTTTACCCCTTTCGAAGTGCTGATCTGTTGGACTTCTGCCGCATTATCTGTGGCAATTTGAGGTGTCCTCAAAGTCTCTTGGATGACTGTCCTCTATCTGCCCCACTTTCCCGAACTGGCAAGCTTTGTTATCAAGTCGGCTCGGGCATTCTGTTCTCGGGGCACGTGGACCAACTCGAACACCTCAAACATCTCCCTCAGAATCTGGACGTACTCCAGATATACGACCATATGAGGGTCTTTAGCCTGGTGTTCTCCTGTGACCTAACCTGTGACTAACAAGGAATCACTCTTCGCCAGCAAACCTCCCGCACCCATCTCCTTAGCTAGCAGCATTCCAGTGATCAAGGCCTCATACTCCGCTTGGTTGTTACTGGCCTTGAAAGTGAACCGTAAGGCCTGTTCAATTAGCAACCCATTTGGTCCTTCCAAGATGACACCAACCCCACTACCCTGTTGGTTGGAGGAACCTTCTACAGAGAGTACCCATCTGAATCCTGGTCCTTCTTGGTGCGTGGCTATCGAGGATAGCTCTACCACGAAGTCAGCATAAACCCGGCCTTTAATAAGGCCTCTGGGCTTATACAGCTCATCGAACTCTGATAGCTCTACTACCATCGCATCATCCTGCCTGCTACAATCTGGTTTCTGTAAGACCTTGCGGATTGGAAGGTCTGTCATTACTATTACGGTGAAGCTCTAGAAGTAATGGCGAAGTCTTCGCGCTGAGAACACTACTGCCAGGGTTGCTTTCTCTATGGCCTAGTATCTCACCTCAGGCCCATGTAGTAAATTGGCTTTTGCACCTGGTCCTAGTCTTGTACCAGGACCGAACTAATCGCCTTTTCTGTTACTGCGAAGTACAGGCGAAGTGGAGTACCCAGCTGTGGCTTGCACAACACTGGTGGACTGGCCAAGTACTCCTTTAGTTTTAGGAATGCCTCTTCGCACTCCCTGGTCCATACGATTCTGCTATTCCTCTTCAGGCATTGGAAATAAGGATGCCCTTTTCTCCTCCCGCCGATACAAATCTGGACAGAGCGGTCATGCGCCTTGTCAATTGTTGCACCTCCTTCACTGAGATAATGCTCCTCTTTGCTATGATCGCAACACACTTATTAGGATTCTCCTATATCCCACGTTTAGTGAGTAGGAACCCCAAAAACTTGCCTGCTTCCACCCCGAACACGCACTTTTCCGGGTTCAGCTTTAACCGGTATTTAGCTATTGTGGTGAATAGCTCTTCTAGGTCTGCTACATGTTGCTCCCTTTGCTGGGAGGTGACCACCATGTCATCCACATACGCTTGGACGTTCCACCTTATCATGGACACTAGCACTATGTCCATCAGCCTTTAATAAATCGCCCCTACATTCTGAGCCTGAAGGGCATCACCTTGTAGCAGTAGCAAGACAACTTTGTGATGAACGCTATCTTGCACTCGTCCCTGGGTGCATCCTGATTTGGTTGTAACCAGAGAAGGCATCTAGGAAGCTGAGCAATCTACAACCAGACACACTGTCCACCAAAGCGTCAATACTGGGCAACAAGTAAGAGTCTTTCAGACAGGCCTTGTTGAGGTCTGTGAAGTCGGTGCACATCCTCTATTTTCCGCTAGCCTTCTTTACTAGTACCACGTTCGCCAGCCACTCAGGGTACTGCATCTCCGTGATGTGGCCATCCCTCAGCAGTTTCTCTGTCTCTTCTCTGATGACCTGATGCCTTTCGTCGTTGAACTTTCGTCTTCTCTGGCGAACAGGTCGAACCTGGGGATCCTTGGAGAGGCAATGACACAGGAAGTCTAGATCTATTCCAGATATGTCTGAGGCAGACCAAGCGAAAGCATCTAGGTGTCGAGCTATGACTTCGACGATTTGATCCTGTGTCTCTTGGCCAAAGGATTTGCCAAGCTTGAACATCTTCCCGCCGATCTCCCTCTCTAACATGTCTTCGGCAGGTTCAAGCCATCTCTCCCGGGCGTTTCTCTGCACGGGTGACCCCTTCCTCCCTTGGAGGCTGAGTGGTGACAACGAACACTCCTCTCTTCGTCTTGAGGGTATTCTCGTAGCACTTCTTAGCCTCTTTCTAATCAGACTTGATGGTGATCACCGTACCCTCGAGGGAAGGCAGCTTCATCTTCATGTGCCTTGTAGAGGCCACCGTTCCAATCCTGTTCAAAGCAAGTCTGCCCAAAATTATATTACAAGCTAACGGAGCGTTAACAACAAGGTACCTGATGTTTTCAGTGCGTGAAGTTGTGCCATCTGTCAAGGTCGTCCTCAATAATATGTGTCCACGCATTTCCACCTGGTCTCTAATGAAACCATACAAGCAACCAGTATAAGGCCTCAATTGGTCTAGGTACAACTGCAACTTGTTGAAGGTCGACCAGAACATCACATTGGTCGAACTTCCCTGGTCCACGAGGACGCGATGCACCCTCCTCCCTGCCGTCACTACCGAAATCACCACCGGGTCATTGCCATGCGGAATGACGTCCTGGCGGTCGACCTTGGTGAAGACGAGGTCGACGTTGGGAGTATGATCTGCCTCTTGTACCTCTGTCGCTATCACCTCTCGCGCGTACTTCTTCTGCTGGGAGGCGATGCATCCTCCTCTTGAAAATCCTCCAGAGATGGTGTTAATCTCGCCAGAAATGGGCACCTCGTGCCCCTGAACTATTCCCGCGACCACTAACGTCTTATCCTCCTGCGACTCTAGTAGATAGTCCTTCAAGAAGCCGCTCTTCACAAGCTCGTCCAACTGGTGCCCTAGTGACAAGCAGTTGCGTATGGGGTGGCCATATGCGTGGTGGAACTCACACCAAGCGTTTTTGTTGTGCACAAACCTTTTGTCGGTCTTCGTGGGCACCTTTAGTCTTGCCGTGATATTGGGAATAACGATCAGCTCCTTGAGATCTACACGAAAATTGTGCTTGGAGAGCGGGTCTCTTCGCGCGTGTTCTTTGGTCCGGGGCTTCTTGTAAGGTTGTTGCTTTCCCGGGCTTTTCTTCTCTCATGCACCCTCATGGGTTGAGGTCGACCTGCTGTTCGAGGTTGGATAGGACCGACGAAGCCACGTTTCTCTGTAACTCGCTTTTCCGCGGCGATGTGCGCCATAGCCCGACGCCTGATCTCGCAAAACATCTTCGGATAGTATCTAAGCAGCGATTCACTGAAGCGTACTGGTAGCATTCCCTTAGTGAAGGCGTGCACCGTCATGGCCTCATTTGTGGGTTTCAACCTTACCACCTGGACTCCAAACCTATTCAAGAACTCTTTCAATGACTCTCCCTGGTACTGCTTTATGTCAAAGACAGCATAAGAGATTCGAGGGGGAGCCCTGTTGATAAGATACTGTTCTCTGAACAACGTTGCAAATTGGTCGAAGGTGGTGATGTGTCCGTTAAGGAGACTGACGAACAATTCCAATGCTGCGCCTGCCAACGTGATCATCAACAACTTGCAGTACTGATGCGAATCAAATAGATGTCATCAATAGAAGAAATGGACAAGGGCCGAAGCATTTAAAGTTCTTCTTATTAGTCGTTGCAGAAGATGAGGCCCAAGCCCAAAGACCAAGCCCAAGAAAGCCCACTCCAATCAAAGAATCACTAGGAGCATGGCTAGATCTTTGGGAAGAGATTGCCAAATGAAATCTCTCTTTGTAATATCTCTTGTATAAAATTGTCAATAAGATAGGATAGCCTTAGGGATGCCTAAAGAAGGAAACAAAAGAAACTAAGCATGTAAAGGCACTTTTAGTCACTAGTTACTTAGAAATGGCTAGGAAGGTCACCTTTTGGCCTAGTTAGGCTTGTTCATAGAAGGAAATAGAAGGAGTCTTTCCTTCCTTCCTTACCTAGAGGGTTGGTCATCTCCCACCTTATAAAAGGAGAGCCTTGCCTCATTGTAAAACAAGTTGAAAATTGAGAGTAATGAAATGCTAGTGAATTTTAGAGAAAGTTGTGAGCCTTGACTCTTCTTCTCTCTTTAGTCTCATCTTGTGAGCTCTTGGGACTCTCAAGTGGCGGCACCACCACTCATCTTGGAGCAAACCACCCTCCAAGTGGCGTGAAGATCCTCCCTTGGTCTACAACCACATAAGTCACTCTTTTCATCTTCCATTTTCTTCCATTTTTGTGTTTCTTGCTTGTGTTTCCTATTCCATTCGGTGCAATCTGTTCTTTGTTGTTTTCCCTTTCTTTTCTGCACTTTATTTCGACTTCAATCAGTGCAGTTTGGTTGTTTCCTTGTTGTTCTTGGTTAGTCCCTTTTCAGTATCCAATTACATGTGATAATCTTGTTGTTTTCAAATTCCTTTCCATGGGTTTTGTTGTTTAGCTCATTTCATTCGGTAGATCCTTGTATGTTGCGTTAACTTGCTTTTCTTGGCACTGTTCTTGTGATTCCTGAACTGTTCTTGAGTAGTTCTTGGGGTTTACTTGCTGTTTTAGAGTTACCCATTCATTCTATATCCATATCATGTTATTGGAATCATATCATGTGGTATCATGAGCCTTAGGTGTGTTCTTGTGTATGTTTGAGTTGTTTTGGCACTTTTAATTCAAGAACTTTACATTCTTGTCTTTACCTTTCTGTTTTAGGTTTATTTTTTAGTATTTCTTGCTGTTTTCTTGTTCTTATTACATTGTGTTTGTGTCATTTTGATTTATGAATCCTTCTTAGTTTTGTCAAAGTCATGTTTCTCCAAAAATGTTATCAATTCTATGTAGTCCTTTTTTTGATAATTTTGGTTTTTTTATTTTGTGTTGAGTACAGATTTATGTGTTTGTTTTCTTGATCCTTTAGTGCTTTTTCTTTTTAGTTTTGAGTTCATACTGTGTAATAGACCTATACAAGTTCTTAAACATCACTTCTATTATATCTTTTGAAGCTTTTAATTCTGTTTTACATTCCAGTTAGATTTCCTCTGTTTTCTTGAAAACGTGCTGACTGTTTCGATTTATTGAAATTTCTTTGCTTACTGTAAATTTCTGAAACTCTGGATTTGAGTTCTTCAAAGTGTTATAAAAAAGTAGAAAAAACAAGTACATCAAAATTCCAAGTACAAAAAAAATGGTAAATGAAATACGTCCAGTCTGTAATTCTGGCGAAAAAAATACGGTAATCTGGCAGTGATTTTGCAAAATTTATCACAATTAATTGGCTTACTGTTTTTGTGTAATTCTAGTGCCATTGTTGAGATAAGATCTTGAAATTTCTGTGGTTTAAATTTCATATTCCAGTTTGCATTATACAGTTCCAGATAAATCTGTAAAATCACGCACAGTTTATAAAAAAATTCCAGTAGTTCTTTTTTTTTTTGTTTTCTTCATCTATTCTACTGCTTTTCTCTAGGTTTCTTTTGTGTGCCACCCTTTAATTGAGTACCTTACTTTTCTTTCTTGTCTTTTCTTCACTATTCTTTGAGTTTGTCATATATCTTGTATTCCTTTTGCTATAGCCTTTCTTGTTTACACCTTTTTCTTGCTTGTCTTTTATTGTTCTTTAAGTTTTGTGGTGGATGCTCTTGGATAAAGTGGGTGAGTGCTTTGACATATTTCACTTGAGAATCACCAAACCACAAGATTAGCTTGGAAGAGAATTGAATTCTTTTTTGGAGTGAATTGAGTGCAAATTTTGTTACAAAACCGCAAGCATCTTTGCCATTTTTTCACTTGTTTTACTAACTTTGTTTTCTCTGAATTGTTTGTTCATGTGTGTACTGTTTTGTTATTAAATGGAGCATTATTCAAGTAGTGGTTCATCCAAGTCTAATTCTACACCAAAAGCATACATTAAAGGTGAATTGAAGGATGCCAAAAAGACCATTGCACAAAAGGATGACACTATAAGACAATTAGAAGCAAGGTTGCAAAGGCTTGAAGAAAATCATGCCACATCCCACAATTCTGTCCATGGAAGGCGCCATTCACATAGAAGTCCTTCAAGAGGTGCTTCTAATCACCTCGGCCATGAAGAAGAATCGGATGGAGGACGGTACCACCAAACTCACCAACACCACCGTCATCAATATAGAGAAAGAAGGCACCATGAAGAAAGGAGGCACCACGAAGAAAAACTTTACTTACCCTATGTAAAATTACCTACCTTTAATGGTGAAGGAGATCCTAATATGTACTTGGGGTGGGAAGCAAAATGTGAGCAAATTTTTTATGTGTATAAGGTCAAAGAAGACCAAAGGGTACATCTAGCCACTATAAAATTTCTAGACTATGCCTTACAATGGTGGCATAAGACACTCATGGACATTGGACTTAGAAGGAGGCCTCACGTGGACTCCTGGGATGCTTTAAAAAAATGTATGCGCAATAGGTTCGTACCACAACACTTTAGGAAAGACCTAATGTTGAAGCTCCAACGGCTTCACCAAGGCACGCTAAGTGTGGATAGTTATTTCAAGGAATTAGAGACGCTTATGCTTAAAATAAATTTAGATGAAAGTGAGGAAGCAAAGATTGCTAGATTTATAAGTGGTCTTAGAAGGGATATACAAGATGTTGTAGAACTTCAAGAGTATTCATATTTACAAACCTTAGTTCACCTTGCCATCAAGGTTGAAAATCAAATTGCAAGGAAAATGGCTTTCAAAAATTCTACTCATGATGGTTACTACAACAACTCTTGGAAAAATAAAAACAAATCTTTTTCAAAGTTCCCTTCTAAAGATTCATCTTCTAAAGCTAAGGATTCCAAGTCTTCCACTTCTAATCATAAATCACCAACCAAATCCTCAAGTAAAAAGTGTTTTAAATGTTTAGGATATGGTCACATAGCGACTAATTGTCCTTCTAAAAGAAATATGATGATAAATGTTAATGGGGAAGTGGTGAGTGAACATGAATCCGCAAACTCTAGACCTTCCACACCTCCTAGGTCTCCAAGTGAGTATGAGAGCGAAAGTCCACATGAAGGTGACTTGTTAGTAGTGAGGCGTATGATTGGTCAACTTTCAAAACCTTTTGATAAAACACAAAGAGAAAATATTTTTCATACAAGGTGTCTCATTAATGACAAGTTATGTTCTTTAATAGTGGATGGGGGTAGTTGTGCTAATGTGGCTAGCACAAGAGTGGTAGACAAACTAGGATTGCCTACTATCTCTCATGCAAAGCCCTATAAGTTGCAATGGTTAAGTGAGGTTGGGGAAATAGTTGTAAATAAACAAGTCCTCATTAGATTTTCTATTGGTAAATATAAGGATGAGGTCTTGTTTGATATTGTACCTATGGAAGCTACGCATATTTTACTAGGTAGGCCATGGGAATTTGATAGAAAAGTTTTTCATGATGGCTTTACCAACAAACTTTCTTTTGACTTCCATGGGCACAAGGTCATTTTAAAATCTCTCTCTCCAAAAGAAGTCCATGAGGACCAACTTAAAACGAAGCAAAAAAGAGAGAATGAAAAAGATAAAAAGAGTTCAAAAAAGAGTCTTCTAATGACTAGCCAAGAGGTCAACAAGGTAATAGTATCCCAAAAGCCTATATTTTTAGCTATGCCTAGGACCCTTGAGTGTGTAACGGATAAGGTTCATTGTACTTGCTTGGATGATTTGGTAAAGGAATTTCATGATGTGTTTCAAGATCCTCCTAAAGGCTTACCACCTCTAAGAGGGATTGAACACCAAATAGACTTCATGCCCGGGGTTTCTTCACCAAATCGCCCTGCATATAGGACCAATCCCAAAGAGGACCAAATAAAAATAAATACTAAAAGAGAAAATGAAAAAGCAAATGAAGTACATGATAAACCGAGTCACGATACCTTCTCAACTAAATCAATTTTGTTGACTCGTGCTACGCCTACAAGGTATCCTTCTTCTTTGTCTTTTTCATTACCCAAGGTTCCTACTTATACACCATATTGGATAAATGTTAAGGATGATTTTTTCTTACCGCCTATTTTTCCAAATAAAATCATTCCTAAACAATCTTTTCCTACATGGTCTTTGTATAGGACATCTTTTTCTGAACTCCCATCGTTTCCAAATGCTAAGTCAAGTTTGCCTATATCGTCTTGTATTCTCTTATCTAATTGCAAACTGACTTTGTTTTATGCAGGAGTATTGAATTTGTGGACGAATTCTCTTCAACTTGGGGAGTATGATGCGAATCAAATAGATGTCATCAATAGAAGAAATGGACAAGGGTCGAAGCATTTAAAGTTCTTCTTATTAGTCTTTGCAAAAGATGAGGCCCAAGCCCAAAGCCCAAGCCCAAGAAAGCCCACTCCAATCAAAGAATCACTAGGAGCATGGCTAGATCTTTGGGAAGAGATTGCCAAATGAAATCTCTCTTTGTAATATCTCTTGTATAAAATTGTCAATAAGATAGGATAGCCTTAGGGAAGTGCCTAAAGAAGGAAACTAAAGAAACTATGCATGTAAAAACACTTTTAGTCACTAGTTACTTAGAAATGGCTAGGAAGGTCACCTTTTGGCCTAGTTAGGCACCTTTTTGTTCATAGAAGGAACTAGAAGGAGTCTTTCCTTCCTTCCTTACTGATATGATTCAACTAGCACACTTGGAATGATTCTTGACATTCTTAGGAATCATCTTGAGTTGGATATGAGATAGGCACTTTATCATAGAATTAGATCAAGGTTCTATGAACAAGAACTCACCAAAACTAGTACCAAAACCCAAACTCATATGGAAGTTCCAATTATTGTCAAATTGAACCGATTAAAATGGAAAGAACAGCAAAAGCACCAAACAAAATGGAATAAAAATGAAATGTACCGAACATAAAAGCTAGAAAATGCAAAAGAAGCAAGGATGAATCGGCAGAAACACAGAACCGAAGCAAGAACAGCAAGAACAAAAAAAGTACCGAACAGAAAATCAAAGGAAGCAAGCTAAGACATGAACAATTAAAGGGAAGGAAGGAAGGAGAAGAGAAAGCTCATGAAGATGGAGGAATGCTTGGATGATCACGCCACTAGGAGGATGGAGACTCCAAGATAAGTGTGTGATCCGATCGGTCATCGGTAGTCGATGACGTCAGCATCAGAGAACCACGTGGACCACTCGCAGGGTGACACGTGGACCAGGTGGCAGAGAGGTAGGGGGACGATCGCCAAGAGAGGTGATCGGTGGTCAGTAACCAAGTTACCACCGACAGATCAGGCGGCAGAGAGGTCGGGGGATAGATCACCCAGAATGGTGATCGGTGGTCAGTAGCCAAGTGACCACCAGCAGACCAGTTCCCAGACTCGCGCCTGGAGGCAGAGCGCGAGTAGCGAATAAACACTGATCAGTCATCGGGTGTATTGTCATCGGGGTCTCGTGTTACACGCAGTTAAACTGGGACTAAGGTTCCCAGCGAGAGCGTTACGCATGGACCTCGCATGAGCACACCTCAAGGAATCATGCACGAGAGTGGCCTGAGGGAACTAGTAAGCCAGTCGGTGATTGGTGATTCCCTCAACCCATTACGTGCGTGTCATCCTGAAGGGTAAGTCGCCTACGCAGAGAGTAACGTTTGGTGAGTGCGCCTAGACCAGCCACACCCGACGTTCTCCTAAGAGTATGCAATTTACCCAGATAAGAGAAGCATCCTAAGTTACTCCGCAAGGGCGTAACTTGGGCAGACAAAGAGAGGCGCTAGAGCCCTTCCAGTAAGTGATACGTGTGTGGTTAGATGTGAGTTGCAGGCCTCCACGTGTCATCATCTGAGAGGGGTGCGGTCCAGACAAAAGAGCACTCCGTACCGCTAAAGGTACAGACAGGCGCAGCCAAGCGCAGACTCTCACGCTCCCCATTGCTGATTCTGAAGGTACGCTTTCTCTGAAAAGCATGACAGGGTTCTGACACATGCCAGAAAAGCATAACAGAATTTTGTTATGCCCAGAAGCAGGAAAAGAGAGATAAAAGGCAGAATCAGAGTGAGAGTGAGGGGGAGAAAAAAGATAGACAAAAAACAGAGTGCAAGTTTTTCTCACACACACATTACTAGTCCCAGTTTCTGGTGGTTCTGTTGGACTAACTTGATCGTCGGAGTGCAAACGGCCGCTAGAGGCGCCGTCTGTGTATTTTGCAGGTCACACTTTGAAGACATCTGAGAGAAAGTTCAGAGGGTGATTCTTCAGGAGACACAGTCGCGAAGGCAGGGCTGAGAGTGTTACGAAGCGATTCACCCACGTTCGAGTTGCCGGCAGGATCAGTGTGCAAGCCGCCACTTGAGGTAACCATTGAACCATCAAGATAAGACTAGTGAAGAAGGCACAAAGCTCTCCAATGCTCTCTCAAAAATTGAGTATAGTTTCTCTAATCAAAATTCAAATCTGAAATGTACAAGGGCAGCACCTTAATTTATAGCCTAGAGGTGCTGAAATGCAAGGCAAATTAAATTCAAAATTCCCCCCAAAAGCTAATGAAAATGGCGCCAACTATGGTCATGAAGAAGGTGTGACCTTCTCTCTCACTTTGGCACCTCCCTAGTTACTCCTACACCTATCTACTAACGCACCCCCTCTAATACTCCTAACTAAGGACCTAAAGATGCTTAAACAAAAGAGGTTTCTAATGTTTCCCTCTTAAGCACCTTCACACAAAGAAATTACAAAAAGAGAAAATAAACGTCCATTAGCTCCTAAAGCTTTGAACATGCTTCTTGTAAGCCTTTGAGGTGGGCTTTGACCTCCATGGGTGTCCTCCACTTGAGCCTCAACCTCTTCTTGCTCTTGATGATTGGCCTCCATGTCCACTTGAGCTTGATCTCCATCATACTCCCCGAGTTGGAGAGAATTCGACCACGAATTCTGGAGACCTACAGAAAAAGGAGTTAGATCGCTGACATTAAAAGTATGACTACCTAAGAATGTATCAGGCATATCTAACTCATAAGCATTGTCATTAATCCTCTTGAGGACTTGGAAAGGTCCATCCCCACGAGGCATTAGTTTGGACTTCCTTTGAGTAGGAAAACGATCCTTCCTCAAGTGAAGCCAAACCCAATCTCCCTCATCAAACAACAATGCTTTTCTCCTTTTATTGGCAAGTTCAACATACTTGCCAACCTTCTTCTCAATTCTCTTATTGATGTCTTTATGCAAAGTTTTAACAAAAGAAGCTTTCATCCCCATCTTTGCACAAGACATCTCCAAGAAGGGGAATAGGAAGAAGATCAAGAGGTGTTAAGGGGTTAAACCCATAGACAACCTCAAAAGGAGAATGTGAGGTGGTAGAATTTACTACACGATTATATGCAAACTCAACATGGGGTAGTAAATTCTCCCACACTCTACGATTCCCCGAAATAAAACATCTCAATAGTTGTCCCAAAGTTCTATTCACCACCTCGGTTTGACCATCAGTTTGTGGGTGGCAAGTGGTAGAAAATAAAAGCTTAGTCCCAAGCTTGCCCCACAAGGTCTTCCAAAAGTGACTCAAGAACTTGGGATCTCTATCGAACACTATAGATCTAGGGATCCCATGCAAACGAACCACTTCTTGGAAGAAGAGGTTTGCAATGTGGCATGCATCATCCACTTTGTGGCAAGGAAAAAAGTGAGCCATCTTTGAAAAACGATCCACTACCACAAAAATGGAGTCCTTTCCCTTTGATGTCTTGGGTAATCCTAAGATGAAATCCATAGATATATCAACCCAAGGCATTGAAGGGATAGGAAGAGGAGTATATAAACCACGGGGATGCATCTTAGACTTAGCTTTGCGGCAAGCTATGCATTTATCACACAAACTATGAACATGTTTATGCATATGAGGGCAAAAGAAATGTTCATGCAACACATCCAAAGTTTTAGCAACCCCAAAGTGACCCATTAAACCCCCCTCATGAGCTTCTCTAACAAGAGATAATCTAATAGAGCATTGAGGAACACAAAGACGTTTTCCTTTAAAAAGAAAGCCATCTTGTATAAAAAAGTCTTTTTGTCCTCCCTTAAGACATTCTTGATAGATGAGAGAAAAATCAAGGTCATCATGATAAAGTTCCTTAATGTGATCAAAACCAAGATATTAAGAGCTTAAAAGATATAGCAAAGTGTATCTTCTAGAAAGTGCATCCGCCACAATGTTTACTTTGCCTTGCTTGTGTTTGATCACATAAGGAAATTACTCAATGAATTCCACCCACTTAGCATGCCTCTTGTTAAGCTTGTTTTGGATTTTCAAATACTTAAGAGATTCATGATCACTATGTATCACAAACTCTTTGGGAAAAAGATAGTGTTGCCAAGTAAACAAAGCCCTAACAAGTGCATATAATTCTTTATCATAAGTGGAATAATTGAGATGACTTCCCTTCAATTTCTCACTAAAATAGACTATGGGGTGGCCCTCTTGAAGGAGAACAACCCCAATACCCATGCTTGAAGCATCACACTCAATCTCAAATGTCTTAGTGAAATTAGGAAGGGCCAAGATGGGAGCATTAGTCAATTTTTCTTTCAAAGTTTCAAAAGCTTTTTGTTGTGCTTCTCCCCATTGAAAGACCACATCCTTTTTCACTATGTCATTTAGAGGTGCGGCAATGGTACCAAAGTTTGGGACAAATCTTCTATAGAAAGAAGCAAGTCCATGAAAACTTCGGACCTCATTCAAGGTTTTCGGTGTAGGCCAATTTTGAATGGCCATCACCTTTGTTTTGTCCACATGGACCCCTTTGCAACTCACAAGAAACCCTAGGAATTCTATATGATCAAGAGCAAACATACATTTAGCAAGATTAGCATACAAATGTTCCTTCCTAAGGGTTTCTAAAACTTGCCTAACATGCAACCTATGGTCCTCCAAAGATAAGCTATAAATGAGAATGTCATCAAAGTAAACAACAACAAACTTCCCAATGAAAGGTCTAAGAACATGATGCATGAGGCGCATGAAGGTACTTGGTGCATTAGTTAAACCAAAGGGCATAACTAACCAGTCATATAAACCAACGTTGGTCTTAAAAGCCATCTTCCATTCATCACCCGGTTTGATACGGATTTGATTGTAGCCGCTTTTAAGATCAATCTGTGAAAAGATTTTTGAACCATGTAATTCATCCAACAAATCATCTAGTCTAGGTATGGGATGCCTATACTTAATTGTAATGTTATTGATGGCCCTACAATCCGAACACATTCGCCATGTGCCATCTTTTTTAGGCACTAAGATGATAGGCATAGCACAAGGACTCATGCTATCTTGAACCCACCCTTTCTCAATCAAAGCCTCAACTTGTTGGCGAATTTACTTGGTTTCACTTGGATTGGTCCTATATGCTGGACGGTTTGGTAAAGAAGAGCCCGGTATCAAATCAATTTGGTGCTCAATCCCTCTCAAAGGTGGAAGTCTATTTGGAGGATCTTGAAACACATCTTGAAACTCTTCTACCAAATTTTCCAAGCAATGAGGACTATCAACAAGTGATTCTACTTTAAGAGTTCTAGGGATGGCTAAGAAAAGAGGATGATGAGCCACTATTTCCCTTTCAATTTCATGCCTATCTTTTTTATCTTTTTCACTCTCCCTCTTTTTCTTCATTATGACTTGGTCCTCATGGACTTCTCTAGGAGAGAGAGATTTTAAAGTAACCTTGTGACCATGGAAATCAAAAGAAAGTTTGTTGGTAAAGCCATCATGTAAAAATTTTCTATCAAATTGCCAAGGCCTTCCCAAAAGAACATGAGTAGCTTCCATGGGCACAACATCACATAATACCTCATCTTTGTATTTTCCAATAGAGAAATGGATGAGGACTTGTTTATTCACAACAATTTCTCCTACTTCACTAAGCCATTGCAATTTGTAGGGCTTTGTGATGAGAATCAAATAAAGGAGGCTTTTATTAATGAAGGGAGAGGTCATTCACCTACACATTTGAAGTTCTTCCTTCTAGTCTTTTCAAAATTAAAAGAAGACATAAAATAAAGAGAGGATCAAGCCTAAAGCCAAAGAAGTCTACAAGCCTTCAAAGAATGGGCTTCAAATAAATATCTCTCTTTATAGTTTCTTTTATAAAATGTAGAATGTTTAAATATATAGTTTTTAGGAAGGTGCTTAGAGGGAAACCTTAAATACCTCTGATCCTGCCGGCAACTTGAACGTGGGTGAATCGCTTCGTAACACTTTCTGCCCTGTCTTCGCGACTGCGTCTCCTGAAGAATCACCTTCTGAACTCTCTCTCTCTCAGATGTCTTCAAAGTGTGACCTGCAAAATGCACAGACGGCGCCTCTAGCGGCCGTTTGCACTCCGACGATCAAGTTAGTTCAACAGAACCACCAGAAACTGGAAACTTAGTAAAAAATGTGTGTGTGAGAAAAAACTTGCACTCTGTTTTTTCTATCTCTTTTTTCTTTTTTCTCTCTCACTCTGATTCTGCCTTTTATCTCTCTTTCCCTGCTTCTGGGCATAACAGAATTCTGTTATGCTTTTCTGGCATGTGTCAGAACCCTGTCGTGCTTTTCAGAGAAAGCGTACCTTCAGAATCAGCAATGGGGAGCGTGAGAGTCTGCGCATGTCTGCGCTTGGCTGCGCCTGTCTGTACCTTTAGCGGTACGGAGTGCTCTTTTGTCTGGACCGCACCCCTCTCAGATGGTGACACGTGGAGGCCTGCAACTCACGTCTAACCACACACGTGTCACTTACTGGAAGGGCTCTAGCGCCTCTCTTTGTCTGCCTAAGCTACACCCTTGCGGAGTAACTCAGGATGCTTCTCTTATCCGGGCAAATTGCATACTCTTAGGAGAACGTCGGGTGTGGCTGGTCTAGGCGCACTCTCCAAACGTTACTCTCTGTGTAGGCGACTTACCCTTCAGGATGACACGCACGTAATGGGTTGAGGGAATCACCAATCACCGACTGGCTTACTAGTTCCCTCAGGCCACTCTCGTGCATGATTCCTTGAGGTGTGCCCATGCGAGGTCCATGCGTAACGCTCTCGCTGGGAACCTTAGTCCCAGTCTAACTGCGTGTAACACGAGACCCCGATGACAATACACCCGATGACTGATCAGTGTTTATTCGCTACTCGCGCTCTGCCTCCAGGCGTGAGTCTGGGAACTGGTCTGCTGGTGGTCACTTGGCTACTGACCACCGATCACCATTCTGGGTGATCTGTCCCCCGACCTCTCTGTCGCCTGATCTGTCGGTGGTAACTTGGTTACTGACCACCGATCACCTCTCTTGGCGATCGTCCCCCTACCTCTCTGCCACCTGGTCCACGTGTCACCCTGCGAGTGGTCCACGTGGTTCTCTGATGCTGATGTCATCGACTACCGATGACCGATCGGATCAACCTCTTTTGTAAAAGCATCTTTAGGCATTAGTTTAGAATTTTCTAGAAGGTGACTCTTCATGCTTAACTTTAGGTGCTAGAAGTGAGTAGCATGCAAGGGACTTTTGGTTAGCTTGTTTTGTAAGCTTCATGACCAGCCCTTGCTCTTATAAAAGGAGGGCTTAGGTCCTTCATAATGCAGATTTGGAATTTGTAGTAAAGAAACTCTCCCAATTTGGTGATTGAGTGAGTGAGATTTGATTTCTCCTCTTCCTAGTCTCATCTTGAGAGCCTTGGTTCCCTCAAGTGGCGGCAATTCACACTTATCTTGGAGCAATCACACTTCAAGTGGCGTGTTCATCAACCAAGTTCTTCATCCACATAAGTTTCCTCTCTTCTCCATTTAGTTCTTCCATTTCCATGTCCATATGAACTCTAAAACAAGTGTAGTTTCTTTTATTCGGTTCATCTTCCTTTTCTTGCACTTTGGTTCGGTTCTTTTCAATTTCTTACTGTTTTAATTCAGTTCAGTAGCTCCTTTTCATTTTTGTTCGGTTCAATTGCTTTCTTTAGAGTTTCAATCGGTTCATTTACTTTCTTGTTCAATTTAATCAGTTCAATTGGCAAGAAATGGGTCTTCCATGTGAGTTTGGTGTTTGGTGCAAGTTTTGGTGAGTTCTTGAAACATAGAACATTGATCCATTTCTATTAAAAGTGCCTATTCATTCTCCAACTCAAGTTGATTCCATAAAATGTCAAAGAATCATCTATATCTTGCTATTGGAATCATATCACTTTGTATGAGAGATAGTAGGCAATCCAAGCTTATCTACTACTCTTGTACTAGCCACATTAGCACAACTACCCCCATCCACTATGAAAGAGAAAATGTTGTTTTGAATAAGACATCTTGTATGGAAAATATTTTCCCTTTGACTTTCATCAAAAGGTTGTGAAACTTGGCCAAGAAGTCTTCTCACAACTAACAAATCCCCTTCAAGTGGACATTCACTCTCATCCCCACTAGATGCACTACAATGCAATGAATGCTTAGGAGAATCCGAATCATGCTCACTCACTACAATGCCTTCATGCATGTACATACTTCGTTTAGAAGGGCAATTAGCAGCTATGTGACCATAACCCATACATTTAAAACATTTGGTATTAGACGTTCTAGTGGGTGATTTAGGCCTAGAAGTAGATGGCTTAGGTTCCTTGGGTTTGAAAGAAGAATCTTTGGAAGGAAATTTTGAAAAAGACTTTTTGTTCCTCCAAGACTTGTTGTAGTAACCATCATTGGGAATATTTTTGAAAGAATTTTTCTTAGCAAGTTGGGCTTCCACCTTCATTGCAAGATGAACTAAAGAACCCAATGATGAATACTCTTGTAACTCAACAATATCTTGAATATCCTTCCTTAGACCACTCACAAACCTAGCAATCATAGCTTCCTCACTATCCTCTAAATCAATTTTAAGCACAAGCGTTTCTAGCTCCTTATAATATTCATCCATATTTAGCGTGCCTTGTTGAAACCGTTGGAGTCTCAACATGAGGTCTTTCCTAAAATGTGGGGGCACAAATCTAGCGCGCATGTGATCCTTTAAAGAGTTCCAAGAGTCCACGGAAGGACCCTTGTGATAGGTAATGTCCTTTACAACACCATGCCACTATTTCATGGCATAATCACTAAACTCTAAGGTGGCTAGCTGAAGCTTATGCTCATCTTGGATCTCATGGATCTCAAATATTTGTTCACACTTAGCCTCCCAATCTAAATATACATTAGGATCACTAGATCCATTAAAACAAGGAAGCTTGACCGAAGGTAGCCTAGCCTTTGCATCTTGGTAGAAGCCATTTCCATGGTGATGTCTCTCCCCTTGGTTGTGATGTCTATATCCATGGAATTGGGGTGGAGTTCTCCTTCTCCTATGCTCTTCTTCACGGCCAAAATCATTTGAAGAAGCTCTTGTTGAAGGTCTATGTGAATGATGCTCATCATGGATAGAAGGAGATGGCCTAGCTTGTTGCACCTCCATCTTTTGCAATTTCTCTTCCAAACGCCTAATGGTGCGTTGAGCTTCATGCAATTCACCAAGGACTGAAGCTTTGGAAGGAGAGTGCCAACTATGGTCATGAAGAAGGTGTGACCTTCTCTCTCACTTTGGCACTTCCCTAGTTACTCCTACACCTATCTACTAACGCACCCCCCCTAATACTCCTAACTAAGGACCTAAAGATGCTTAAACAAAAGAGGTTTCTAATGTTTCCCTCTTAAGCACCTTCACACAAAGAAATTACAAAAAAGAGAAAATAAACGTCCATTAGCTCCTAAAGCTTTGAACATGCTTCTTGTAAGCCTTTGAGGTGGGCTTTGACCTCCATGGGCGTCCTCCACTTGAGCCTCAACCTCTTCTTGCTCTTGATGATTGGCCTCCATGTCGACTTGAGCTTGATCTCCATCACTTACCTAGAGGGTTGGTCATCTCCCACCTTATAAAAGGAAAGCCTTGCCTCATTGTAAAACAAGTTGAAAATTGAGAGTAATGAAATGCTAGTGAATTTTAGAGAAAGTTGTGAGCCTTGACTCTTCTTCTCTCTTTAGTCTCATCTTGTGAGCTCTTGGGACTCTCAAGTGGCGGCACCACCACTCATCTTGGAGAAAACCACCCTCCAAGTGGCGTGAAGATCCTCCCTTGGTCTACAACCACATAAGTCACTCTTTCCATCTTCCATTTTCTTCCATTTTTGTGTTTCCTACTCCATTTGGTGCAATTTGTTCTTTGTTGTTTTCCCTTTCTTTTCTGCACTTTATTTCTCCTTTAATCAGTGCAGTTTGGTTGTTTCCTTGCTGTTCTTGGTTCGTCTCTTTTCAGTATCCAATTACATGTGATAATCTTGTTGTTTTCAAATTCCTTTCCATGGGTTTTGTTGTTTAGCTCATTTCATTCGGTAGATCCTTGTATGTTGCGTTAACTTGCTGTTCTTGGCACTGTTCTTGTGATTCCTGAACTGTTCTTGAGTAGTTATTGGGGTTTACTTGCTGTTTTAGAGTTACCCATTCATTCTATATCCATATCATGTTATTGGAATCATATCAAGTACACAACATCAGATCCTCCTGTGAGCATCATCTAGGTGTGGAACGCTGTAAGCTGGGCATCTAGGTCCTTTACACCTGTGAAGGTGACCTTTGGGCCTAGAGATGTGGTTGGTAACGCAACATCCATAATCGCCTGAGAGAATGGGATGGGGCGTGGCCTAGGTGGTATGGGTGGGGCACGCTCATCCATTGCGCATTCCCCTACCTGTTACAAATCTCTGCGTAGTTCCTCATTGGTCCTGCGCAACTATTCGTTGTCTGCCTGTGATGCGGCAATTTCAACCCTAAACGCTGCTACCGCCTCTTTGAGGGCGCACATGGTCTCCATGAGTTGTTGCATGGTGGCGATGTCCCCTCCAAAGGGCGCAACACCCGGGGGAACAACAGATCCTTGCCTCGTACTTCTCATATCGTTGGTAAAACTCTTAATTACGATTGTGAGTGGGACCTTGTTTTATCGGGCCCCACGGTGGGCGCCAAATGTTCTCGCCGATTGACTCAAACGGAAGTCCTTGGCCCTCTTATCTCCGCCTGAGAATCGAACTTCCTTGATCAAAGAATCCCTCACCTGCAAAGACAAAGGGCGCCTTGACGGCCGTTTGCACTCCGACGCTAAAGTCAGTATTAGGGCAAAGAAATACTAAGTGTTTAAAGTAGTTTCAGTCTTAGAAACTGTGTACCTTGCTAGGGTTCTTAGTCCCCTTTATATAGGTTGAAACTAGGGTTTAATTGTGTCCTGTTACCCATGTCTAGGTTTCCTTGGAGAATGTCCTTGCGCTGCTATTACACAATCTTAGCATAATTTGGTACATAGGACTTCCCTTAACTGGAGTGTAACGACTAACAAAATGGCCGCCTGGGTACCAACTTGTGCACCAAATCTCTGGGGTCATCTGTTTGTGGGTGCCCTAAGTATTCACGTGCCATGCATGCAGCTTCCCTTGGAAACCCTAACCCTAATGGGCCTCAACGGCTCCAAGGACTGTTTACTCGTGTCGTGCCTGAATGCGCTATACACACCACCTGCATGAATCCCTCGTGTCTTAGGGCTTTCTCTCATATCTGATGTTTTAACTGGTAACTAGTGTAATTCTGAGGCCCACTATAGCTGTTCTGACCACCAATGTCCAATCTCTCCCTCTGTTGGCAAGGTCCGATGTCGATCCCTGACGTCGATGTCCGAGAACTGGTCGATACATAATCTATGATTGATTTCAAAGTGGATACCCAGTGGTTTCTGGGAACTAGATGTAGCTCTTGGGATAAGAGTAAACCAATATAAATCTGTTTGTGTGCTTATCTCTTTCCCTGAACTCTTTAATATCTATTTTAAGTTATTTTTACTCACTGCTGATATAAACAACCGGTTGAATCGAAAAAACAACCGATTGATTTTCTGGAAATCAACTTAATCAGTGTTGTTCTTGGTTTCTTTCTCTGTGATTCTGCATTGGATTTCATTATACCTTCAAAGTTTGCGAAAATTGTTTATAAACAATTCACCCCTTCCCTCTTGTTTAAGGCCATAAATTCTAACAGAATGGAGCGAATCTCAATTTTTTATTTCAGTTAAGACCTTTTGTTAATGCTTTCTTTCTGAACGATGTAATGTTTAAGGGACACTTTTTTTCCCTTACGAGGGTTTTTTAACGAGGTCACCCAATGAAAAATTGTTCATGAAAGATGGTGCATTGGATTTGTTTATTTGTTAGCACACGAATAGACGACTTGCCTCGGTAAGATTATCTGAGTAGGCGCCATGTGTGTATAATTGATTTTTTAAAGCCAGGTAAGGCGACATGTCTTGGTGAGATTATCTGAGTAGGCGCTCTGTGTGCGAATTGTTTATCCATGATCAGATAAGACGACCTTTCTCGGTAAGATAATCCGAGCCGGCGCCCTGAGTGTAAGTTGATTAACTCTTGACAGATAAGGCGACCACTCTCGGTGAGATTATCCGAGTAGGTGCTCTGTGTGAAAATTGGTCATTTATAGGCAGGTAAGACGACCAAGCTCGACGTCAGTATGACCACCCGAGTTCAGGCGCTATACAGATGAATATTGTAACTAAGTTGTCTCAATGTATGGTAAATCACCTGAGTTTAGGAGCTTTATGGAATGATTAAGCATGGTGCGGTGAAATTGTCCGCTTATGCTTGTGCTAAAATGGGGTTGACTTGGTGTGTAAGTCAACATCCGAGTTAGATACTCCAAGAAGATAGACAGATCATTCTTAGCGTAAGATGAGAAGGCCGAGCTCTGAAGGTGCAGTTATCCGAGTATGAGAAGCCATGCTTGATGAGGTCAAAGTACATGACCCCTACCCAAATTTATGAAAAACACCTATGTGCGTTCAAAGGCTCTTTGTGGCTAGGGGGTAAAGTTCGTCAAAAGGTTGGTTCCTTAAGAGCACCGTGATTTCTCATGCTTGATTTATGCATTGAGTCTCTTGTTATTTTAGCTTAGAGAGTTAGCCTAAGTGTTAAATTGGTATGTTGTTAATAAATGTTATACTTATGCTAATTGTGTTTTACTAAGTTAAATAGTGAGGCATACATTGGCTACGCTAGTTGAAATTTACTAAGGAATCCCACGCCTTCATGCGCCTACATCACTCCCACGTCCAGAATCCCTGCGTTATCACGTGCTTTTCCTATGATGAATGCCTGAAAACACAAAGACAAGGGGCACCCTAGAGGCTGTTTGCACTCCGACGCTCAAGTCAATCTCAAGAATAGGAAACACCAAAACCGTGTAACTGTCACTGTGTGTGTGTTAAGCGGCGTAAAATGAATAGCGTCCCTTGCTAAGTTTGTTACCTTTCTTTATATAGACTGAAACTAGGGTTTCGTCTTTACCCAAAATGGGCTTTCTAATGGGATGGGCCCAACACTGTTGTTACCCTACTCTCAGGATAACCTAGCGCGTGGGTTCCCTAACAGGAGTGCAACCTCTGACGGGGTGACCACCTGGGTGCCTCCTCGTGCACCTGATCTCTTGGGTCACCCGCCTTTGGGAGTGCCCTAGCTTTTCACGTGCCATGCATGCAGCTCATCCCTGGATTGCGACACTCACAGGTCATATCTTTCCAATGGCTCTATACTTGTGTTTCGCCTAAACGCGTCATCCACTCTACACACATGGACTCTCATGACCTAGGCTTCTCCCTTTCTGATAACTGGTGTATGGTATGGGATCCACCTCTCGTGGCCCAGCTCTATTGATCGGGTCCCGATGTCCGACCTCTCCACACTGTCTAGTGGCACGTCGGTACTTTCTGCCGACCGATGTCTGACCACTCTTTGGCTTCTTGGCGTACGTGCTTCGTGAGATACTGGCCCACGCCGCTCGTGGGACCCTGCTTATGTGGCACCAACATTACCAGTGGTCAACGACGCCCGAGGACTGGTCGGTACAAGACTAGTAAGGAAAATTGCAGTTAACATGCGTGAATAAATTATACAAACCGACAGATAACTAAGAACACAACAAGCACTTCCCAAAAGGGTTAGTCAGCTCAAGATACAAGGCCAGGCCCCACAAAGCCTCAAGAGAGAATCAACAAAAGAAGAAGAAGTTATAAACCTGAATATCAGAAGTTCTTCCTTTTGGTCTTCTTAAAAAATATAATATGTTTGTAAATAATTTGGGCTCACTTTAGGGGTCCAAATAGAAAAGATAGACTAGAATAAGGTGTCTTTAGTATAATAGGGGTTGTAGGTAGCATTTTAGCTTGTTCCTAGCCCTTTTGAAAGGCATTTTGACCTAGTTTCTAAAAGGACAAATTTACGATGCAGGTTTGACTTAGTCAAACCCAAAGGCTACCCATTTTTTCCCTTTTCCCATCTTACCCCTTTAGCTTGTTCTCCAAAGCTCCTTCACCTATAAATAGGAGGCCTACCTTGTGTATTTTACAAGTTGAAATTAATAGAAGAATAGTTACTCTACACAAATTGTGAGGTGTTAGTGACGTTTGAATTCCTCTTAGCATTTAGGTCTTATCTTGTGAGTATTGAGAGCTCTCAAGTGTCGGCTATCTTCACTTATCTTGGAGGCCAATCACACTCCAAGTGGCATGTTCCACTTCTCAAATCCATCACGTAAGCTTTTTCCTTCCTTCATGTATTCTTCCATTGTCATTCCAAATTTACTCTTTGTATCATGTTCTTGTTTGGTTTTCCTTGTTTCCATTCGACAATTCTATTTTGGTTTCTTTTCCTTCTTCGTTAATTTCGCACCTTCTAGCATCATTTTCATCTTATAATTGTCTTTTCCTTTTGCCTTTGTGAAATGAACCTTCACATATACTTAAACACTTGGTTAAGTTAATGTCTAGTGGGGATTTTCCTAAGGTCTTCACTCTTAAATTCTTAAAATCTCAATCTAAGTAAAGTGTCACACCATAAAATTATTAGAAAGTATGGCTTTAAACTAGAGGGGGGTGAATTGTTTAAAGAAGGTTTTCGAAAACTTTTTAATCTAGAATGAAATTTTTTGGCAGAAACTAGATTAGGAATTCAGTTAGCCAAGAAACAAAGCTCAAAACAGTAAAGCACCAGAAAAACAATCGGTTGTTTCACAGAAACAATCGGTTATTATACCAGTAAAAATAACAACAACTGAATTTAAAGAGTTTAAGGAAGAAAGAGATGCACAAATAGTTTATACTAGTTCACTCTTAAACCAAGAGCTACATTCAGTTTCCCAAAAACCACTGCGAATCCACTAAGTAATCAAAACCAGATTACGTACACACACCACCAAAGAAGTGACCTTGATCCCCTCAAGAAACACACTTCCTTTGGCTCAGCACACACACCAAGAATGTTGATCTTGACAACCTCAAGAGCACACAACCCTTCTTGGCTTTACAACACCAGAATGTACAAATTTCTTAGAACGAATTACACTTGTTACAAAATGAACTGAAATCAATACAGAGTAATCCTATTCCACTTCTCTCTTGAATAATCAATGCTCAAAGTGAAAACTCAAATCTTTGAAAAGCTCTTTGAAAACTCAAATCTGTTTTTCTTTCTTGTTGTGTGTTATAAAACATTAACAAAATATTTATAGTTTTTAAATCTTGGTCAAAGCATTTAAAGCAGGAGCGTATTCAGTTATAAAATCATTTAAAGCTTACTTAACTAACAAAACTGTTTCTGTTAGGATTTCAAACAAACAATTGGTTGAAAGAGTGAACCAATCGGTTGTTTTGGTTTGACAGCAAGTCAACCATCCAAAACAGTTTTCAAACTTTTTCAAAAACACCTAAGTATAAAACAATCGGTTGTTTCGACAAAACAACAGGTTGTTTTTCACTTAGTTTGAAAAACACTTTAAACTTCAAAGATTTGAAAACACTTAAGCTTTAGATTCAAGAAAGAGTGGATTACAAAGATAAACTACCCGAGATCCTATTCTAAAACACATCAGCAACTTCAAGCAACTTCATCCTTCCATCAAACGCTAGGATTTGGATTCTTCAAAGCTTTGATCACACTTGATTAAACAATCTCCCCCTATTTGATGAAGACAAATCCCTGGTTTCTTGTGTTGGACTTGATTGAATTTGAAGCAGTCCCTGCAAAACAAAGTTTAAGCAATATACATCATCTATGATAGCTGTTTAGAGTAGTACAAGAGACTTGTGTTTTGCTGTAACCAAAACAGCAGCCAAAACCAACCAAAATCAACAACAACAAAGCAGAAGAAACATTTAATTACTTAAACAAATAGAGTTTGCAGAATTAAAGACAACACAACATAAAATCTCCCCCTATTTGTGTTCACAAATAGACTATAAGAAGAGATAAAACAGTTATAGTTCCAGATTAAACAGAATTTAAAAGAAAATAACATTTAAACTGGTACAGAGCAAAAACAATCGGTTGTTTCGAGCATTCAACCGGTTGTTTTTCTTCAGTCATCCTTGCCATACTGCAGCTCAAAGATCTAGTTCTGAACAGCTTCAATCTGTTAATTCAGGGTCCGAAAACGATTGTCCATGCTTTGGAATCTATTGTCAATGCTCTGGAAATTGGTCACACAAAGATCATGCAGATTTCTTTGATTTTCTGCAAAGTCATCAAGTCTATTCACCATGTATCTTTCAAAAGAAGACATAGAAGGAATCTCATCCCCTTGATGTCCTGCACTTGTTCCAGCATCAAAGTTAGTTGCAAGATGTTCTTCATTGTGGATATCCATATCAGCAGCTTGATCTTCTTCATCAAAATTAGCAGCTACAGCACTTGATGAACCACCATGATCACCCTCATTGCTCACCCATCTTCCATTTATTTTGGTGAACCCCATCTTGCTTAGAGAACCATTATTCATTTCTTGTGTTGACTTAACCAACTCAGAGGTCTAATCTTCAAGATTCACTTCAAAATAAAGCAAGAATTTAGAGATTAAAACAACATAGGGATAGTGGTAGTCACTTAACCTCATGGATTTTTGCATATGTGCTTTGATGATATGAATCCAGTTGATCTTAATCTTCTCAATGATGCAGTAGATATACACAAGATCTTCTTCTGTTAAAAAAAAATGGTTGCTCCCCCTTGGAGTTAGAATCCAAGTAACAATAAGAGCAAACACCCTTTCATCTAACTTCAAGCCTCCAACATAACAAGTTCTCACTTGGGCTTATTGATTCTTCAAACAACTCTTGTAGTATTGGACTTTGTTGAAATCTTCTACAACTCCAAGTTTTCCTTTGTTAATCGTTAGACCAACATATCCAGTTACTGCAACCCACACATCATGGGTAATCTCCATGTCTACACCTTTCACATAAGAAACAAGGTTGTTTCCTTCAAACTTAAGATTGGTGTAGAATACCCGAATCAAATCACGGTATATGTTTCCCTTCATCTCCAGGAATCTTCTCAGCAACTGATCCTTGAGAAGCTTTCTCACATTCTCCAGATTTTGGCTTTTTAGCCAATCAAAGGAGACAACTTTTGGGTTGTTGATCACCTTTGTGCTTGTCTCAAAACGATATCTCGCAATGAGCTCATTATTCCCTGAAAATCAGCCCTCAAGTCTCCCTTCAGACCTTACAACCCTTGTTTTGATCCTCTTTGATGTAGGTGGAGTGGACTCCATGATAGCAGAAAAAAGAGACAAAGGTTCACACACAAAAGAGAGCAAGAGATGTTGCAAGAGATGGCTCAATTGATTGTTTTTGTGAGAGAAAACAACTGCACCAGATTTTATAGAATAACTGAACCCTACTGTAATCAATTGGTATAACTGGGTTTCAGTCTTCAAGAGGAAAAGACTGGACCAAGACTTGCACAGAAAACGTCAGAAAAGAGCAGAAAACCACATGGTCATCACATGTGATCTTTGACTAGTCATAAAGGCTCTTGAATTTTTAAGATGTGGAATATATTCCTTTATGGCATGATGTAACTTCCTCCAGAACACAATCAAGCTTTCAAGACAGCTTTATTGACTCATAATCCTTTCATAATTGAGATCTGTAATAAACAGAAAGAATAGAGGAATTAATTCAATTCTTTCACAGTGCTGTCAGAGAGGAAACAATCAGTTGTTTTTCTGCAACATGTTGACAGATTGAGATTTTCAACCATAGACTGAGAAAGGTTCAAATCAGATGTAAATGCTTATTTCAAAAAGAGAATTAAACATGAAATAGTAATTAAAAACAAAGGCAGAGTTAAGGAAGGTCTTATTCTTTTATGAAGTTCCTTCAATGAGTCATTTGCTTGTTATCGAGGAGCTTCTTTTGTCTTTTGAAAAGACTTAGACTGGTATAAAGTTCTAATTTAGTTCCAGTATTAATCCTTTCCTTCCAAGAACCTGATCAGATGACTTAGAACCTCATGTTCTTTTAGTTTCCCTGCATAAAAATGAATTCAAGCAACAAGGTTTGGTCCCCTTACAAATGTAGGTCCATTTGATTTATTTTTATCATTTGAAACCTCACAACCTTTGGGAATCCATTTCATAAAGCCTTTGGGAACATAATATTTCCTTATTTTGCAGAATATGACAGAATGGCCTCTTTTCATGCAATAAAAGCATGTAACAACCGATTGTTTCGACTTAACAATCGGTTGTTTTACTAGCTGTTTTGAAAAATTCTTTGAAAAATTATCTTGCTTATTCTGTGGATTAAAACTTAATCCAGCTCTTCCAAAAACACAATTTTGAGATGGCAAGACATTCTTAAAGTTGGATTTTCCCTTTGAAACCTTATCCACAATTCTAACAAGATAATGTACTTTCTTTTCAAGATTTTCACAATTTTCACAAGCAAGAGAGTAACACATATGAGAAGAGTTTTTGCAATGTTTTTGAAGTTTTTCAAACTCAATTTTTTATTTTTCCAGCTCTTCTTCAAGCCAGTTGTTAAGCCCTTTCAAACGGTTGTTTGAGAGAACCAATCAGTTAGCTTCTTCATGAGTTTCTTGCAAGGCTTGAAGCAATTTACTATAATTTTCAGCACTTAGGGAAGCACATGAACTTACATTGCTTGAGCTACATGACTCTTCATCTCCTTTTGCTATCAAGCATATGTTTGCTTTTTCATCTTCACTTGATAAGGAGCTTGATGAGGAGACTTCATTCTCATCCCAAGCAATATATGCTCTTCTTGATTTTCCCGTTTTCTCCTTGTGGCTTGATTTCTTTTCATTGCTTTCTTTGTTTGGGCAATCAGCTTTTATGTGCCCTTGTTCACCACAACCAAAGCAAGTATAATTGTTAGAATTGAAATCACTAGTTTTCTTATTGCCATACCTTTCTTTGTTGCGATTTCTCTTCAAGAATCTACTAAACTTCTTGGACAGCAAAATGTTTCCTTCTTCACTTTCATCACTTGATTCTTGCTTGCTTTTGTGCTTAGCAGCTTTCAAGGCAATGCTTCTCACATGCTTGTCTTCACTCTCTTGAACATTCAGTCTATTCATTTCTAACTCATATTCTCTTAGCTTACCAAACAATGAAGTCGTTGTCAAGGATGTCAAATCTTTTGACTCAGAAATTACTGTCACCTTAGGTTTCCATGATCTATCAAGACACTTGAGGATATTGATGTTTAGTTCTTCTTTATCAAAGGTTTTCCCAAGGCTCATAAGGTGATTGATGATGTGGGTGAACCTCTTTTGTACTTCAGCGATTGACTCACCCTTAAGCATTCTAAACATTTCATATTCCTGAATTAGAGTATGCTTTCTAGCTCTCTTCACATCATTGGTACCTTCATGAGTCACCTCCAAAGTGTCCCACGTCTCCTTGGTCGTTGAGCATTGAGAAATCCTGAAAAATTCATCCGAATTCAAGGTAAATGTTATGATGTTATTAGCAATACAATCAAATTTGGCCTTCTTCTTTTCAGAATCAGTCCATTGAGACCAAAGTTTTTCAATGGAAGATCCATCATTTTCAAATTTTGGAATAAAAGGGTCATTTTCAATTGCATCCCAAATTCCCTTGTCAAAAGATTCAACAAAGATTTTCATTCTAACTTTCCAAAATTGATGATTCAAACCACAAAAAAGAGGTGGTCTGTTGATTGAAGCACCCTCTCCAAAAGGTAGTTTTTCAGCCATTGAAAAAGGATTTTAGGATCAAACTTGAGTATTTTTCAAGTACCAAGCTCTTGATGCCAATTGTTAGAATGTATGGTTTTAAACTAGAGGGGGGGTGAATTGTTTAAAGAAGGTTTTCGCAAACTTTTAAATCTAGAATGAAATTCTTTGGAAGAATCCTGATGGAAACCATCCAACCTCAAAACTTTCGGCCAAGAAGATAGACGAAGATGGAGCTTTAATGAAGAGTTTGTAAAGTATTTTTCTTCTTCTTAGCCTTGTAAAAATTGTATAGAGTAGTTAGGAAGTTTTGGGCCTTGTATTTTGGGCCAAAGTAGAGAAAGATGTAAATAGAAAACAAAGTAATGTGTAAAATAGTAAAAGAGGGGTGCAAATTGAAATGTAGGCAAGGAAGGCATGAGTCTCCACATGTCTTCTCCTTAATGGAGAGGATTTGCACCGATAAGGTGGTGACACTTGTCACACTCTCATTTGAGAGTTTTTGAGAGACTTTCTCCTATAAATAGGAGTCTCTTATACATGTATTTCTTTAACTTGGAATTAGTAATGAAATGCTGCCTAATTTTGGCCATTCTACTTGTTCTTAAGTTCTCCCTAGGTTAGTCTCCTTCAAGACTTAGCCTAGACTCTTTCCTAGTGAGTTTGCCTCACCTCTCACTGATATGATTCCAATAGCACAATATGAATGATTCTTGACATTCTTAGGAATCATCTTGAGTTGGATATGAGATAGGAACTTTAAAATAGAATTGGATCAAGGTTCTATGTTCAAGAACTCACCAAGACTAGTACCAAAACCCAAACTCATATGGAAGTTCCATGTATTGTCAAATTGAACCGAACAAATTGAGTGAAAAGGCAAAGGCACCGAACAAATGCATAAGAACAGAATTGCACCGAACAATTAAGCTAGAAAATGAAGAAGAAGCAAAGATGAACGGTAGAAATGAAAGGAACCGAAGCAAAACCAAAAGAAACAACAAAATGCCGAACTGAAAAATGCAAGAACTCAAACTAAGACATGAACATAAAAAGAGAAGGAAGGAAGGAGAAGAGAAAGCTCATGAAGATGGAGGAATGGTTGAATGATCACGCCACTTAGAGGATGGAGACTCCAAGATGAGTGTGCAAAGCCGCAACTTGAGGTAACCAAAGAACTCTCAAGATAAGACTAAGTGAGGAAGGCACAAAGCTCTCCAATTCTCTCTCAAATTGAGTAGAGTTTCACTAATACAAATTTCCAATCTCCAAAAATACAAAGGCAGCACCTTAATTTATAGCCTAGAGGTGCTGAAATGCAAAGCTAATTAAATTCAAAATTCCCCCCAAATACATGAAAGTGTCACCAAGCATGAGGAAGGTGTGACTTCCTCTCTCACTTTGGCACCTCCCTATTACTCCTAAACCTCTCTACTAAACGCACACCCCCCTAAGAGTCCTAACTAAAGACTAAAAGATGCTTTAACAAAAGAGGTTTCTAATGTTTCCCTCTAAGCACCTTCAAACAAAGAAATTACAAAAAGAGAAAACAAACGTCCATTAGCTCCTAAAGCCTTGAACATGCTCCTAAAGCCTTGAACATGCTCCTTGTAAGCCTTTGAGGTGGGCTTTGAACTCCATGAGCGTCCTCCATTTGAGCCTCAACCTCTTCTTGCTCTTGATGATTGGCCTCCATGTCCACTTGAGCTTGATCTCCATCATACTCCCCGAGTTGGAGAGAATTCGACCACGAATTCTGGAGACCTACAGAAAAAGTAGTTAGATCACTGATATTAAAAGTATGACTACCTAAGAATGTATCAGGCATATCTAACTCATAAGCATTGTCATTAATCCTCTTTAGGACATGGAAAGGTCCATCCCCACGAGGCATTAGTTTGGACTTCCTTTGAGTAGGAAAATGATCCTTCCTCAAATGAAGCCAAACCCAATCACCTTCCTCAAACAACAATGCTTTTCTCCTTTTATTGGCAAGTTCAGCATACTTGCCAACCTTCTTCTAAATTCTCTTCTTGATGTCTTTATGCAAAGTTTTCACAAAAGAAGCCTTTTCATCCCCATCTTTGCACAAGACATCTCCAAGAATGGGAATAGGAAGAAGATCAAGAGGTGTTAAGGGGTTAAACCCATAGACAACCTCAAAAGGAGAATGTGAGGTGGTAGAATTTACTACACGGTTATATGCAAACTCAACATGGGGTAGTAAATTCTGCCACACTCTAGGATTCCCCGAAATGAAACATCTCAATAGTTGTCCCAAAGTTCTATTCACCACCTCGGTTTGACCATCAGTTTGTGGGTGGCAAGTGGTAGAAAATAAAAGTTTAGTTCCAAGCTTGCCCCACAAGGTCTTCCAAAAGTGACTTAAGAACTTGGGATCTCTATCGAACACTATAGATCTAGGGATCCCATGCAAGCGAACCACTTCTTGAAAGAAGAGGTTTGCAATATGACATGCATCATCCACTTTGGGGCAAGGAATAAAGTGAGCCATCTTTAAAAAACGATCCACTACCACAAAAATGGAGTCCTTTCCCTTTGATGTCTTGGGTAATCCTAAGATGAAATCCATAGATATGTCAACCCAAGGAATTGAAGGGATAGGAAGAGGAGTATATAAACCATGGGGATGCATCTTAGATTTAGCTTTGTGACAAGCTATGCATTTATCACACAAACTATGAACATGTTTATGCATATGAGGCCAAAAGAAATGTTCATGCAACACATCCAAAGTTTTAGCAACCCCAAAGTGACCCATTAAACCCCCCTCATGAGCTTCTCTAACAAGAGATAATCTAATAGAGCTTTGACGCACACAAAGACGTTTTCCTTTAAAAAGAAAGCCATCTTGTATAAAAAAATCTTTGTGTCCTCCCTTAAGACACTCTTGATAGATGAGAGAAAAATCAAGGTCATCATGATAAAGTTCCTTAATGTGATCAAAGCCAAGATATTGAGAACTTAAAAGATTTAGCAAAGTATATCTTCTAGAAAGTGCATCCGCCACAATGTTTACTTTGCCTTGCTTATGTTTGATCACATAAGGAAATTGCTCAATGAATTCCACCCACTTAGCATGCCTCTTGTTAAGCTTGTTTTGGCTTTTCAAATACTTAAGAGATTCATGATCACTATGTATCACAAACTCTTTAGGAAAAAGATAGTGTTGCCAAGTAAACAAAGCCCTAACAAGTGCATATAATTCTTTATCATAAGTGGAATAATTGAGATGACTTCCCTTCAATTTCTCACTAAAATAAGCTATGGGGTGGCCCTCTTGAAGGAGGACAACCCCAATGCCTATACTTGAAGCATCACACTCAATCTCAAATGTTTTAGTGAAATTAGGAAGGGGTAAGATGGGAGCATTAGTCAATTTTTCTTTTAAAGTCTCAAAAGCTTTTTGTTGTGCTTCTCCCCATTGAAAAACCACATCCTTTTTCACTATATCATTGAGAGGTGCAGCAATGGTACCAAAGTTTGGTACAAATCTTCTATAGAAAGAAGCAAGTCCATGGAAACCTCGGACTTCATTCAAAGTTTTCGGTGTAGGCCAATTTTGAATGGCCATCACCTTTGTTTTGTCCACATGGACCCCTTTGCTACTCACAACAAACCCTAGGAATTCTATATGATCAAGAGCAAACAAACATTTAGCAAGGTTAGCATACAAATGTTCCTTCCTAAGGGTTTCTAAGACTTGCCTAACATGCATCCTATGGTCATTCAAAGATAAGCTATAAATGAGAATATCATCAAAGTAAACAACAACAAACTTACCAATGAAAGGTCTTAGAACATGATGCATGAGGCGCATGAAGGTACTTGGTGCATTAGTTAAACCAAAGGGCATAACTAACCACTCATACAAACCAAAGTTGGTCTTAAAAGCCGTCTTCCATTCATCACCCGGTTTGATACGGATTTGATTGTAGCCGTTTTTAAGATCAATCTTTGTAAAGATTTTTGAACCATGCAATTCATCCAACAAATCATCAAGATGGGATGCCTATACTTAATTGTAATGTTATTGATGGCCCTACAATCCGAACACATTCGCCATGTGCCATCTTTTTTAGGCACTAAGATGATAGGCATAGCACAAGGACTCATGCTATCTTGAACCCACCCTTTTTCAATCAAAGCCTCAACTTGTTGGCGAATTTCCTTAGTTTCACTTGGATTGGTCCTATAGGCTGGACTATTTGGTAAGGAAGAGCCCAGTATCAAATCAATTTGGTGCTCAATCCCTCTCAAAGGTGGAAGTCCTTTTGGAGGATCTTGAAACACATCTTGAAACTCTTCTACCAAATTTTCCAAACAATGAGGACTATCAACAAGTGGTTCTAACTTAAGAGTTCTAGGGATGGCTAAGAAAAGAGGATGGTGAGCCACTATTTCCCTTTGAAGTTCATGCCTAGACACAAGAAGTGTAGGCTTAGAACTCTTATCTTTTTTATCTTTTTCACTCTCCCTCTTTTTTTTCATGATGATTTGGTCCTCATGGATTTCTCTAGGAGAGAGAGATTTTAAAGTAACCTTGTGACCATGGAAATCAAAAGAAAGTTTGTTGGTAAAGCCATCATGAAAAACTTTTCTATCAAATTGCCAAGGCCTTCCCAAAAGAACATGTGTAGCTTCTGATCCTGCCTGTTGACCGGAACGCTAGAGAATGCCTCGTCAAAGGATCGACGTGCGCACCGCTTCTCACCTTCGTTCCTCTCCGGGATCTACTTCAAGAACCTGCAAAGAAACGATACGGCACCGCTGCGGCCGATCGCACTCCGACGCTCAAGTCAGTGACGGTATCACCAAATACTAAGAACAAGAACCGTGCAAATCCTCTCTCACAATCAGCTCTATCACTCGCAAGCGTAAAGTGTATGAACTGAACGTGCGTACCTCAGAAAGTTTGTTAAGAGCTCTTATATACCTGGTGGCTTTCTCTCCCCTGGCAGTTACAGACTTGGACACGTGGCTCGCATCCTACTGTACACCTGCCATCATCTGGGGGCTCCCTGACTTGGCGCTGCTTCTACTCTCATTTTGGCTAAGTTACTTATGCATGGTACTGCCCAGTGCATAGCTAACTTAGGAATGCGATCTATACTGGAACTGGCGAGTTAGGGGCCTTCATACACCTTCCCTGTGGTCTCGCCGGCCGCCTTCATAATCTGCTTCTCCTTCATCTTCGGCGATGTGCTTGTTCTGGCGATCTCCGACTGCTTGGTCGTCTGGGTCTACATCTGGCGACTTCATCTTCAACCTGGCGATCGCCTATTCTGGTAAGCTGGAAGTCGGAACACGCCAACTTAACAACTGGCGACTACACGTGTTCCCCGACTTCCTTCCTTCTGCCAACCTGGCGCCTTGTCAACACACCTACACTGTAGCAGGATGCCACGTCATCACACCCGACCACCAGGGCGGTACACAAGCCCCCCAGTCTTAAGCGAAGACTTGTCTAGCGAAAAGACTGAAAGAGCCTTCGTTAACACCGATCCACGTGGCACTGACGCAGAATTCCAAGCGATTGTACCTTCTGCTGCTCTGACGCCCCACCAAACCCTTCACTCATCGCTCAACACGTGGCTTCATCAACGGCTCTCTTCATATGCCGTTAGCGCTTCCTAAAATCATTTCGAAAACCCTTAAACCCATTACGCTCCACTGTTCCATCACTTTCTTCGTGCTTGCAAACGCTCCAACTTACTTCTGCGAAAACTCTCAACGCTCTCCAACGCTCGAGATCACCATTTTTCTCCATCGTCTTCCTGATCATCGAAAGGTAATTACTTTCCTTCATCTGCTGGTTTACCTTGCATTTTCACCGATTCGCATCATCCTGTAACTGCTTGGTGCATACGCTGTGGGTTGTTTTTCCATTTCTCCTTCTGCGTAACTTAGGGCTTTGTCGATCGTCGCAACGAACCCATATTCGTTCGTCTTTCACCTTCCTTCTATGATTGAGTCAGCCTTTGTAACCCCCCTGATCATTTTCCTTTCTTCTTCCTTTGCAGCTGCCATCATGACTCGCACCAAGATTACCCCGAACCCCCCTCCATCAGCGCGAAACCTTCCTTCACAAGCACACGACTCAACACAAGTTCGTGGTGCTTCCTCCTCGCAGGCTGAGAGGCCTGCATCTTCCCAATCTGCCCTGGCTCAGGCGACTCCATCTAACGCTGGAGGAGCCCCCGTCCCTCTGCCAGACTTCAAAACTCTATACCCCTGGGCTAACTCAACCCTTCTGAAGGAGACCTCGTCGGTGAACACTGCGGGAGCAGTTTTGCGGTTGACTAAGGGGGACGAAATCTACCAGTCGTTTCACAAGGAGCACGACGAAAGGATGATGGTGCTGCCTTGCCCCGCCGACCTGCCCGTGTGTGCTGATGACAAAGTAAGCGCCGACGGGCCCTTCTGCTTTGTCTATACAACTTTCTTCAAGAAGGTCAAGCTTAGGTTCCCTCTTACCCGATTCGAGAGGGAACTTTTGACCGAGCTCAACATTGCTACCGCCCAGCTTCACCCCAACAGCTGGGCGTTTGTTCGAGCCTTTCAAATAACGTGCGACCACCTGGGGTTGCCCGCGTCGGTGGACGTGTTTTTGTTCCTTTTTTAGGCCAAGCACCCAGGAGACCGCCTGTGGGTCAGCTTGAATGCAATTGCTGGGAGATCCATTTTTACCATCTTCCAGCAATCGTACAAAGACTGGAAGGGAAAATTCATCCAAGTACGTGCAAACGACAAGGACACCTCCCTTCTTGATGGCTTCCCCTTGTACTGGGTGGACAAGGGGAAAAAGAGTCCAAGAGCTGCTTCAGGAGGCCCAGAAGTCCTGATAGCATGGGAGCATTGGACAGAGACCTTTGTCTCTTCTGGAAGAAGGTGGCGGACGCCAACATAACTTTCCTCACCACTTCCCTGATCAGCTTTGAATTCTTCGAAGATCAGCTAGAATTTCAAATAGGTTAGGTCATTTGAACCATTGCTTTAATACTGCTTCTGTTTAGCTGTCTCTGGGCGTCTTGTGCGTTATGCGCAAGACTTTGGCTTTACTTTTCCTGCACATATTATCTGCTTTGCTATTTATTACGCTATGCACTTATCTGTTTTCCTTGAGTTAACCCACGCATCTCTGTCCCCTGCAGACAACATGTTGCCCAAGAACATGCTCGCTGAACTCAAATCGCTCGCCCGAAACCACGGGTTGGCAACCGGTTCCCAAACGGTGCCAAACTCGGCGGTTGAGAAGGCCATCGTTCATGGGCGATCACCGCCCAAGGAACCCACCCAGCGCAAGAAACTGGTCCTTAAGAGACCTAAGCGAAAAGCCCCTCAAGTCGTCCATGAGGAGGAAGAAGAGGATGACGAGGTCACAGAGGATGGCCTCGTTACAAAAAGGAAGAGGGTGGCACCATCTTCTCCACCTGCTCCACCCCCTCTTCCAACCTCAACACCACCATCAACGCCTGCTCCTCCTCCCTCATCGCCAACACCACAAGCTCCTTCATCACCAGTCCAAGCGGTTCCGCTGGCCACTGCGCCACCTGCAGCTGAGGCCCAAGAGCCAAATTTCTTGGAGGACCCCCCAAGCGCCTCTACTCCATATGTGTCAGCAGGAGGGGGCCCCCCTTCAAACACTTCAGCTGCAGGAGATGTTCCAATCGGGGATGAGGTTGCTCATACCTCTCCGATTCTAATCACCGAATCCCCGATCCCGTCGCCACGCCAAGAAGCAAACACTGAAGATCCTGCTAAGGAAGGTGGCGGCGAGAACCCCCAACAAGCCCCCCTGGCGCCTCTCCAACCAGCAAACCTTTCCCTTGAAGTCACAAGGATGTGGGAACCTCTGACTGCCAAACTGAAGACCATAGCAGAGGATATCCCAGCGATCATAACGAGGGCTGTGGAGAGCTCCACCAGGAGGCTTCAAGACGATCTCTTCAACCTCAAGACTGAAAATAGCACTATGAAGGTCGAGGTGGAGAAAATGTCATTCAGCCTGACGCTCGCAGAAATCGAACACTCCCGAGTGGAGGATGCCCTGAATACCGAGCTCAGGCTGGCGCGCAAGGAAGCTGCTGACCTTCGCCGCAAAGTTCACGATCTTGCCCAAGAGAAGGTCGAGTTGGAAAGCAAAATCGTGCCTCTTCGCGCCAAGGCGATCGACCTGGAGGCTCACATTCAAGCTGACGCCGCCAAGGTGCAAAAACTGGAGCAGAGGTCGATCGACCGCGAGAAGCTACTTGGGCAAGTAGAAAAAGCGAGGGACGACGCCATGGCTGATCTCGCCGAGGCAAACAAGGAGAAAGGAAAGATGGCTGCTGATTTGGCCCAAGCTCAAACGGAATCCAAGAAGGTTACTGACGACCTTCTCCATGCTCAAGAGACCAACGAACAACTCCGAAAACAGGTTGAAGAGCTGGAGCAGCTGAACAAAGAGCTCAAGAAACAGGTTGAAGAACTTCAAGGGCAAATTGAAGAACTTAAGCTAAATTCTGCTCAGATTCTGGCTGCTGGATTCGAAGCCGTTGGGAACAATTCGCATGCCTATTCCCCGATCTCGACCTCAGCATGGTGTCGTTGAACAACGAAGTAGTAGATGGAAAGGTCGTTCCTGCTGAAGACTAATCAACTCCACCTCATCTGCTACTTTATAATTTCCCTTGTATACCTTGTAATAAAAACTCGTGCATATGTGTTTTGAACAGATACTTATTTCAATCACGAAGCTTGGATATTCTCTCCCCTGACTCCTTTTAAGCGCTTTAGCCTTCTTTGCATGTTTAACTTTGTCGGATTTAACTTAGTGATTTTGCAAACGCGACTTTTGACGTAACTGCCTCGAGCCAATTCAAACTTAAGAAATAATCACTTTAAACAACTTGTACTCTTAAGGCAACTAACCTTATTGCAAGAATTCCCTTCAAGCAATGAACTGTAACTCAATTATTGGCTCAAACAGCGTCCCACTCGACCTGCTTTATCAAACAAGTCTTTCAACCTTCTCGCCGTGTTTGAACTTTCCCCGATCGCCAAGAACTCTTGGTAATATCAGCTTTTCCTAGCTTCATGCTTTGGCAGTTGTTTCTTTATCTGGGAGCAGAGACGCCTTTAGGGATCTCTTTTTACCCTCCTGGACTTCAGAACAAAGACCGGCTGACTAGGCGTTCTCTTCGAACCTACCTTAGCCACCTTCCAAACTTCTTCCACCCTCTGCGCCATACCTGAACTCGTTCGAGACGAGAAGGATTTTATCTTGCCTAAGCTCGCATGTAAGCGAGAAGGTCTTTTAACTCGCCTGAACTCGCTCAACGGCGAGAAAGACTTTATCTGGTGCCTCCACTTGCCCAGGGTGTACATCTCCTCCCCCCTGGATGCACTGAGGACCTTTTCTTTCTCTCGCCTGCGCTCGCTCGACGGCGAGGAGGTCTTTAACTGGCCTTAGCTCGCACAACGGCGATAAGGACTTTATCTGGTGCCTCAACTTGCCCAGGGTGTACATCTCCTCCCCCCTGGATGCACTGAGGACCTTTTCTTTCTCTCGCCTGCACTCGCTCGACGGCGAGGAGGTCTTTAACTTGCCTCTACATTGCCCCAGGGGTTCCATCTTCTCGCCCCCAGAAACATGGAGGACTTTTTACTCTTTCTCGCCTGCACTCGCTCGACAGCGAGGAGGTCTTTTACTTGCCTCAGGACGCGCGAGAGTGTTGAGGTCTTTCATCTGGTGCCTCCGATCGTCGAAAGACGATGAGGACTTTGAAAACTCAACTGGTGCCTCCAATCGCCGAAAAACGATGAGGACTTAAAACTTAACTGGTGCCTCTAATCGCCGAAAAACGATGAGGACTTAAAACTTAACTGGTGCCTCTAATCGCCGAAAAACGATGAGGACTTAAAACTTAACTGGTGCCTCCAATCGCCGAAAAACGATGAGGACTTAAAACCTTTTAGAAAGCACGCGATATATCTTTTCTTGCCTTAAATCATGTACAAATGACAAGGTCTTTCTTCAAAACTTTTGAAAATAGCACACATGTAATCTGAAAACACCTTATACTTCGAAAACTCTTCTTTTATTGGGTAGCCTCATTAAAAACCCTCCTTAGGGAAAAAAGAGTGCCCCCTTCAAACTGTTTTAACAGAGACATTGTAATATAACATTGTGTTTGTCTTCACTTGCAAAGCTCTTAACTATAGTACAACTTCAGGTGTGTGGCGTTCCAGGTGCGAGGGATCGCCCCTCCTTCCAGCGTCTCTAAGCGGTAGGCCCCGTTCCCGAGCGCCTCGGTTATTCTGAACGGTCCAGTCCACTTGGGTGACAATTTATTCTCCATCTCGTACTGGTGGGCCTTCCTCATCACCAAGTCACCCTCTCTAAACTGCCTTGGCATCACCTTCGAGTTGTATCTTCGCTCGATCCTCCTCTTCACCGCCTCAGCCTTCAGCCTCGCCTCTTCCCTGACTTCATCCAGCAGATCCAGGTTCAGCCTTCTCTCTTCATTCGAGTCTTCCTCTACAAAGTTCTGGAATTTCGACGAGCTCTCCTGGATCTCCACCGGAATCATGGCGTCACACCCATAGACCAAGCTAAACGGGGTCTCATGGGTTCCTGACTGCTCGGTGGTGTGGTACGCCCAGACTATACGGGGCACCTCCTCAGCCCAACCTCCCTTGGCTTTCTCAAGCCTTCTCTTCAAACCTCTCAACAACACCCGATTAGCTGACTCCACCTGGCCATTCGTTTGAGGGTGCTCGACGGATGCAAACACTTGTTGAATTCCCACCCCTTCGCAAAGCTTCTTCAACAGGTGGCTTGCAAACTGCGTCCCATTATCTGACACCAGGCGCTTAGGCACTCCAAACCGGCACACGATGTTCTTCCATACAAAACCTTCGATCTTGTGTGCGGTGATCTGGGCCACTGGTTCTGCTTCAATCCACTTGGTGAAATACTCAATCGCCACCACCAAGTACTTCATTTGCCTGATCGCCAACGGGAAAGGTCCCAGGATGTCGATTCCCCAAGTATGAAACGGCCAAGGGCTATAGATCGACTTCAACTCCTCGGGAGGTGCCTTGTGCCAATCGGCGTGCTGCTGGCATTGTTTGCAGCACTGGGCATACTTCTTGCAATCTTCTCTCATAGATGGCCAATAGTAGCCTGCACGGAGAGTCCTCGCGGCCAGAGCTCGACCCCCGACGTGGCTTCCGCATATACCTTCGTGGAGCTCTGCCATAATTCTCGTGCACTTCTCGCCGTGTATACATTCTAGGAGCGGGTGAGTGAACCCAAACCTGTACAGATCGCCATCAATCAACGTATACTTGCTGGAATTTTTCTTTACCTTCCTAGCTTCCGTCGGATCCAACGGGAGGAGGCCATCTGCCAAGCACCGCTTGTACTGTGTTATCCAAGTGTCTGGCTCATGGGCGGCGCAGACCTGCATCACGTCCACCTTCTCTCCTTGACATGCTCTAACTCTCGGCGATCTCAGAGTTTCTTGCGTCAAGGACTTATGGCTTCTCGCTGCTCTCTCCGTCGACTTGCTTATCTGAAGGACCAGGTGATCTGCTACAAATGCCCTCGGCGTCTTCAGAGTTTCTTGAATCACCGTCCTCTGCCTACCCCCCTTGCCTGAGCTGGTGAGCTTAGCAAGCAAGTCAGCTCGGGCATTCTGCTCTCGGGGCACATGTACTACTTCAAAAGAGGCAAAGGAACTCTTCAATTCCTGCACATACGCCAAGTAAGCCGCCATTTGTGGATCTTTAGCCTGGAACTCGCCTGTTACTTGCCCTGTGACTAGCAGCGAGTCACTCTTAGCCATCAGCACCCTAGCTCCCATCTCCTTGGCCAGCAGAATCCCGGCGATTAGCGCCTCATACTCTGCTTGATTGTTGCTGGCTTTGAAGGCAAACCTCAAAGATTGTTCAATCAGCACGCCGTTGGGTCCTTCCAATATGACTCCAGCAGCGCTGCCCTGCTGGTTCGACGATCCGTCCACCGAAAGTACCCAACGGAAATCGTCTCCTTCAACCCGCGTCGCCTCTGATGAGAGTTCAACCACAAAATCTGCAAAGATTTGCCCCTTGATCGGGCCTCGAGGCTCATATTTAATGTCAAACTCTGACAACTCCACTGCCCACTTCACCATTCTTCCCGCAACGTCAGGTTTCTTCAAGACCTTCTGGATGGGCAGGTCAGTCATCACCAATATTGTGAAGCTGTGGAAGTAGTGGCGCAACCTCCTCGCCGAAAACACCACAGCTAGCGCAGCCTTTTCCAGGGCCTGATATCTCGTTTCTGGGCCCTGCAACACCTTGCTCACAAAATAAATAGGCTTCTGAGCCTGATCTTGATCCTGGGCGAGCACCGCACTCACCGCCCTCTCAGTTACAGCAAAATACAACCTGAGAGGGATTCCCGCCAGCGGTTTGCACAGAACCGGCGGGCTCGCCAGATACTCCTTCAGTTTAACGAAAGCTTCTTCGCACTCTTTCGTCCAAACGAACTTATTATTGCGCCGCAGACACTGAAAATAGGGATGCCCCTTTTCTCCGCTAGCTGACACGAAGCGAGATAGGGCTGCCATCCGACCTGTTAGCTGCTGGACTTCTTTCACCGTAGCCGGGCTTCTCATCGCCAAGATGGCGGCACACTTGTCTGGGTTAGCTTCTATCCCCCTTTCAGTCAAGAGAAAACCCAAAAACTTTCCAGCCTCCACGCCGAAAATGCATTTCTCCGGGTTGAGCTTTAACTTGAACTTGGCGATCGTCGTGAATAATTCTTCCAAGTCTGCAACGTGCTTGCTCTTTTCCTGCGAGGTCACGACCATGTCATCGACGTAGGCTTGCACGTTCCTTCCTAGCATTGGTGCAAGTACTCGATCCATCAACCTCTGGTACGTGGCCCCCGCGTTCTTCAGCCCAAACGGCATCACCTTATAGCAGTAGCACGACCTCTCCGTCATGAAGGCTGTTTTTTCTTCATCCATGGGATGCATCTTGATCTGATTATAGCCCGAGAAGGCATCCAAGAAACTCAGCAGCTTGCACCCTGCAGCACTATCGACCAGGGCATCAATGCTTGGTAAAGGATACGAATCCTTTGGGCAAGCTTTGTTCAGATCGGTGAAATCGACGCACATGCGCCATTTCCCGTTACTCTTCTTCACCAGTACGACATTTGCCAACCATTCAGGGTACTGGACTTCCCTGATGTGGCCTGCAGCGAGGAGTTTCTGTGTTTCGTCCCTGATCGCCTGCCTCCTCTCCTCATTGAATTTTCTTCTCCTTTGTCGCACCGGTCTCACCATGTTGTCCATCGCCAGATGATGGCACAAGAAGTCGGGATCGATCTCGGGCATGTCCGAAGCAGACCAAGCAAACGCGTCCAGATGCCGCTCAATCACCTTTGCGATCTGGTCTTGGAGATCGACCTCCAGAGATCTTCCCAGCTTGAAGATTTTTCCTCCGATCTCCTTTTCGAGCCACTGCTCAACAAGTTTAGGCCTGGACTCTCTGGCGATCACCGCCCTGGCGATTCCCTGTTCCCTTGCTTCCTCGGGGCGATTCCGCGCCTCTTCCTCCTCCAGGCCAGCATTCCTCTCCCCCAGCTCAGCATCCACCATTTCCACGTCTCTTCCGGCGGCCTCCTCTGTTACCGGCGGTCTGGGCTTCACACCGGGAGGTGGGGTGGTTGTTACGTAACTCACTGATCTTTTGTTTTTCAGGCTATTCTCATAGCACCTTTTCGCTTCTTTCTGATCAGACTTGATCGTGATCACCACCCCTTCCATGGACGGCAACTTCACCTTCATGTGCCGAGTCGACGGAATGGCGCCTATCCTGTTAAGAGTGGGCCTTCCCAACAGGATGTTATATGCTGAAGGGGCGTTTACGATGAGGTACTTGATTTTCTCCGTCCTCGACCCAGCCTCATCTGTAAACGTGGTTCTCAGCTCAATGTACCCCCTGACCTCCACCTGGTCGCCAGCGAACCCATATAAGCACCCTCCATAGGGCCTTAGCTGGTCAAGGGGCAATTCCAGCTGCGTGAATGTCGGCCAGAACATCACGTCTGCCGAGCTTCCTTGGTCCACCAGAACTCTGTGGACCTTCCTTCCCGCCGTAACCAACGAAATAACTATGGGATCGTTGTCATGAGGCACAACGTCCTGAAGATCCTGCTTTGTGAACGTGATGTCCACTTCCGGCGAGTGATCTTCAAACATGTCCACTGCCATCACCGATCGCGCATACTTTTTCCTCTGCGATGTGGTGCATCCACCACCTGAGAAACCCCCTGCAATGGTGTGGATCTCCCCATGGATAGGCATCTCGTGTTGCTGGGCTTCTCCACCTGCTGGCTGGGAACTCGACGCTCCCCCCGTCCTTCTATCCAGCAGATAGTCATTTAGGAACCCGCTCTTAACTAGATCGTCGAGCTGATACCCCAAAGACAAACACGAGTCCAAGGAGTGGCCAAAACATTGGTGGAACTCGCACCAGGCGTCCGGCTTTGACCCCAACACCTTGTAGCCCACCTTCTCGGGCGCCTTCAACCTAGCAGATATGTTAGGGATAGCGATCAGGTCCGCTAGTCCCATGACGAATTTGTGCTTAGGCGGGCGATTGTACTCCCGGCGTGCTGGTTGCTGGCGTGCTGGTTGTTGGCGCGCTTGGCTTCTTCCCTTGTTTCTCCTGTCGTAGGGGTGGCGAGTCCTCTGGTCTTTTTTGGCCGCCGCCGCCGTTTCCAGCACCCTCTGCGGCTGGATCCTGGTCTGGGCGCGTGGCCTGGCGGGAGCCACGCTGCCTCTCTTCTCGGCGACTTCACTCTCGTCGGCGATGTGGGCCACCGCAAGTCGCCTGACTTCAGCAAACGTCGCTGGATGAGCCCTGATCAAGGCCTCGCAGAATGGCCCTGGCTGCACGCCCTTCTTGAAGGCATAGACCAGCATTTCTTCATCCTTGGCCGGCGATCTGACCATCTGCGCTCCGAAGCGATTGAGGTAGTCTCTGAGGGACTCCCCATGGTACTGCCTTATATCAAACAGATCATAGGACACCCTGGGCGGTGCCTTATTCACAATGTACTGCTCGACAAAGATTTTCGAGAACTGTTGAAAATTGGTTAAGTGGCCGTTAGGCAGGCTCACAAACCACTCCATCGTCGTTCCCTGGAGCGTACTCACGAACATCTTGCAGTAGACGGCGTCTGACCCTCCCGACAGCATCATCTGCGTGTGGAACGTGGTCAGATGAGCCTCTGGATCCTCCACGCCGGTAAAAACAGCTTTAACCGGAACCACGCTCGTGGGAATTGGCGTGTCGGTAATCGCCTGAACGAAAGGCATTGGGAACACACGAGGTGGCGTCGACGGTGCCACCTCTTCAGCAGAAGAACGTCCCTGCTACTCCTGAAGAGCTCGACGCAACTCCTCAGTTACCTTGCTGAGCTCCTCGTTCCTGGCGCGAGAGGCGACCAGGTCCTCATGTATCCTCGCCTGCTCTACGCGCGAGGCTTCCACAGTTGCCTGCAACGAGCGCATCATCTCTGCCATCTGCGCCATGGTCATGGCGGCGTCGCCTTCAGCAGCGACAGGCGCCACGGGACTGGAACGATTGCTTCCCATTTTTCTCATTAACTTCAGCGAACCACAGGAATACAGCAAACAACACTTCAACCACGATCGAATCAGCGATCAATCGGAGAAAACTCAAGAAACTGCGCAAGAACTCACGAACACTGCAAACCTTCGAAGAAAACCACAACTTCACCAAAAACCACCGTTTCCCCGCGGACAGTCGAACAAGCGAAAGAACTCGAACTTCCACCAAACAGATTGCGCGCAAGCAACAAAAGACCTCACTCCACCGATCAAAAACCAAACAAACGGTACAAACGCAAACTCACCGAACGAAATTCAGACAAACCGTGAACGATGGTTGCACCAGCACACAACCACGCAGAAAACTTCGCAAACCTCCAAGAACCCACGCTGTGGATGGGAGCAAGCTTTACACGGCCCCACGGTGGGCGCCTGATGCTCCTGCCTGTTGACCGGAACGTTAGAGAATGCCTCGTCAAAGGATCGACGTGCGCACCGCTTCTCACCTTCGTTCCTCTCCGGGATCTACTTCAAGAACCTGCAAAGAAACGATACGGCGCCGCTGCGGCCGATCGCACTCCGACGCTCAAGTCAGTGACGGTATCACCAAATACTAAGAACAAGAACCGTGCAAATCCTCTCTCACAATCAGCTCTATCACTCGCAAGCGTAAAGTGTATGAACTGAACGTGCGTACCTCAGAAAGTTTGTTAAGAGCTCTTATATACCTGGTGGCTTTCTCTCCCCTGGCAGTTACAGACTTGGACACGTGGCTCACATCCTACTGTACACGTGCCATCATCTGGGGGCTCCCTGACTTGGCGCTGCTTCTACTCTCATTTTGGCTAAGTTACTTATGCATGGTACTGCCCAGTGCATAGCTAACTTAGGAATGCGATCTATACTGGAACTGGCGAGTTAGGGGCCTTCATACACCTTCCCTGTGGTCTCGCCGGCCGCCTTCATAATCTGCTTCTCCTTCATCTTCGGCGATGTGCTTGTTCTGGCGATCTCCGACTGCTTGGTCGCCTGGGTCTACATCTGGCGACTTCATCTTCAACCTGGCGATCGCCTATTCTGGTAAGCTGGAAGTCGGAACACGCCAACTTAACAACTGGCGACTACACGTGTTCCCCGACTTCCTTCCTTCTGCCAACCTGGCGCCTTGTCAACACACCTACACTGTAGCAGGATGCCACGTCATCACACCCGACCACCAGGGCGGTACAGCTTCCATGGGCACAACATCACATAATACCTCATCTTTGTATTTTCCAATAGAGAAATGGATGAGGACTTGTTTATTCACAACAATTTCTCTTACTTCACTAAGCCATTGCAATTTGTAGGGCTTTGTATGAGAGATAGTAGGCAATCAAGTTTATCTACTACTCTTGTACTAGCCACATTAGCACAACTACCCCCATCCACTATCAAAGAACCAATGTTGTTTTGAATAAGACATCTTGTATGGAAAATATTTTCCCTTTGACTTTCATCAAAAGGTTGTGAAACTTGTCCAAGAAGTCTTCTCACAACTAACAAATCTCCTTCAAGTGGACTCTCACTCTGATTCTCACTAGACGCCCTAGATGGTGAAGAATGCCTAGGTGAATCCGAATCATGCTCACTCATGACAATGCCATTATGCACAAACATATTCCTTTTAGAAGGACAATTAGTCGCAATGTGACCATAACCCATACACTTAAAGCATTTCTTACTAGACGATCTAGTTGGGGATTTAGGCCTAGAAGTAGATGGCTTTGGTTCCTTGGGTTTGAAAGAAGAATCTTTAGAAGGAAATTTTGAAAAAGACTTTTTGTTCCTCCAAGAATTGTTGTAGTAACCATCATTGGGAGCATTTTTGAAAGAATTTTTCTTAGCAAGTTGGGCTTCCACCTTCATTGCAAGATGAACTAAAGAACCCAATGATGAATACTCTTGTAACTCAACAACATCTTGAATATCCTTCCTTAAACCACTCACAAACCTAGAAATCATAGCTTCCTCACTTTCTTCTAATTCAATTTTAAGCAAAAGCGTTTCTAACTCTTTGTAATATTCATCCACATTTAGCGTGCCTTGTTGAAACCGTTGGAGTCTCAACATGAGGTTTTTCCTAAAATGTGGGGGCACAAACCTAGCGCGCATTTGATCCTTTAAAGAGTTCCAAGAGTCCACAGGAGGACCCTTGTGATAGATAATGTCCTTTACAACACCATGCCACCATTTCATGGCATAATCATTAAACTCTAAGGTGGCTAGCTTAAGCTTGTGCTCATCTTGGATCTCATGGATCTCAAATATTTGTTCACACTTAGCCTCCCAATCTAAATACACATTAGGATCACTAGAGCCATTAAAACAAGGAAGCTTGACCGAAGGTAGCCTAGCCTTTGCATCTTGGTAGTATCCATCTCCACGGTGATGTCTCTCCCCTTGGTTGTGATGTCTATGGCCATGGAATTGAGGTGGAGTTTTCCTTCTCCTATGGTTCTCCTCACGGCCAAAGTCATTTGAAGAACCCCTTGATCAAGGTCTATGTGAATGATCTCCACCATTTAAGAGTGAGATGGCCTAGCTTGTTGCACCTCAATCTTTTGCAATTTTTCTTCCAAACGCTGAATGGTGCGTTGAGCTTCATGCAATTCACCAAGGACTGAAGCTTTGGAAGGAGAGTGTTGCTTGTAAGATTCACCACTTGAATAGCCAGCCATTTGCAAATGAAAACAGCAAACACAAAAACAGCAAACAAGTTAAGAAACAAAGTTAGCACAAAAAAATTAATTTGGCAACCAAATTGCCGAAGTGAATTTGGCCAGAAAAAATCACTCTCAAAGAAATAATGTCCCTGCACCAAGCTGATCTTGAGGCCTTAGGAATCCTCAAATGAAAGTTGTCAAAGCAAGGCACACCAATCTCAAAGCCAACCACAACAAAACCAATGAAGCAATAAAGACAAACAAGAAAAGGTATGAGCAATGAAAGGCTATAACAAAAGGAATACTAGATGTATGACAAACTCAAAGAGTAATGAATAAAAGACAAGCAACAAAATAAGGAACTCAATGAAAAAGTAGGCACACAAAAGAATAGTTAAAGAAAAGCACTAGAGTAGATGAAGAAAAACAAAAACAGAACTACTGGAAAATATTTTTATGCAAACTGTGCTTGATGTTCACTGATTTAACTGGAATGATATAAAGCGAACTGGATTATGAAATTTTAACCACAGAAACTTCAAGATCTTAGCTCAATAATGGCACTGGAATTACGCAAAAACAGTAAGCCAATTAATTGAGATAAATTTTTCAAATCGCTGCCAGATTACCGTATTTTTTCGGCAAAAATGTACACTTTTTGTATTTTATTTATCATTTTTTGTGTACTTTGAATTTTTGAGGACTTCTTTTTTTTACTCTTTTCTAACACTTTGAAGAACACAAATCCAGAATTTCAGAATTTTCCAGTTAGTAAATAAATTGCAATAAGGAAAAACAGTAAGCACGTTTTCAGAAAACAAAGGAATTCTAACAGGAATGAAAAACAGAATTAAGAACTAGCAAAGACATAATGGAAAATGATGTATAGGAACTTGTATAGGTCTAAAATACAAGTATGAACTCAATTCTAATACAGAAAATGCACAAAGGATCAAATATCAAACTCAGAAAAAATTATATGACACCAAAGCAAGAAACAAAAAAATTCAATAAAAGTACTACAAGAAGTGATGACAATTATGGAAAAACATGACTAGGACAAAACTTGTATGGATTCAAAAAGGAAAATACTCAAACATATGATAGGCACAAATAAGAAAACAGCAATAAAACTCAAAATAAGCCTAAAAGCAGAAATGTAAACGGCAAGAATTAAAGAGCTCTTGAATTAAAGTGCAACACAACTCAAAATTAAACAAGAACACACCTAAACTCTAGATACCACATGATATGATTCCAATAGCACAATATGAATGATTCTTGACATTCTTAGGAATCATCTTGAGTTGGATATGAGATAGGCACTTTAAAATAGAATTGGATCAAGGTTCTATGTTCAAGAACTCACCAAGACTAGTACCAAAACCCAAACTCATATGGAAGTTCCATGTATTGTCAAATTGAACCAAACAAATTGAGTGAAAAGGCAAAGGCACCGAACAAATGCATAAGAACAGAATTGCACCGAACAATTAAGCTAGAAAATGAAGAAGAAGCAAAGATGAACGGTAGAAATGAAAGGAGCCGAAGCAAAACCAAAAGAAACAACAAAATGCCGAACTGAAAAATGCAAGAACTCAAACTAAGACATGAACATAAAAAGAGAAGGAAGGAAGGAGAAGAGAAAGCTCATGAAGATGGAGGAATGGTTGAATGATCACGCCACTTAGAGGATGGAGACTCCAAGATGAGTGTGCAAAGCCGCAACTTGAGGTAACCAAAGAACTCTCAAGATAAGACTAAGTGAGGAAGGCACAAAGCTCTCCAATTCTCTCTCAAATTGAGTAGAGTTTCACTAATACAATTTCCAATCTCCAAAAATACAAAGGCAGCACCTTAATTTATAGCCTAGAGGTGCTGAAATGCAAAGCTAATTAAATTCAAAATTCCCCCCAAATACATGAAAGTGGCGCCAAGCATGAGGAAGGTGTGACTTCCTCTCTCACTTTGGCACCTCCCTATTACTCCTACACCTCTCTACTAAACGCACACCCCCCTAAGACTCCTAACTAAAGACTAAAAGATGCTTTAACAAAAGAGGTTTCTAATGTTTCCCTCTAAGCACCTTCAAACAATGAAATTACAAAAAGAGAAAACAAACGTCCATTAGCTCCTAAAGCCTTGAACATGCTCCTTGTAAGCCTTTGAGGTGGGCTTTGAACTCCATGAGCGTCCTCCATTTGAGCCTCAACCTCTTCTTGCTCTTGATGATTGGCCTCCATGTCCACTTGAGCTTGATCTCCATCACTCACTGTCTGAAATTCCTAACTCCACTTCAATCCATGGAAACTCCTCTTGAGTTTCTTTAATGCTTTCGCTCATCATATCTCCTTCATCATTCATCCAAAGAAGAAATTATAAAGATCACTAATAGAAGAAGAACGTTTTTCCATCAAAACCAGATTAAAACAAGAAACAAAGCTCAAAACAGTAAAGCACCAGAAAAACAATCGGTTGTCTATACCAGTAAAAATAACAACAACTGAATTGAAAGAGTTTAAGGAAGAAAGAGATGCACAAACAGTTTATACTTGTTCACTCTTAAACCAAGAGCTACATCCAGTTTCCCAAAAATCACTAAGAATCCACTAAGTAATCAAAACTAGATTACATACACACACCACCAAAGAAGTGACCTTGATCCCCTCAAGACACACACTTCCTTTGGCTCACCACACACACCAAGAATGTTGATCTTGACAACCTCAAGAGCACACAACCCTTCTTGGCTTTACAACACCAGAATGTACGAATTTCTTAGAACGAATTACACTTGTTACAGAATGAACTGAAATCAATATAGAGTAATCACATTCCACTTCTCTTTTGAATAATCAATGCTCAAAGTGAAAACTCAAATCTTTGAAAAGCTCTTTGAAAAATCAAATCTGTTTTTCTTTCTTGTTGTTTGTTATAAAATATTAACAAACTATTTATAGTTTTAAAATCTTGGTCAAAGCATTTAAATCAGGAGCGTATTCAGTTATAAAATCATTTAAAGCTTACTTAACTAACAAAACTGTTTCTGTTAGGATTTCAAACAAACAATTGGTTGAAAGAGCGAACCAATCGGTTGTTTTGGTTTGACATCAAGTCAACCATCCAAAATAGTTTTCAAACTTTTTCAAAAATACCTAAGTATAAAACAATCGATTGTTTCGACAAAACAACAGGTTGTTTTTCACTTAGTTAGAAAAACACTTTAAACTTCAAAGATTTGAAAACACTTAAGCTTTAGATTCAACAAAGAGTGGATTACAAAGATAAACTACCCGAGATCCTATTCTAAAACACATCAGCAACTTCAGGAAACTCCACCCTTCCATCAAACGCTAGGATTTGGATTCTTCAAAGCTTTGATCACACTTGATTTAACAAAAATGAACAATCCTAAACTCAACTCACATCAATAAAGAAGTTCTCGTAATTAAAAAGGCGTAACATTGTTCAAAGTACTATGGGTTTTATAAGTAGAGTGAAGGTAAGGGTACTCCTCTACCAGTTGCCCATTGACCACGGTTTTACCCGGGCCAAGTTGGGAGAAATCAATACTGGGATGAAGTCCTGAAGCTTGTTCTATGCCCCCTCAAATCCCTCAAAGTAGGTTTAGGCAGCGTCTTGTTTGCACCCTTCAGTTTCCTTGGCGAACTTCTCCTTAAGGTTGGAAACCTCAACCGAAAGCCTCTCTTTTTCTGCTACAACCTCTTGAGGTTGGTTTGCAGCAGCTATGTTCGTTTCAGAAAGGAGTCGCTCAGTTTCTTAATGGGTAGACTTGGAGTGCGGCTACTTATAGTAACTGTAACTGTTCCGAGTTCGTTTGTCTTATGGGTGTGGCTAATCAGATTAATTGTATATGTTTCGAGTTAGGTCGTCTTATAAGTGCGGCTAATAAGATTAACTATAACTGTTCCGAGTTCGTTTGTCTTATGGGTGTGGCTAATCAGATTAATTGTATATGTTTCGAGTTAGGTCGTCTTATAAGTGCGGCTAATAAGATTAACTATAACTGTTCCGAGTTAGGCCGTCATATTGGTGCGACTAATCTGAGTAATTGTAACAGTTTCGAGTTATGTCGTTTTATGGATGCGACAAATAGGAGTAACTGTAACTATTCCGAGTTAGGTCATCTTATGGGAGGGTCTAATCGGAGTAACTGTAACTTTTCTAAGTTAGGTCATCTTATGGGTGTGGCTAATAGGAGTAACTGTAATTTTTCTGAGTTAGACCGTGTAATGGGTATCGCTCATCGGAGTAATTGTAACTTTTTCGAGTTAGGTCGTCTTATGGAGCGGCTAATCATAGTAACTGTAACTGTTCTGAGTTAGGCCATCTTATGGGTACGCCTAATCGAAGTAACTGTAATTGTTCTAAGTTAGGTCATCTTATTGGTGCGGCTAATCAGAGTAATTGTATCTGTTTTAGTTAGGTTGTGTTAAGGGTGCGGCAAATTGGAGTAACTGTAATTGTTCTGAATCAGGTCGTCTTATGGGTGCGGCTAATTAGAATGACTGTAACTATTCCGTGTTAGGCCCTTTTTGAGGTTGTAGCTAATTGGAGTAACTGTAACTGTTCTGAGTTTAGTCATATAGCGGGTGAGGCTAATCGGAGTAACTGTGACTGATCCTGCCTGTTGACCGGAACGCTGGAAACTGCCTCGTCAAAGGATCGACGTGTGCACCGCTTCGAACCTCCGTTCCTCTTCGAGATCCACCTCAAGAACCTGCAAAGAAACAAAGCAGCGCCGCTGCGGCCGATCGCACTCCAACGCCCAAGTCAGTGACGGTATCACCAAATACTAAGAGAAGAAGAACCGTGCAAATCCTCTCTCACAGTAAGCTCTATAACTCGCAAGCGTAAAGAGTATAATCTGAACGTGCGTACCTCATAAAGTTTGTTGAGAACTCTTATATACCTGGTTGTTTTCTCTCTCCTGGCAGTTACAGACCTGGACACGAGGCTCGCATCCAGTCGTACACGTGCCATCATCTGGAGCCTCCTTGACTTGGCGCTGCTTCTACTCTCATTTTGGCTAAGTTACTTATGCATGGTACTGCCCAGTGCATAGCTAACTTGGGAGTGCGATCTCTACTGGAGTTGGCGAGTTAGGGTGTCCTCATACACCTTCCCTGTGGTCTCGCCAGCCGCCTTCATAATTTGCTTCTCCTTCATCTTCGGCGATGTGCTTTCTCCGGCGATCTCCAACTGCTTGGTCGCCTGAGTTCACATCTGGCGACTTCATATTTAACCCGGTGATCGCCTATTCTGATATGCTGGAGATCGGAACACGCCAACTTAATAACTGGCGGCTTCACGAGCCCCCCGACTTCCTTCCCTTCTGCCAGCCTGGCGCCTTGTCAACACGCCTATACTGTAGCAGGATGCCACGTCATCACTCCCGACTACCAGGGCGGTACACAAGCCCCCCAGTCTTAAGCGAAGACTTGTCTAGCGAAAAGACTGAAAGAGTCACGTCAACACCGGTCTACGTGGCACTGACGCAGAATTCCAAATGGTTGTACCTTTTGCTTTTCTGACGCTCCACCAAACCCCTCACTCATCGCTCGACACGTGGCTTCATCAACGGCTCTCTTCAGCTGCCGTTTGCGCTTCCTAAACCCATTTCGAAAAAACCCTTAAGCCCATTTTCACTCAACACTGTTCCATCACTTTCCCTCGCATTCACGAACGCTCTAACTTTCTCCTGCGGAAAACTCTCAGCGCTCTCCAGCATTCTGAATCACCATCAACCTTCATCGTTTTCCTGATCATCAAAAGGTACCTACTTTCCTTCTTCTGCTGGTTTTCCTTGCATTTTAACCGATTCGCATCATCCTGTAACTGCCTGGTGCATACGCTGTGGGTTGCTTTTCCATTTCTCCTTCTGTGTAACTTAGGGCTTCGTCAATCGTCGCAACGAACCTACATTCGTTCGTTTTTCACCTTCCTTCTATGATCGAGTCAGCCTCTGTAACCCCTGATCATTTTTCCTTTTCTTCTTCCCTTGCAGCTGCAACCATGACTCGCACAAAGATCACCCCGAATCCTCCTCCTTCATCAAGAAACCCCCCTTCACAAGCACACGATCCACCACGAGTTCGTGGCGCTTCATCTTCCCAGGTTGAGAGGCCTGCGTCTTCCCGTCCTGTCCTGGCCCAGGCGACTCCACCTATCGCCGGAGGAGCCCCCGTTCCCCTGCCAGACTTCAAAACCTTGTATCCCTGGGCCAACTCGACCCTTCTGAGGGAGACATCCTCTGTGAACACTGCGGGAGCAGTTTTGCGGCTGACTAAGGGGGATGAGCTTCATCAATCATTTCACAAGGAGCACGACGAGAAGATGATGGTGTTGCCTTGCCCCCCCGATCTGCCTGTTTGTGCCGATGACAAGGTGAGCGCCGACGGGCCCTTCTGCTTCGTCTACACAACCTTATTCGAGAAGGTGAAGCTCAAGTTCCCTTTCACCCGATTCGAGAGGGAACTCCTTACCGAGCTCAACATTGCCGTCGCCCAGCTTCACCCCAACAGCTGGGCGTTTGTTCGAGCTTTTCAAGTGATGTGCGACCACCTGGGGTTGCCCGCATCCGTGGATGTATTCCTGTTTCTTTTCGAAGCCAAACACCCAGGAGACCGCTTGTGGGTTAGCTTGAACGCGATTGCTGGGAGGTCCATCTTTGCTATCTTCCAGCAATCCTACAAGGACTGGAAGGGGAAGTTCGTCCAAGTGCGCGCTAATGACAAGGACGCCTCCCTTCTCGACGGCTTCCCCTTGTACTGGGTGGACAAGGGGAAGAAAGAGTCCAAGAGCTGCTTCAGGAGACCCAGAAGTCCTGACAGCATGGGAGCATTGGACAGAGATCTCTGTCTCTTCTGGAAAAGGGTGGCGGACGCCAACATTACTTTCCTTACCACCACCTTGATCTGCTTCGAATTCTACGAAGACCAGCTAGAAATTCGAATAGGTTAGAACATTAAAAATTGTTGTTTTAATACTGCTTCTGTTTAGCTGTTTCTGGGCGTCTTGCGCGTTATGCGCAAGACTTTGGTTTTATCTTTCCTGCACATACCATCTGCTTTGCTGTGTACCACCTTATGCATTCGTTTTTTCCCTGAGTTAACCCATTCATTTTCGTTCCATGCAGACAACATGTTGGGCAAAGGCATGCTCGCTGAACTGAAGGCGCTCGCCCGAAACCACGGGTTGGCGACGGGTTCTCAAACGGTGCCCAACTCGGTGGTGGAGACAGCCATCGTCCAAGGGCGATCACCACCCAAGGAACCTGCCCAACGCAAGAAATTGGTCCTCAAGAGACCTAAAAGGAAAGCCCTTCAGGTGATCCACGAGGAAGAGGAAGAAGATGACGAGGCCACCGAAGACGGTTTGGTCTCAAAGAGGAAGAGGGTGGCACCTTCTTCACCGCCTGCTCCACCCCCTCTTCCAACCTCAACACCTCCATCGACGCCTGCTCCTCCTCCATCATCGCCACTCCCACGGGCTCCTGCCTCACCAGTCCAAGCGGTCCCACTGGCCACTGCGCCACCTGCAGTTGAGGCCCAAGAGCCAAACTTCATGGAGGACCCCCCAAGCGCCTCTACACCATATGTGTCAGCTGGAGGGGGTCTCCCTTCAAACGCCTCAGCTGCAGAAGTTGCTCCAATCGGGGATGAGGTTGCTCGTACCTCTCCGATTCTGATCACCGAGTCCCCGATTCCGTCGCCACGCCAGGAAGCGCCTACTGAAGAACCCGCTAAGGAAGGTGGCGACGAGAACCAACAACAGGCTCACCTGGTGCCTCTCCAAGCAGCAAACCTCCCTTTGGAGGTCACAAAGATGTGGGAGCCTCTAACTGCCAAGCTGAAGACCATAGCAGAAGATATCCCGGCGATCATAACCAGAGCTGTGGAGAGCTCAACCAGGAGGCTCCAAGACGACCTCTTCAACCTCAAAACCGAAAACAGCACCATGAGGGTCGAGGTGGAGAAGTTTTCTTTCAGCCTGACGCTCGCAGAAATCGAACACTCCCGAGTGGAGGATGCAATGAACACCGAGCTCAGGCTGGCGCACAAGGAGGCCACTGACCTTCGCCACAAGGTGCATCAACTTGCTCAAGAGAAGGTCGAACTGGAGAGCAAGATTGTGCCTCTTCGCGTCAGGGTGGTTGGCCTGGAGGCTCTCATGAAAGCTGACGCCGCTAAGGTGCAAAAATTGGAGCAGAGGTCAGTCGACCGAGAGAAATTTCTTGGGCAAGTGGAAAAGGCGAGGGACGACGCCATAGCTGATCTTGCCGAGGCCAACAAAGAGAAGGGAAAGGTGGCTGCTGAATTGGCCCAAGCACAAGCGGAATCCAAGAAGGTTACTGAAGACCTTCTCCAGGCTCAAGAGACCAACGAGCAACTCAAAAAACAGGTTGAAGAGCTGGAGCAACAGAATAAAGAGCTGAAAGAGCAAACTGAAGACCTCAAGAACCGGATTGAGGAACTTCAGAAGCAAATTGAAGAACTCAAGCTAAACTCTGCTCAAATTCTGGCTGCTGGATTCGAAGCTGCGCGGGAGCAATTTGCTTGCCTATTCCCCGACCTGGATCTCAGCATGGTGTCGCTGAACAATGAAGTGGTGGATGGAAAAGTCGTTCCTGCTGAAGATTAATCGACTCTCCTTCATCTACTACCTTCGTGCTTTCCCTTGTATTATAACTTGTAATAAACTTTTATGTCCCCTCGTATATATATTCTGAACTGTTATTCACTGCTATCTGTTAATGACAAAGGTTTACGTTTTTTCCTTTTATAACTTCTTCACTCGCTTCAACTTTCCTTGCTTGTTTAATTTCAAAGAAATGACTTAGGAAAACTGTAGGTACAACCTTTGACTTAACTGCGTCGGATCACTTCACCCCTAAGCAACAAACACTTAACAATTCGTAACCTTAAGGCAATTAACCTTATCGTAAAAATATCCCTCAAGCAATGAACTATAACTCAGTCACTGGCTTAAACACCGCTCCACTCGACCTGCTTCACCAAACAGGTCTTTTAACCCTCTCGCCGCTGTTTGAATTCTTCCCGATCGCCAAAGACTCTTGGTGATATCAGCTTCTTTCTAGCCTCATGCTTTGGCCATTGTTTCTTTGTCTGGGGGTAGAAACGCCTTTTGGGATCCTTCTTTACCTCCCTGAACTTCAGAACAAAAGACCGGTTGACTAGGCATTCTCTTCGAACCTACCTTAGCCACCTTCCAAACTTCTTCCACCCTCTGCTCCATACCTGAACTCGTTCGAGACGAGAAGGATTTTATCTTGCCTAAGCTCGCATGTAGGCGAGAAGGTCTTTAACTCGCCTGAACTCGCTTATCGGCGAGAAGGTCTTTAACTCGCCTGAACTCGCTCATCGGCGAGAAGGTCTTTAACTTGCCTGAACTCGCTCATCGGCGAGAAGGTCTTTAACTCGCCTGAACTCGCTCATCAGCGAGAAGGTCTTTAACTCGCCTCTACATTGCCCCAGGGGTTACATCTTCTCGCCCCCAGAAACACGGAGGACTTTTACTGGTGCCTCTACATTGTCCCAGGGGTTACATCTTCTCGCCCCCAGAAACACTGAGGACTTTTTACTGGTGCCTCTACATTGCCCCAGGGGTTACATCTTCTCGCCCCCAGAAACACTGAGGACTTTTTACTCTTCCTCGCCTGCACTCGCTCGACGGCGAGGAGGTCTTTATCTTGCCTCAGAACGTGCGAGGGCGTTGAGGTCTTTCATCTGGTGCCTCCGATCGCCGAAAGACGATGAGGACTTTAAAACTTTAACTGGTGCCTCCAATCGCCGAAAAACGATGAGGACTTAAAAACTTTAACTGGTGCCTCCAATCGCCGAAAAACGATGAGGACTTAAAAACTTTAACTGGTGCCTCCAATCGCCGATAAACGATGAGGACTTAAAAACTTTAACTGGTGCCTCCAATCGCCGAAAAACGATGGGGACTTAAAAACGTTAACTGGTGCCTCCAATCGCCGAAAAACGATGAGGACTTAAAAACTTTACTGGTGCCTCCAATCGCCGGAAAACGATGAGGACTTAAAAACTTTTTAGAAAACATGCGATATGTCTTTACTTGCCTTAAATCACGTACAAGTGACAAGGTCTTTCTTCAAAACTTTTGGAAAATAGCACACATGCAATCTGAAAACGCCTTGTACTTCGAAAACTTTTCTTTTATTGGGTGGCCTCGTTAAAAACCCTTCTTAGGGAAAAAAGAGTGCCCCTTCAAACTGTTTCATCAGAGACATTGTAATATGACTTTGTGTTTGTCTTTACTTACAAAGCTCTTAACTATAGTACAACTTCAGGTGTGTGGCGTTCCAGGTGCGAGGAATCGCCCCTCCTTCCAGCGTCTCTAAGCGGTAGGCGCCGTTCCCGAGCGCCTCGGTTATTCTGAACGGTCCAGTCCACTTGGGTGAAAGTTTATTCTCCATCTCGTACTGGTGGGCCTTCCTCATCACCAAGTCGCCTTCTCTAAACTGCCTTGGCATCACCTTCGAGTTGTATCTTCGTTCCATCCTTTTCTTCACGGCTTCAGCCTTCAACCTCACCTCTTCCTTGACCTCATCCAGTAGATCCAGGTTCAGCCTTCTCTCTTCATTCGAGTCTTCCTCTACGAAGTTCTGGAATCTCGGCGAGCTCTCCTGGATCTCCACTGGAATCATGGCATCACACCCATAGACCAAGCTGAACGGGGTCTCATGGGTTCCTGACTGCTCGGTGGTGTGGTACGCCCAGACTATACGGGGCACCTCCTCAGCCCAACTTCCCTTGGCTTTCTCAAGCCTTCTCTTCAAACCTCTCAACAACACCCGATTAGCTGACTCCACCTGGCCATTTGTCTGAGGGTGCTCAACGGATGCAAACACTTGTTGAATTCCCACTCCTTCGCAAAGCTTCTTCAACAGGTGGCTTGCAAACTGCGTCCCATTATCCGACACCAGGCGTTTAGGCACTCCAAACCGGCACACGATGTTCTTCCACACGAAACCTTCGATCTTGTGTGCGGTGATCTGGGCCACTGGTTCTGCTTCAATCCACTTGGTGAAATACTTAATCGCCACCACCAAGTACTTCATCTGCCTGATCGCCAGCGGGAAAGGTCCCAGGATGTCGATTCCCCAAGTATGAAACGGCCAAGGGCTATAGATCGACTTCAACTCCTCGGGAGGTGCCTTGTGCCAATCGGCGTGCTGTTGGCATTGTTTGCAACACTGGGCATACTTCTTGCAATCTTCTCTCATCGATGGCCAGTAGTAGCCTGCACGGAGAGTCCTCGCAGCCAGAGCTCGACCCCCGACGTGGCTTCCGCATATACCCTCGTGGAGCTCTGCCATGATCCTCGTGCACTTCTCGCCGTGTATACATTCCAGGAGCGGGTGAGTGAACCCAAACCTGTACAGATCGCCATCAATCAGGGTGTACTTGCTAGAATTCTTCTTTACCTTCCTAGCCTCAGTCGGATCCAGCGGGAGAAGGCCATCTGCCAGGCACCGCTTGTACTGCGTTATCCAAGTTTCTGGCTCATGGGTAGCGCAGACCTGCATCACATTCACCTTCTCTCCTCGGCATGCTCTAATTCTCGGCGATCTCAGAGTTTCTTGCGTCAGGGACTTATGGCTTCTCGCGGCGTTCTCCGTCGACTTGCTGATCTGAAGGACCAGGTGATCTGCCACAAATGCTCTCGGCGTCTTCAGAGTTTCTTGAATCACCGTCCTCTGCCTACCCCCCTTGCCTGAGCTGGCGAGCTTAGCTAGCAAGTCAGCTCGGGCATTCTGCTCTCTGGGTACATGTACTACTTCAAAGGAGAAAAAGGAACTCTTCAATTCCTGCACGTACGCCAAGTAAGCCGCCATTTGTGGATCTTTAGCCTGGAACTCGCCTGTTACTTGCCCCGTGACTAGCAGCGAGTCACTCTTAGCCATCAGCACCCTAGCTCCCATCTCCTTGGCCAGCAAAATTCCGGCGATCAGCGCCTCATACTCTGCTTGATTGTTACTGGCTTTGAAGGCAAATCTCAAAGATTGTTCGATCAGCACGCCGTTGGGTCCCTCCAATATGACTCCAGCACCGCTGCCCTGCTGGTTCGACGATCCATCCACTGCAAGTACCCAACGGAAATCGTCTCCTTCAACCCGCGTCGCCTCTGATGAGAGCTCAACCACGAAATCTGCAAAGATTTGCCCCTTGATCGGGCCTCGGGGCTCATATTTAATATCAAACTCTGACAACTCTACTGCCCACTTCACCATCCTTCCCGCAACGTCGGGTTTCTTCAAGACCTTCTGGATGGGCAGGTCGGTCATCACCAGTATTGTGAAACTATGGAAGTAGTGGCGCAACCTCCTCGCCGAAAACACCACAGCCAGCGCAGCCTTCTCCAGGGCCTGATATCTCGTTTCGGGGCCCTGCAACACCTTGCTCACAAAATAGATAGGCTTCTGAGCCTGATCTTGATCCTGGGCGAGCACCGCACTCATCGCCCTCTCAGTTACAGCAAAATACAACCTGAGAGGGATTCCCACCAGCGGTTTGCACAGAACCGGCGGGCTCGCCAGATACTCCTTCAGTTTGACGAAAGCTTCCTCGCACTCTTTCGTCCAAACGAACTTATTATTGCGCCGCAGACACTGAAAATAGGGATGCCCCTTTTCTCCGCTAGCTGACACGAAGCGAGATAGGGCTGCCATCCGACCTGTTAGCTGCTGGACTTCTTTCACCGTAGCTGGGCTCCTCATCGCCAAGATGGCGGCACACTTGTCTGGGTTGGCTTCTATTCCTCTTTCAGTCAAGAGGAAACCCAAAAACTTTCCAGCCTCCACGCTGAAAATACATTTCTCCGGATTGAGCTTTAACTTGAACTTGGCGATCGTCGTGAACAATTCTTCCAAGTCTGCAACGTGCTTGCTTTTTTCCGGCGAGGTCACGACCATGTCATCGACGTAAGCTTGCACGTTCCTTCCCAGCATTGGTGCAAGTACTCGATCCATCAGCCTCTGGTATGTGGCCCCCGCGTTCTTCAGCCCAAACGGCATCACCTTATAGCAATAGCACGATCTCTCCGTCATGAAGGCTGTCTTCTCTTCATCCATGGGATGCATCTTGATCTGATTATATCCCGAGAAGGCATCCAGGAAACTCAGCAACTTGCACCCTGCAGCACTATCGACCAGGGCATCAATGCTTGGTAAAGGATACGAATCCTTTGGGCAAGCTTTGTTCAGGTCGGTGAAATCGACGCACATGCGCCATTTCCCGTTACTCTTCTTTACCAGCACGACATTTGCCAGCCATTCAGGGTACTGGACTTCCCTGATGTGGCCTGCAGCGAGGAGTTTCTGTGTTTCGTCCCTGATCGCCTGCCTCCTCTCCTCGTTGAACTTTCTTCTCCTTTGTCGCACTGGTTTCACCAAGTTGTCCATCGCCAGATGATGGCACAAGAAGTCGGGATCAATCCCGGGCATGTCCGAAGCGGACCATGCAAACGCGTCCAGATACCGCTCAATCACCTTGGCGATCTGGTCCTGGAGCTCGACCTCCAGAGATCTTCCCAGCTTGAAGATCTTTCCTCCGATCTCCTTTTCGAGCCACTGCTCGACAGGTTTTGGCCTGGATTCTCTGGCGATCACCGCCCTGGCGATTCCCTGCTCCCTCGCTTCCTCAGGGCGATTCCGCTCCTCTTCCTCCTCCAGACCAGCATTCTTCTCCCCCAGCTCAGCGTCCACCATCTCCACATCTCTTCCGGCGGCCTCCTCTGTTACCGTTGATCTGGGCTTCACACCGGGAGGTGGGGTGGTTGTTACATAACTCACCGATCTCTTGTTTTTCAGGCTATTCTCATAGCACTTTTTCGCTTCTTTCTGATCAGACTTGATCGTGATCACCACCCCTTCCATGGACGGCAACTTTACCTTCATGTGCCGAGTCGACGGGATGGCGCCTATCCTGTTAAGCGTGGGCCTTCCCAACAGGATGTTGTATGCTGAAGGAGCGTTTATGATGAGGTACTTGATTTTCTCCGTCCTCGACCCAGCCTCATCTGTAAACGTGGTTCTCAGCTCTATGTACCCCCTGACCTCCACCTGGTCACCAGCGAACCCATATAGGCACCCTCCATAGGGCCTTAGCTGGTCAAGGGGCAACTCCAGCTGCGTGAAAGTCGGCCAGAACATCACGTCTGCCGAGCTTCCTTGGTCCACCAGAACTCTGTGGACCTTCCTTCCCGCTGTAACCAACGAAATGACTATGGGATCGTTGTCATGGGGCACAACGTCCCGAAGATCCTGTTTGGTGAACGTAATGTCCACTTCCGGCGAGTGATCTTCAAACATATCCACTGTCATCACCGATCGCGCGTACTTCTTCCTCTGCGATGCGGTGCATCCACCACCTGAGAAGCCCCCTGCAATGGTGTGGATCTCCCCGTGGATAGGCATCTCGTTTTGCTGGGCTTCTCCACCTGCTGGCTGGGAACTCGACGCTCCCCCCGTCCTCCTGTCCAGCAGATAGTCATTTAGGAACCCGCTCTTAACCAGATCGTCGAGCTGATATCCCAAGGACAAACACGAGTCCAAAGTGTGGCCAAAACCTTGGTGAAACTCACACCAGGCATCCGGCTTTGACCCCAGCACCTTGTCGCCCACCTTCTCAGGCGCTTTCAACCTAGAGAATATATTAGGAATGGCGATTAGATCCGCTAGTCCCATGACAAACTTGTGCTTAGGCGGGCGATTGTATTCCCGGTGTGCTGGTTGCTGGCGCCCCTGGCTCCTTCCCTTGTTCCTCCTGTCGTAAGGATGGCGAGTCCTCTGGTCCTTCCTGGCCGCCGCCGCTATTTCCAGCACCCTTTGCGGCTGGATTCTGGTCTGGGCGTGTGGCTTAGCGGGAGCCATGCTCCCTCTCTTCTCAGCGACCTCACTTTCATCGGCGATGTGAGCCACCGCAAGTCGCCTGACTTCAGCAAACGTCACGGGGTGAGCCCTGATCAAGGCCTCGCATAATGGTCCTGGCAGCACGCCCTTCTTGAAGGCATAGACCAGCATTTCTTCATCCTTGGCCGGCGATCTGACCATCTGCGCCCCAAAGCGATTCAGGTAGTCTCTGAGGGACTCTCCCTGGTACTGCCTTATATCGAACAGATCATAAGACACCCTAGGCGGTGCCTTATTCACGATGTACTGCTCGACAAAAATCTTCGAGAACTGTTGAAAATTGGTTATGTGGCCGTTAGGCAGGCTCACAAACCGCTCCATCGCCGTCCCCTGGAGCGTACTCACGAACATCTTGCAGTAGACGGCGTCTGACCCTCCCGACAGCATCATCTGCGTATGGAACGTGGTTAGATGAGCCTCTGGATCCTCCACGCCGGTAAAGACAGCCTTAACCGGAACCACGCTCATGGGAATAGGCGTGTCAGTAATCGCCTGAACAAAAGGCATAGGGAAAACACGAGGTGGCGTCGACGGCGCCACCTCTTCAGCAGAAGAACGCCCTTGCTGCTCCTGAAGAGCTTGACGCAGCTCCTCAGTCACCTTGCTAAGCTCCTCGTTCCTGGCGCGAAAGGCGACCAGGTCCTCATGCATTCTCGCCTGCTCTACGCGTGAGGCTTCCACAGTTGCCTGCAATGAACGCATCATCTCTGCCATCTGCGCCATGGTCATGGCAGCGGCGCCTTCGGCAGCGACGGGCGCAACTGGACTTGAGCGATTGCTTCTCATTTTTCTCATGAAACTCAGCGAATCACAGAATGCAGCGAACGACACCTCAACCACGATCGATTCAGCGATCAGTCGGAGAAAACTGTGCGAAACCGCGCAAGAAAACTCAAGAACACCGTAAACCTTCAAAGAAAACCACAACTTCACCAGAAATCAGCGCTTCCCACGGACAACCAAACGAGTGGAAGAACTTCGAACTCCACCGAACAAATTACGCGCAAACAGCAGTAAAACCTCACCTCACCGATCGAAAACCCAAATGAACGGTATAAAACGCGAACTCACCGAACGAAACTCAAGCAAACAGCGAGCGATGGTTGCACCAGCACACAACCACGCAGAAAACTTCGAAAACCTCCAAGAACTCACACTGTGGATGGGAGCAAGTTTTACACGGCCCCACGGTGGGCGCCTGATGATCCTGCCTGTTGACCGGAACGCTGGAAACTGCCTCGTCAAAGGATCGACGTGTGCACCGCTTCGAACCTCCGTTCCTCTTCGAGATCCACCTCAAGAACCTGCAAAGAAACAGAGCGGCGCCGCTGCGGCCGATCGCACTCCAACGCCCAACTCAGTGACGGTATCACCAAATACTAAGAGAACAAGAACCGTGCAAATCCTCTCTCACAGTAAGCTCTATAACTCGCAAGTGTAAAGAGTATAATCTGAACGTGCGTACCTCAGAAAGTTTGTTGAGAACTCTTATATACCTGGTTGTTTTCTCTCTCCTGGCAGTTACAGACCTGGACACGTGGCTCGCATCCAGTCGTACACGTGCCATCATCTGGAGCCTCCTTGACTTGGCGCTGCTTCTACTCTCATTTTGGCTAAGTTACTTATGCATGGTATTGCCCAGTGCATAGCTAACTTGGTAGTGCGATCTCTACTGGAGTTGGCGAGTTAGGGTGTCCTCATACACCTTCCCTGTGGTCTCGCCGGCCGCCTTCATAATTTGCTTCTCCTTCGTCTTCGGCGATGTGCTTTCTCCGGCGATCTCCAACTGCTTGGTCGCCTGAGTTCACATCTAGCGACTTCATATTTAACCCGGTGATCGCCTATTCTGATATGCTGGAGATCGGAACACGCCAACTTAATAACTGGCGGCTTCACGAGCCCCCCGACTTCCTTCCCTTCTGCCAGCCTGGCGCCTTGTCAACACGCCTATACTGTAGCAGGATGCCACGTCATCACTCCCGACTACCAGGGCGGTACAGTGACTGTTCTGAGTTATTCCATCTTGTGGGTCCGGCTAAACAGAGTAACTGTAGTATTTTTGAGTTAGGATGTCTTATGGGTGCGGCTAATCGGAGTAACTGTAACTGTTCCTAGTTACATTGTCCTATGGGTGCGGCTAATCGAAGTAATTGTAACTGTTTCGAGTTAAGCTGTCTTGTGGGTGCGGCTAATTGAAGTAACTGTAATTGTTCCAAGTTATGTTGTCTTATGGGAGTGATTAATTTGAGTAACTGTATCTGTTCCGAGTTAGGCTGTCTTATAGATGCGGCAAATCAGAGTAATTGTTTGTTGCTCCGACTTAGGTCGACTTATAAGATGCGGCTAATCACTTTAATTGTATTTTTTTGAGTTAAGTCGTCTTATGGGTGCGTCTAATCAGAGTAACTATAACTGTTCCGAGATAGGTCATTTTATGGGTGCAACTAGTCAAAGTAATTGTAACTGTTCCGAGTTAGGACGTCTACTGAGTGCGGCTAATCAGAATAACTGTAACTGTTTCGAGTTTGGCCATCTTGTGGGTACAGCTAATTGGAGTAACTGTAACTGTTCCGAGTTAGGTCATCTTCTCGGTACAGCTAATCGAAGTAACTATAACTGTTCTGAGTTAGGCCATCTTTTGGGTGCGGCTAATTGGAGTAATTGTATCTGTTCCGAATTAACCACTTATGGGTGGGGCTAATCGGAGTAAGTGTTAGTGTTGCTAGTAAGGTCGTCTTATGGGTGCGGCTTTTCCAAGTAACTATAAGTGTTATGAGTTAGGCCTTCTTATGTGATACGACCCACATGCACAAGAAGATGACCAAGGATGCCAACTATGAAGGGTCATCTCAACAATCAAGGGAAGACCTCATCAGTAGGAGGAATGGACAAGGACCGGAGCACCTAAAGTTCTTCCTATTAGTCTTCTTAAATATTTAGAAAATGTTGAAATAAATTGGGCTCAAATGAGGGGTCCAAATAGTATAAATAAGCTATAATAAAGTGCCTTTAGCATAGTAGGGGGTGTGGGTAGCATTCTAGCTTGTTCCTAGCCCATTTGAAGGCATTTTGACCTAGTTTCTAGAAGGATAAGCCTGAATACGGGATTGACTTAGTCAAACCCTATGGCTGCCCACTTTTTCCCTTTTCCCATTCTACCCTCTTTTCTTCTTTTCTTCTTCTCCAAGGCTCCTAAATCTATAAATAGGGAGGTCTACCTCATGTATTGATATGTTGAATGAAGAGTAAAGTTACTATACACAAATTGTGTTAGAGTTTGTGAGCATTTTCTCTCTAAACCATTGGTCTTATCTTGTGAGTGTTGTGAGCTCTCAAGTGGCGGCATCTACACTTATCTTGGATTCAATTCACCATCCAAGTGGCGTGCTCATTCACAATTCCACCACTCCTATGTTTCCTTTCACTCATCTCTTTTTATTCCATTTCCATTCCTATTTTCAATTCCAAAATATGTCTTGTTCTTGTTTTTGTTTCCTTTAATTCAATTTGGTCCATGTATTGCTCCCCTTGTGTTTGCTTAAATTCCGCACCTATATTTGTCATTCATTCTCACCATTAATTGTGTTTTTCCTTTGGCCTTATGGAAATGAACCTTCACATCTATTTAACACTTGTTAAGTTAATGTCCAGTGGAAATTTTCCTTAGGCTTCTCCCCTATATTTTTCCTAAAATCTAAATCTAAGTAAAGTGTCACTAATCAAATGAAAAATCCTAAAATCAAATCACATCATTGTGGGTTTGGCTAATTGGAGTAATTGTAACTATTCTGAGTTAGGTCGTCTTGTGGTTGCGGCTAATTGGAGTAACTGTAACTGTTTCGAGTTAGGCCGTCTTCTAGGTACAGCTAATCGGAGTAAGTGTAACTATTTCGAGTTAGGTCGTCTTATGGGTACAACTAATAAGAGTAATTGTAACTTTTTCGAGTTAGGTCATCTTAAGGGTGCAGTTAATCAGAGTAATTGTATCTGGTTTACTTAGGCCATCTTATGGGTGTGGCTAATCGAAGTAACTGTAACTGTTCTGAGTTAGGTCGTGTTATGGGTGGGGCTAATCGGAGTAATTGTAGTTGTTTCGAGTTTGGTTGTCTTATGGGTGCGGCTAATCGGAGTAACTGTAACTGCTTCGAGTTAGATCGTCTTCTAGGTGCAGCTAATCAGAATAACTATAACTGTTCCGAGTTAGGAGGACTTAAGGGAAGCGACTAATCAGTATAACTGTATTTGTTCTGAGTTATGCCGCCTTATGGTTGTGGCTAACTGGAGTAACTCTAATTTTTCCAAGTTAGGTCGTCTTATGGGAGCGGCTAATCCGAGAAACTGTAACTGTAATGAGTTAGGTCGTGTAATGGGTGTCGCTCATTGTAGTAACTGTAACTATTCCGAGTTAGGTCGCCTTATGGATGCATTTAATCGGAGTAACTGTAATTAATACCAGTCAGACCGTCTTATGGGTGCGGCTGATCGATGTAACTGTAAATGTTCTGAATTAGGCTTCTTATGGGTGCGACTAATCAGAGTAACTATAACTATTTTGAGTTAGACCCTTCTTGTGGGTGCAGCTAATCAAAGTACTGTAATTGTTCTAAGTTTGGTCGTCTATTGGTTGTGTCTAATCGAAGTAACTGTAATTGTTTCGAGTTAGGTCGTCTTATGGGTGTGGCTAAACAGAGTAATTGTAACATTTTCGAGTTAGGTCGTCTTGTGGGTGCGCCTAATCAAAGTAATTGTATTTGTTCCAAGTTAGGCCATCTTATGGGTGCGGCTAATCATAGTAATTGTATTTGTTCTGAGTTATGCCACATTTTGGGTGCAGCTAATCGTACTAACTGTAATTGTTCCGAGTTAAGTCGTCTTAAAGGTGTTGCTAATCAAACTAACTGTAATTGTTTCGAGTTTGGTCTTCTTTTGGGCAAGGCTAATCGGAGTAACTCTATCTGTTCTGAGGTAGGTCATTTTATGGGTGTGGTTAATCAGAGTAACTGTAACTGTTTCGAGTTAGGTCATCTTATGTGTGTTGCTAATCAGAGTAATTGTAATTGTTATGAGTTTGGTCGTCTTTTGAGTGCGGCTAATCGAAGTAACTGTAACTGTTCTGAGTTAGGTCGTCTTAAAGTATGGCTAAGGAGTGTAACTGTAATTGTTCTGAGTTTGGTCGTCTTATGGGAGCGACTAATTGATTTAACTGTAATTGTTCCGAATTAGGTCGTCTTATGGGTATGGTTAAACGGATTAACTATAACTATTTTGAGTTAGGTTGTCTTATGTGTGCTGCTAATCGGAGTAACTGTAATTGTGCCGAGTTTGGTCGTCTTATTGATGCGGCTAATTAGAGTAACTGTAACTGTTACGAGTTAGGTCATCTTACAGGTGTGGCTAATCAGAGTAATTGTAATAGTTCTGAGTTTGGCCGTCTTATGGTTGCGGCAAATCGGAGTAACTGTAATTATTCTGAGTTGGGTCGTCTTACAAGTGTGGCTAATCAGAGTAACTGTAATTGTTCCGTGTTTGGTCATCTTATGGGTACGGCTAATCGGAGTAACTGTATCTGTTCCGAGTTAGGCCACTTATGGATCAGCTAATCGATGTAACTGTAACAGTTCTGAACTAGGTCGTCTTATAGGTGTGGCTAATCGGAGTAATTGTAATTGTTTTGTGTTTGGTCGTCTTATAGGTGCAACTAATCGGAGAAAGTGTATATGTTTCGAGTTAGGCCGTTTTATGGGTGCGGCTAATCGGAGTAATTGTAACTGCTCTGAGTTTGGTCGTCTTATGGGGGTTACTAATCATAGTAACTGGATCTTTTCCGAATTAGGCTGCCTAATGGGAGTAGCTAATCAGAGTAAGTGTAAATGTTTTCAGTTAGGTCGTCTTATAGGTGTGCCTAACGGAGCAACTGTAATTGTTTCCAGTTTGGTCAATTTTTGGGTGTGGGTAATCGGAGTGACAGTATCTGTTCCGAGTTAGGTCGTCTTATAGGTGTGGTTTCGAAGTAATTGTAACTGTTCTGAGTTAGGTCATTTTATCGGTGATGCTAATCAAAATAACTGTAATTGTTACTAGTTTGGTCTCTTATGGTCAAAGGCTAATCAGAGTAACTCTATCTGTACCAAGTTAGGAGGTTTTATGGGTGCGGTTAATCTGAGTAACTCTAACTGTTTCGAGTTAGGTCGTCTAATGCGTGCTGCTAATCGGAGTACCTATAATTTTTTCGAGTATGGTCTTCTTATGGGTGCAGCTAATCGAAGTAACTATACCTATTCTGATTAGGTTGTTTTACAAGTGTGGCTAACGGAGTAACTGTAATTGTTTCGAGTTTGGTCATCTTTTTGGTACGGCTAATCGGAGTAACTATATCTATTCTGAGTTAGGGGATATTATAGGAGCCGCTAATAAAGGTAATTGTAACTATTTCGAATTGGGTCGTCTTATAGGTGTGGCTAATCGGAGTAACGGAATTGTTCCGAGTTTGGTCGTCTTATAGGTGCAACTATTCGAAGAAACTGTATATGTTCCGAGTTAGGCCGTCTTATGGGTGTGGTTAATCGGATTATCTGTAACTGCTTTGAGTTTGGTCGTCTTATGGGTGTTGCTAATCGGAGTAATTGTTTATGTTATGAGTCAGGCCACCTAATGGGAGCGGTTCATCGAAGGAACTGTAACTGTTTCTAGTTAGGTCATCTTATAGGTGTGCCTAATCAGAACAACTGTAATTGTTCCGACTTTGGTCATTTTTTGGTTGCAGGTAATCGGAGTAACTGTATGTGTTCCGAGTTAGGCCGTTTTATAGGTGCGGTTAATCGGAGTAACTGTAGCTGTTCTGAGTTAGGTCGTCTTATGGGGATGCTAATCGGATTAACTGTAATTGTTCAGAGTTAGGTCATCTTATGTGTGGGGCTAACCAGAGTAACTATAACTCTTCTCAGTTAGGTCATCTTATTGGTGCGGCTAATCGAAGTAATTGTATCTGTTCCCAAAAGGTCATGTTACGGGTTCGGCTAATCAGAGTAATTGTAACTATTTCCAGTTACGTCGTCTTATGGGTACGGCTTATTGGAGTAATTGTAACTATTCCGAGTTAGGTCGTCTTATTGGGTGCGACTAATCAGAGTAACTGTTACAGTTTCGAGTTAGATTGTCTTATGCGTGTGGCTAATCGTAGTAACTGTAACTATTCTGAGTTAGGTCGTCTTATGGGTACGCCTAATCAGAGTACTTGTAACTATTCCGAGTTAGGTCATCTTATTGGTGCGGTTAAGCGGAGTAATTGTATATGTTTAAGTTAGGTCGTGTTAAGGGTGAGGCTAATCGGAATAACTATTGATCCTGCCTGTTGACCGGAACGCTGGAGAATGCCTCGTCAAAGGATCGACGTGCGCACCGCTTCTCACCTCCGTTCCTCTTCGGGATCTATCTCAAGAACCTGCAAAGAAACGATACGGCGCCGCTGTGGCCGATCGCACTCCGACGCTCAAGTCAGTGACGGTATCACCAAATACTAAGAACAAGAACCGTGCAAATCCTCTCTCACAATCAGCTCTATCACTCGCAAGCGTAAAGTGTATGAACTGAACGTGCGTACCTCAGAAAGTCTGTTAAGAACTCTTATATACCTGGTGGCTTTCTCTCTCCTGGCAGTTACAGACTTGGACACGTGGCTCGCATCCAACTGTACACGTGCCATCATCTGGAGGCTCCCTGACTTGGCGCTGCTTCTGCTCTCATTTTGGCTAAGTTACTTATGCATGGTACTGCCCAGTGCATAGCTAACTTAGGAGTGCGATCTCTACTGGAACTGGCGAGTTAGGGCCTTCATACACCTTCCCTGTGGTCTCGCCGGCCGCCTTCATAATCTGCTTCTCCTTCATCTTCGGCGATGTGCTTGTTCTGGCGATCTCCGACTGCTTGGTCGCCTGGGTCTACATCTGGCGACTTGATCTTGAACCTGGCGATCGCCTATTCTGGTAAACTGGAAATCGGAACACGCCAACTTAACAACTGGCGACTACACGTGCCTCCCGACTTCCTTCCTATCTGCCAACCTGGCGCCTTGTCAACACGCCTACACTGTAGCAGGATGCCACGTCACCACACCCGACCACCAGGGCGGTACACAAGCCCCCCAGTCTTAAGCGAAGACTTGTCTAGCGAAAAGACTGAAAGAGCCTTCGTTAACCCCGATCTACGTGGCACTGACGCAGAATTCCAAGCGATTGTACTTTCTGCTGCTCTGACGCTCCACCAAACCCTTCACTCATCGTTCGACACGTGGCTTCATCAACGGCTCTTTTCATCTGCCGTTAGCGCTTCCTAAAATCATTTCGAAAACCCTTAAACCCATTACGCTCCACTGTTCCATCACTTTCTTCGTGCTTGCAAACGCTCTCACTTCCTTCTGCGAAAGCTCTCGACGTTCTTCAACGCTCTAGATCACCATCTCCCTTCACCGTCTTCCTGATCATCGAAAGGTAATTACTTTCCTTCATCTGCTGGGTTTCCTTGCATTTTCACCGATTTGCATCATCCTGTAACTGCTTGGTGCATACGCTGTGGGTTGTTTTTCCATTTCTCCTTCTGTGTAACTTAGGGCTTTGTCGATCGTTGCAACGAACATACATTCGTTCGTTTTTTCACCTTCCTTCTATGATCGAGTCAGCCTCTGTAATCCCTGATCGTTCTTTCTTTCTTCTTCCTTTGCAGTTGCTATCATGACTCGCACAAAGATTACCCCGAACCCCCCTCCTTCAGCACGAAACCTTCCTTCACAAGCACACGACCCAACACAAGTTCGTGGCGCTTCGTCTTCGCAGGCTGTGAGGCCTGCGTCTTCCCAAACTGCCCTGGCTCAGGCGACTCCATGTAACGCTGGAGGAGCCCCCGTCCCTCTGCCAGACTTCAAAACTCTATACCCCTGGGCTAACTCAACCCTTCTGAAGGAGACCTCGTCGGTGAACACTGCGGGAGCAGTTTTGCGGTTGACTAAGGGGGACGAGGCCTATCAATCGTTTCACAAGGAGCACGACGAGAAGATGATGGTGCTGCCTTGCCCCGCCGCTCTGCCAGTGTGCGCTGATGACAGAGTAAGCGCCGACGGGCCCTTCTGCTTCGTCTATACAACTTTCTTCAAGAAGGTCAAGCTCAGGTTCCCTCTCACCCGATTCGAGAGGGAACTCTTGACCGAGCTCAACATTGCTGCCGCCCAGCTTCACCCCAACAGCTGGGCGTTTGTTCGAGCCTTTCAAATAACATGCGACCACCTGGGGTTGCCCGTGTCGGTGGACGTGTTTTTGTTCCTTTTCGAGGCCAAGCACCCAGGAAACCGCCTGTGGTTCAGCTTGAATGCGATTGCTGGGAGATCCATTTTTACCATCTTCCAGCAATCGTACAAAGACTGGAAGGGAAAATTCATCCAAGTACGTGCAAACGACAAGGACACCTCCCTTCTTGATGGCTTCCCCTTGTACTGGGTGGACAAGGGGAAGAAGGAGTCCAAGAGCTGCTTCAGGAGGCCCAGAAGTCCTGATAGCATGGGAGCATTGGACAGAGACCTCTGTCTATTCTGGAAGAGGGTGGCGGATGCCAATATAACATTCCTGACCCCCACCTTGATCTCCTTCGAATTCTTTGAGGACCAGCTAGAATTCCAAATAGGTTAGGACATCCAAACTGCTGCTTTGATACTGCTTCTGATACTGCATCTGGGCGTCTTGTGCGATACGCACAAGACTTTGGTCTTACCTTTCTGCATATACTACCTGTTTTGCTGTTTTATTACCTTACACACTTATCTGTTTCTTCTTTGAACTAACCCATGCACTTTCGTTTCATGCAGACAACATGTTGCCCAGGAACATGCTCGCCGAACTCAAATCGCTCGCCCGAAACCACGGGTTGGCAACCGGTTCCCAAACGGTGCCCAACTCGGCGGTCGAGAAGGCCATCGTTCATGGGCGATCACCGCCCAAGGAACCCACCCAGCGCAAGAAACTGGTCCTTAAGAGACCTAAGCGAAAAGCCCCTCAAGTCGTCCATGAGGAGGAAGAAGAGGATGACGAGGTCACAGAAGATGGCCTCGTTACAAAAAGGAAGAGGGTGGCACCATCTTCTCCACCTGCTCCACCCCCTCTTCCAACCTCAACACCACCATCAACGCCTGCTCCTCCCCCCTCATCGCCAACACCACAAGCTCCTTCATCACCAGTCCAAGCGGTTCCGCTGGCCACTGCGCCACCTGTAGCTGAGGCCCAAGAGCCAAATTTCTTGGAGGACCCCCCAAGCGCCTCTACTCCATATGTGTCAGCAGGAGGGGGCCCCCCTTCAAACACTTCAGCTGCAGGAAACGTTCCAATCGGGGATGAGGTTGCTCGTACCTCTCCAATTCTAATCACCGAATCCCCGATCCCGTCGCCACGCCAGGAAGCAAACACTGAAGATCCTGCTAAGGAGGGTGGCGGCGAGAACCCTCAACAAGCCCCCCTGGCGCCTCTCCAAGCAGCAAACCTTTCCCTTGAAGTCACAAGGATGTGGGAACCTCTGACTGCCAAATTGAAGACCATAGCAGAGGACATCCCGGCGATCATAACGAGGGCTGTGGAGAGCTCCACCAGGAGGCTTCAAGATGATCTCTTCAACCTCAAGACTGAGAACAGCACTATGAAGGTCGAGGTGGAGAAATTGTCATTCAACCTGACGCTCCCAGAAATCGAACACTCCCGAGTGGAGGATGCCATGAATACCGAGCTCAGGCTGGCGCGCAAGGAAGCTGCTGACCTTCGCCGCAAAATCCACGATCTTGCCCAAGAGAAGGTCGAGTTGGAAAGCAAAATCGTGCCTCTTCGCACCAAGGCGAGCGACTTGGAGGCTCACATTCAAGCTGACGCCGCCAAGTTGCAAAAACTGGAGCAGAGGTCGATCGACCGCGAGAAGCTACTTGGGCAAGTAGAAAAAGCGAGGGACGACGCCATGGCTGATCTCGCCGAGGCAAACAAGGAGAAAGGAAAGATGGCTGCCGAGTTGGCCCAAGCTCAAACGGAATCCAAGAAGGTTACTGACGACCTTCTCCAAGCTCAAGAGACCAACGCACAACTCCGAAAACAGGTTGAAGAGTTGGAGCAGCAGAACAAAGAGCTCAAGAAACAGGTTGAAGAACTTCAAGGGCAAATTGAAGAACTTAAGCTAAATTCTGCTCAGATTCTGGCCGCTGGATTCGAAGCCGCTCGGGAACAATTCGCATGCCTATTTCCCGATCTCGACCTCAGCATGGTGTCGTTGAACAACGAAGTAGTAGATGGAAAGGTCGTTCCCGCTGAAGACTAATCAACTCCACCTCATCTGCTACTTTATAATTTCCCTTGTATATACCTTGTAATAAAAACTCGTGCATATGTGTTTTGAACAGATACTTATTTCAATCACAAAACTTGGATATTCTCTCCCCTGACTCCTTTTAAGCGCTTTAGCCTTCTTTGTATGTTTAACTTTGTCGGATTTAACTTAGTGATTTTTGCAAACGCGACTTTTGACATAACTGCCTCGAGACAATTCAAACTTAAGCAATAATCACTTTAAACAACTTGTATTCTTAAGGCAACTAACCTTACTGCAAGAATACCCTTCAAACAACGAACTGTAACTCAATTGTTGGCTCAAACAACGTCCCACTCGACCTGCTTTATCAAACAAGTCTTTCAACCTTCTCGCCGTGTTTGAACCTTCCCCGATTGCCAAGAACTCTTGGTAATATCAGCTTTCCTAGCTTCATGCTTTAGCAGTTGTTCTTTATCTGGGAGCAGAGACGCCTTTAGGGATCTCTTTTTACCCTCTTGGACTTCAGAACAAAGACCGGCTGACTAGGCGTTCTCTTCGAACCTACCTTAGCCACCTTCCAAACTTCTTCCACCCTCTGCGCCATACCTGAACTCGTTCGAGACGAGAAGGATTTTATCTTGCCTAAGCTCGCATGTAAGCAAGAAGGTCTTTTAACTCGCCTGAACTCGCTCAACGGCGAGAAGGACTTTATCTGGTGCCTCAACTTGCCCAGGGTGTACATCTCCTCCCCCCTGGATGCACTGAGGACCTTTTCTTTCTCTCGCCTGCACTCGCTCGACGGCGAGGAGGTCTTCAACTGGCCTTAGCTCGCACAACGGCGATAAGGACTTTATCTGGTGCCTCAACTTGCCCAGGGTGTACATCTCCTCCCCCCTGGATGCACTGAGGACCTTTCTCTTTCTCGCCTGCACCCGCTCGACGGCGAGGAGGTCTTTAACTTGCCTCTACATTGCCCCAGGATTTACATCTTCTCGCTCCCAGAAACACGGAGGACTTTTTCTCTTTCTCGCCTGCACTCGCTCGACGGCGAGGAGGTCTTTTACTTGCCTCAGGACGCGCGAGGGCGTTGAGGTCTTTCATCTGGTGCCTCCGATCGCCGAAAGACGATGAGGACTTTTAAACTTAACTGGTGCCTCCAATCGCCGAAAAACGATGAGGACTTAAAACTTAACTGGTGCCTCCAATCGCCGAAAAACGATGAGGACTTAAAACTTAACTGGTGCCTCCAATCGCCAAAAAACGATGAGGACTTAACACTTAACTGGTGCCTCCAATCATGTACAAATGACAAGGTCTTTCTTCAAAACTTTTGAAAATAGCACACATGCAATCTGAAAACACCTTATGCTTCGAAAACTCTTCTTTTATTGGGTGGCCTCATTAAAAACCCTCCTTAGGGAAAAAAGAGTGCCCCCTTCAAACTGTTTTAACAGAGACATTGCAATATAACATTGTGTTTGTCTTTACTTACAAAGCTCTTAACTATAATACAACTTCAGGTGTCTGGCGTTCCAGGTGCGAGGAATCGCCCCTCCTTCCAGCGTTTCTAAGCGGTAGGCTCCGTTCCCGAGCGCCTCGGTTATTCTGAACGGTCCAGTCCACTTGGGTGATAGTTTATTCTCCATCTCGTACTGGTGGGCCTTCCTCATCACCAGATCGCCTTCTCTAAACTGCCTTGGCATCACCTTTGAGTTGTATCTTCGCTCGATCCTCCTCTTCACCGCCTTAGCCTTCAGCCTCGCCTCTTCCCTGACCTCATCAAGCAGATCCAGGTTCAGCCTTCTCTCTTCATTCGAGTCTTCCTCTACAAAGTTCTGGAATCTCGGCGAGCTCTCCTGGATCTCCACCGGAATCATGGCGTCACACCCATAGACCAAGCTAAACGGGGTCTCATGGGTTCCTGACTGCTCGGTGGTGTGGTACCCCCAGACTATACGGGGCACCTCCTCAGCCCAACTTCCCTTGGCTTTCTCAAGCCTTCTCTTCAAACCTCTCAACAACACCCGATTAGCTGATTCCACCTGGCCATTTGTTTGAGGGTGCTCGACGGATGCAAACACTTGTTGAATTCCAACCCCTTCGCAAAGCTTCTTCAACAGGTGGCTTGCAAACTGCGTCCCATTATCTGACACCAGGCGCTTAGGCACTCCAAACCGGCACACAATGTTCTTCCATACAAAACCCTCGATCTTGTGTGCGGTGATCTGGGCCACTGGTTCTGCTTCAATCCACTTGGTGAAATACTCAATCGCCACCACCAAGTACTTCATTTGCCTGATCGCCAGCGGGAAAGGTCCCAGGATGTCGATTCCCCAAGTATGAAACGGCCAAGGGCTATAGATCGACTTCAACTCCTCGGGAGGTGCCTTATGCCAATCGGCGTGCTGCTGGCATTGTTTACAACATTGGGCATATTTCTTGCAATCTTCTCTCATAGATGGCCAGTAGTAGCCTGCACGGAGAGTCCTCGCGGCCAGAGCTCGACCCCCGACGTGGCTTCCGCATATACCTTCGTGGAGCTCTGCCATGATTCTCGTGCACTTCTCGCCGTGTATGCATTCTAGGAGCGGGTGAGTGAACCCAAACCTGTACAGATCGCCATCAATCAATGTGTACTTGCTGGAATTTTTCTTTACCTTCCTAGCTTCTGTTGGATCCAGCGGGAGGAGACCATCTGCCAAGCACCGCTTGTACTGTGTTATCCAAGTGTCTGGCTCATGGGCGGCGCAGACTTGCATTACGTCCACCTTCTCTCCTCGACATGCTCTAATTCTCGGCGATCTCAAGGTTTCTTGCGTCAAAGACTTATGGCTTCTCGCTGCTCTCTCCGTCGACTTGCTTATCTGAAGGACCAGGTGATCTGCTACAAATGCCATCGGCGTCTTCAGAGTTTCTTGAATCACCGTCCTCTGCCTACCCCCCTTGCCTGAGCTGGCGAGCTTAGCAAGCAAGTCAGCTCGGGCATTCTGTTCTCGGGGCACATGTACTACTTCAAAAGAGGCAAAGGAACTCTTCAATTCCTGCACATACGCCAAGTAAGCCGCCATTTGTGGATCTTTAGCCTGGAACTCGCCTGTTACTTGCCCTGTGACTAGCAGCGAGTCACTCTTAGCCATCAGCACCCTAGCTCCCATCTCCTTGTCCAGCAGAATCCCGGCGATCAGCGCCTCATACTCTGCTTGATTGTTGCTGGATTTGAAGGCAAACCTCAAAGATTGTTCAATTAGCACGCCGTTGGGTCCTTCCAATATGACTCCAGCACCGCTACCCTGCTGGTTCGACGATCCATCAACCGAGAGTACCCAACGGAAATCGTCTCCTTCAACCCGCGCCGCCTCTGATGAGAGCTCGACCACGAAATCTGGAAAGATCTGCCCCTTGATCGGGCCTCGAGGCTCGTACTTAATATCAAACTCTGACAACTCTACTGCCCACTTCACCATTCTTCCCGCAACGTCAGGTTTCTTCAAGACCTTCTGGATGGGCAGGTCAGTCATTACCAGTATTGTGAAACTGTGGAAGTAGTGGCGCAACCTCCTCGCCGAAAACACCACAGCCAGCGCAGCCTTCTCCAGGGCCTGATATCTCGTTTCTGGGCCCTGCAACACCTTGCTCACAAAATAAATAGGCTTCTGAGCCTGATCTTGATCCTGGGCGAGCACCGCACTCACCGCCCTCTCAGTCACAGCGAAATACAGCCTGAGAGGGATTCCCGCCAGCGGTTTGCACAGAACCGACGGGCTCGCCAGATACTGTTTTAGTTTGACGAAAGCCTCCTCGCACTCTTTCGTCCAAACGAACTTGTTATTGCGCCGCAGACACTGAAAATAGGGATGCCCCTTTTCTCCGCTAGCTGACACGAAGCGAGATAGGGCTGCCATCCGACCTGTCAGCTGCTGGACTTCTTTCACTGTAGCCGGGCTTCTCATCGCCAAGATGGCGGCACACTTGTCTGGGTTGGCTTCTATTCCTCTTTCAGTCAAGAGAAAACCCAAAAACTTTCCAGCCTCCACGCCGAAAATGCATTTCTCCGGGTTGAGCTTTAACTTGAACTTGGCGATCGTCGTGAACAATTCTTCCAAGTCTGCAACGTGCTTGCTTTTCTCCTGCGAGGTCACGACCATGTCATCGACGTAGGCTTGCACGTTCCTTCCCAGCATTGGTGCAAGTACTCGATCCATCAACCTCTGGTACGTGGCCCCCGCGTTCTTCAGCCCAAACGGCATCACCTTATAGCAGTAGCACGACCTCTCCGTCATGAAGGCTGTGTTTTCTTCATCCACGGGATGCATCTTGATCTGATTATAGCCCGAGAAGGCATCCAGGAAACTCAGCAGCTTGCACCCTGCAGCACTATCAACCAGGGCATCAATGCTTGGTAAAGGATACGAATCCTTTGGGCAAGCTTTGTTTAGATCGGTGAAATCGACGCACATGCGCCATTTCCCGTTACTCTTCTTCACCAGTACGACATTCGCCAACCATTCAGGGTACTGGACTTCCCTGATGTGGCCTGCAGCGAGGAGTTTCTGTGTTTCGTCCCTGATCGCCTGCCTCCTCTCCTCATTGAATTTTCTTCTCCTTTGTCGCACCGGTCTCACCATGTTGTCCATCGCCAGATGATGGCACAGGAAGTCGGGATCAATCCCGGGCATGTCCGAAGCGGACCATGCGAATGCGTCCAGATGCCGCTCAATCACCTTGGCGATCTGGTCCTGGAGATCTACCTCCAGAGATCTTCCCAGCTTGAAGATTTTTCCTCCGATCTCCTTCTCGAGCCACTGCTCAACAGGTTTGGGCCTGGATTCTCTGGCGATCACCGCCCTGGCGATTCCCTGTTCCCTTGCTTCCTCGGGGCGATTCCGCGCCTCTTCCTCTTCCAGGCCAGCATTCCTCTCCCCTAGCTCAGCGTCTACCATCTCTACATCCCTTTCGGCGGCCTCCTCTGTTACCGGCGGTCTGGGCTTCACACCGGGAGGTGGGGTGGTTGTTACATAACTCACTGATCTTTTGTTTTTCAGGCTATTCTCATAGCACCTTTTCGCTTCTTTCTGATCAGACTTGATCGTGATCACCACCCCTTCCATGGACGGCAACTTAACCTTCATGTGCCGTGTCGACGGAATGGCGCCTATCCTGTTAAGAGTGGGCCTTCCCAACAGGATGTTATATGCTGAAGGGGCGTTTACGATGAGGTACTTGATTTTCTCCGTCCTCGACCCGGCCTCATCTGTAAACGTGGTTCTCAGCTCAATGTACCCCCTGACCTCCACCTGGTCACCAGCGAACCCATATAAGCACCCTCCATAGGGCCTTAGCTGGTCAAGGGGCAATTCCAGCTGCGTGAATGTCGGCCAGAACATCACGTCTGCCGAGCTTCCTTGGTCCCCCAGAACTCTGTGGACCTTCCTCCCTGCTGTTACCAACGAAATAACTATGGGATCGTTGTCATGAGGCACAACATCCCGAAGATCCTGCTTTGTGAACGTAATGTCCACTTCCGGCGAGTGATCTTCAAACATGTCCACTGTCATCACCGATCGCGCATACTTTTTCCTCTGCGATGCGGTGCATCCACCACCTGAGAAACCCCCTGCAATGGTGTGGATTTCCCCGTGGATAGGCATCTCGTGTTGCTGGGCTCCCCCACCTGCTGGCTGGGAACTCGACGCTCCCCCCGTCCTCCTGTCCAGCAGATAGTCATTCAGGAACCGCTCTTAACCAGATCGTCGAGCTGGTATCCTAAAGACAAACACGAGTCCAAAGTGTGGCCAAAACACTGGTGGAACTCGCACCAGGCGTCCGGCTTTGACCCCAGCACCTTGTCGCCCACCTTCTCGGGCGCCTTCAACCTAGCGGATATGTTAGGGATAGCGATCAGGTCCGCTAGTCCCATGACGAATTTGTGCTTAGGCGGGCGATTGTATTCCCGGCGTGCTGGTTGCTGGCGTGCTGGTTGTTGGCGCGCTTGGCTTCTTCCCTTGTTTCTCCTGTCGTAAGGATGGCGAGTCCTCTGGTCTTTTCTGGCCGCCGCCGCCGTTTCCAGCACCCTCTGCGGCTAGATCCTGGTTTGGGCGCGTGGCCGGGCGGGAGCCACGCTGCCTCTCTTTTCGGCGACTTCACTCTCGTCGGCGATGTGGGCCACCGCAAGTCGCCTGACTTCAGCAAACGTCGCTGGATGAGCCCTAATCAAGGCCTCGCAGAATGGCCCTGGCTGCACGCCCTTCTTGAAGGCATAGACCAGCATTTCTTCATCCTTGGCCGGCGATCTGACCATCTGCGCTCCGAAGCGATTGAGGTAGTCTCTGAGGGACTCCCCATGGTACTGCCTTATATCAAACAGATCATAGGACACCCTGGGCGGTGCCTTATTCACAATGTACTGCTCGACAAAGATTTTCGAGAACTGTTGAAAATTGGTTATGTGGCCGTTAGGCAGGCTCACAAACCACTCCATCGCCGTTCCCTGGAGCGTACTCACGAACATCTTGCAGTAGACGGCGTCTGACCCTCCCGACAGCATCATCTGCGTGTGGAACGTGGTCAGATGAGCCTCTGGATCCTCCACGCCGGTAAAAACAGCTTTAACCGGAACCACGCTCGTGGGAATTGGCGTGTCGGTAATCGCCTGAACGAAAGACATTGGGAACACACGAGGTGGCGTCGACGGTGCCACCTCTTCAGCAGAGGAACGTCCCTGTTGCTCCTGAAGAGCTCGACGCAGCTCCTCAGTTACCTTGCTGAGCTCCTCGTTCCTGGCGCGAGAGGCGACCAGGTCCTCATGTATCCTCGCCTGCTCTACGCGCGAGGCTTCCACAGTTGCCTGCAACGAGCGCATCATCTCTGCCATTTGCGCCATGGTCATGGCGGCGTCGCCTTCAGCAGCGACAGGCGCCACGGGACTGGAACGATTGCTTCTCATTTTTCTCATCAACTTCAGCGAAACACAGGAATACAGCAAACAACACTTCAACCACGATCGAATCAGCGATCAATCGGAGAAAACTCAAGAAACTGCGCAAGAACTCAAGAACACCGCAAACCTTCGAAGAAAACCACAACTTCCCCAAAAACCACCGTTCCCCCGCGGACAACCAAACAAGCGAAAGAACTCGAACTTCCACCAAATAGATTGCGCGCAAGCAACAAAAGACCTTACTCCACCGATCGAAAACCAAACAAACGGTACAAAACGCCGATTCACCGAACGAAACTCAAAGAAACTGCGAACGACGGTTGCACCAGCACACAACCACGCAGAAAACCTCGAAAACTTCCACGAACTCACGCTGTGGATGGGAGCAAGTTTTACACGGCCCCACGGTGGGCGCCTGATGATCCTGCCTGTTGACCGGAACGCTGGAGAATGCCTCGTCAAAGGATCGACGTGCGCACCGCTTCTCACCTCCGTTCCTCTTCGGGATCTATCTCAAGAACCTGCAAAGAAACGATACGGCGCCGCTGCGGCTGATCGCACTCCGACGCTCAAGTCAGTGACGGTATCACCAAATACTAAGAACAAGAACCGTGCAAATCCTCTCTCACAATCAGCTCTATCACTCGCAAGCATAAAGTGTATGAACTGAACGTGCGTACCTCAGAAAGTCTGTTAAGAACTCTTATATACCTGATGGCTTTCTCTCTCCTGGCAGTTACAGACTTGGACACGTGGCTCGCATCCAACTGTACACGTGCCATCATCTGGAGGCTCCCTGACTTGGCGCTGCTTCTGCTCTCATTTTGGCTAAGTTACTTATGCATGGTACTGCCTAGTGCATAGCTAACTTAGGAGTGCGATCTCTACTGGAACTGGCGAGTTAGGGCCTTCATACACCTTCCCTGTGGTCTCGCCGGCCGCCTTCATAATCTGCTTCTCCTTCATCTTCGGCGATGTGCTTGTTATGGCGATCTCCGACTGCTTGGTCGCCTGGGTCTACATCTGGCGACTTGATCTTGAACCTGGCGATCGCCTATTCTGGTAAACTGGAAATCGGAACACGCCAACTTAACAACTGGCGACTACACGTGCCTCCCGACTTCCTTCCTATCTGCCAACCTGGCGCCTTGTCAACACGCCTACACTGTAGCAGGATGCCACGTCACCACACCCGACCACCAGGGCGGTACAACTATAACTAATCCAAGTTAGGCCATCTTATGGGTGCGATTAATCGAAGTAACTATAAATGTTCCGAATTAGGCCGTCTTATGGGTGCAGCTAATAAAAATAATTGTGACTATTTCGAGTTAGGCCCTTCTTGTGGGTTAGGCCCTGCTAATCAGGGTAACTATAACTGTTCTGAGTTAAGTCATCTTATAGGTGTTGCTAATCGGAGTAACTATAATTGTTCCGAGTTTGGTCGTCTTAATGGCAAGGTTAATAAGAGTAATTCTATCTGTACCGAGTTTTTCCGTTTTATGGGCGCGTTTAATCGGAGTAACTATAACTCTTTCGAGTTAGGTCATCTTATGCGTTGATCCGACTTTGTTCTTCTTACAGGTGCAACTGATCAGAGAATCTGTATATGTTCCGAGTTTGGTCGTCTTATAGGCGCGACTAATCGAAGTAACTGTAATTGTTCTGAATTAGGTTGTCTTATAGGTGTGGCTTATCGGAGTAACTGTAATTGTTCCGAGTTTGATCGTCTTATAGGTGCAACTAATCTGAGAAACTGTAACTTCTCTGAGTTAGGCCGTCTTTGGGTACGCCTAATCAGAGTAATTGTAACTGTTCCGAGTTAGGTCATCTTATTGGTGCGGCTAATCAAAATAATTGTATTTGTTTTAGTTAGGCCGTGTTAAGGGTGCAATTAATCAGAGTGACTGTAACAGTTCTGAATCAGGCTGTCTTATGGGTGCGACAAATTAGAATAATTATAACTATTTCGAGTTAGGCCTTTCTTGTGTGTGCATCTAGTCGAAGTGACTGTAGCTGTTCCGAATTTGGTCGTCTTGTCGGTGAGGCCGATCGAAGTAACTGTAATTGTTCCGAGTTAGTCCGTCTTGTGAGTGCGGCTAAATAGAGTAACTGTAACATTTCCTCGTTAGGTTGTGTTAAGGGTGCGGCTAATCGGAGTAACTGTAACGGTTTCAAATTACGTCGTCTTATGGGTACAGCTAATCAGAATAAATGTATTTGTTCTTAGTTAGGTCGTCTTGTGGGTGCGACTAATTAGAGTAATTGTAACTGTTCCGAGTTAAGTTGTCAGGGTGCGGCTAATCGGAGTAACTGTAACTGTTTTGAGTTAGGTCGTCTAATAAGAGAGGTTAATCGAAATAACGGTATCTGTTCTGAGTTATGTTGTCTTATGGGTGCGGAAAATCGGAGTAACTGTAGTTGTTCCGACTTAGGTGGACTCATAAGATGCGACTAATCACTGTAATTGTATTTGTTCTGAGTTAGGCTTTCTTATGGGTTCGGCTAATCAGAGTAACTGTAACTCTTCTGAGTTAGGCGGACTTATGGGATACGGCTAATTAAAGTAACGATATTTTTGCTGAGTTAGGTCGTCTTACGGGTGCAACTAATCGAAGTAACTGTAACTGTTTCGAGTTAGGCAATCTTATGGGCGCGACTTTTCAGAATAAATGTAACTGTTCTGAGTAAGGTTGTCTTATGGTTGTGGCTAATCAATGTAATTGTAACTGTTCTGAGCTAGGTCATCTTATTGGTGGGACAATCAGAGTAATTGTATCTGTTTTAGTTAGACCGTGTTAAGGGTGCGTTTAATCGAAGTAATTGTACCTAATCCGAGTCAGGTCGTCTTATGGGTGCGGCTGATCGAAGTAACTGTAACTTTTCTGAATTAGGTTGTCTTGTGGGTGTGGCTAATGGGAGTAACAATATATGTTCCGAGTTAGGTCGTCATCTGGGTGCGGCTAATCGAAGTAATTGTAACTGTTCTGAGTGAGGTCGTCTTATAGGTGCGGCTAATCAAAGTAATTTTCTATGTTCCGAGTTAGGCTTTCTTATGGGTTCGCCTAATCGGAGTAACTGTTACTTTTCCGAGTGAGGCGGACTTGTGGGATAGGGCTAATTAGAGTAATTGTATTTTTGCTCAGTTAAGATGTCTTATGGGTGCAACTAATCCAAGTAACTGTAACTGTTCTGAGTAAGGCCACCTTATTGGCGCGGGTTTTCGGAGCACCTGTAACTGGTCTGAGCTAGGTCATCTTATGGGTGCGACTAATCAGAGTAACTGTAACTGTTTCGTGTTAGGCCGTCTTGAGGGTACGGCTAATATGAGTAACTGTAACTTTTCCGAGTTAGGTTGTCTTCTGGTGCGGCTAATCGGAGTAATTGTAACTGTTTCGAGTTAGGTCATATTATGGGTGTGGCAAATCCGAGTAACTATATATATTTTGAGTTAGGCCGTCTTATGGCCACGGCTACAAGGAGTAATTGTAACTTTTCTGAGTTAGGTCGTCTTATGGGTGCGGTTTTTCGGAGTAACTATAGTTGTTCCAATTTAGACCATCTTATGGGTGCGGCTTATCAGAGTAATTGTAACTATTCCGAGTTAGGCTGTCTTGTGGGTGCGACTAATCAGAGTAACTGTAACTGTTCCGAATTAGGTCATGTTATGGGTGCGGCAAATCGGAGTAACTGTAACTATTTCGAGTTATGCTCTCTTACGCACGCGTTTAGATTACTTCTTTACAACTGCGAGAACGAGAGTACGCTAAGAGAGAACTTTGCACGGTTCCTTAAGAGTTCTTGAGTTTTACTCTTAGTAATTGGTGGTTCAGTCGCTGACTTGGGCGTCAGAGCGTGATCGGCCGCAGCGGCGCCATTCTGTCTTTTGCAGGTTCTTGAGGTGGATCGCGATGAAGGACGGAGGCTAACACGGCGCAGAAGTCGATCCAGGTTTGACGAGGCAAGGCTCCAGCGTCTTGGTCAACAGGCAGGATCATCAGGCGCCCACCGTGGGGCCGTGTAAAACCTGTTCCCATCCACAGCGTGAGTTCTTGGAGGTTTCTGCGGTTTCTGTTTGGTTGTGTGCTGGTGCAACCATTTTCCACCGTTCGTTTGAGTTTTTGTTTGGTGAGGTGAGGTTTTTTGCTGCTTACGCGAGTTTTAATCGGTGAGATCTGAGTTCCGTTGCTCGTTTGGATTTTCGTGGAAGGAGCGTTGGTTTTTGGTGGAATTGCGAGTTTCTGTGAAGGTTTGCTGTGTTCTTAAGGTTTTTCGAAGTTTCGCGAAGTTCTGACCGATTGATCGCTAAATCGATCGTCGCTGAAGAAGGTGTTGTTCATTGCTCTTTGTGATTTGTCAAGTTTTCATGAGAAAGATGAGAAGCAACCGTTCAAGTCCAGTTGCGCCCGTTGCTGCTGAAGGCGCCATGACTATGGCACAGATGATGGAAATCATGCGTTCGCTGCAGGCGAATGTGGAAGCCTCGCGCATAGAGCAGGCAAAAATTCACGAGGACCTGGTCGCCTCTCAGACCAGGAATGAAGAGCTCAGCAGAGTTACTGAAGAATTGCGCCAAGCTCTTCAGGAGCAGCGAGGGCGCCCAGTCGCTGAAGAGGTCGCGCCATCAACGCCGCCTCGCGTTTTTCCCATGCCTTTCGCTCAGGCGATCACAGACACGCCTATCCCTGCGAGTGTGGTACCTGTGAAGGCTGTTTTCACCGGCGTGGAGGATCCTGAGGTACATCTCACCACGTTCCATACGCAGATGATGCTGTCAGGAGGATCAGACGCTGTGTACTGCAAGATGTTTGTGAGCACACTCCAGGGAACGGCGCTGGAATGGTTCGTGAGCCTGCCTACAGGTCACATAACCAACTTCCAGCAGTTTTCGAAGATCTTCGTCGAGCAGTACATAGTGAACAAGGCGCCGCCCAGGGTGTCTTATGATCTGTTCGACATAAGGCAGTACCAGGGAGAGTCCCTCAGGGACTACTTGAATCGTTTTGGGGCGCAGATGGTTCGCTCGCCGGCCAAGGACGAAGAGATGCTGGTCTACGCATTCAAGAAGGGCGTGCTGCCGGGACCCTTCTGCGAGGCATTGATCAGGGCTCACCCCGCCACATTTGCTGAGGTTAGGCGACTTGCGGTGGCCCACATCGGCAATGAAAGTGAGGTCGTCGAGAAGAGGGGAAGCGTGGCTCCCGCTAGGCCACGCGCCCAGACCAGGATCCAGCCGCAGAGGGTGTTGGAGACGATGGCGGCCAAGAGGGATCAGAGGACTCGCCATCCTTATGATCCAAGGAAAAACAAGGGCAGGGGCCCAGGGCGCCCTCAGCCAGCACGCCGGGAGTACAATCGCCCGCCAAAGCACAAGTTTGTCATGGGATTGGCGGACCTGATCGCCATTCCCAATATATCAGCTAGGCTGAAGGCGCCCGAGAAGGTGGGCGACAAGGTGCTGGGACCAAAGCCAGACGCCTGGTGCGAGTTCCATCAGGGCTTTGGCCACACTGTGGACTCATGCTTGGCTTTAGGATACCAGCTCGACGATCTGGTCAAGAGCGGGTTCCTCAACGACTACTTGCTGGATAGAAGGACGGGGGGCGCGTCGAGCTCCCAACCAGCAGGTGGTGAGGCCCTGCAGCACGAGATGCCCACCCATGGAGAAATCCACACCATTGCAGGGGGTTTCTCGGGTGGTGGATGCACCGCGTCACAGAGGAAGAAGTATGCGAGGTCTGTGATGACGGTGGATATGTTTGAGGACCACTCGCCGGATGTGGATATTACGTTCACAAAGCAAGATCTTCGGGATGTTGTGCCTCACGACAACGACCCCATAGTCATATCGCTGATTACGGCGGGAAGGAAGGTCCACAGGGTTCTGGTGGACCAAGGAAGCTCGGCGGACGTGATGTTCTGGACGACTTTAACACAGTTGGAGCTACCCCTTGACCAGCTGAGGCCCTATTGAGGGTGTTTGTATGGTTTCGCTGGCGATCAGGTGGAGGTCAGGGGGTACATTGAGTTGTGGACTACGTTCACGGATGAGGCGGGCTCAAGAATAGAGAAAATCAAGTACCTTGTCGTGAACGCTCCTTCAGCATACAACATTCTGTTGGGAAGACCCACGCTCAACAGAATAGGCGCTATACCCTCGACCCGGCACATGAAGGTGAAGCTGCCATCTATGGAAGGGGTGGTGATCACCATCAAATCCGACCAGAAAGAAGCAAAGAAGTGCTATGAGAATAGCCTGAAGAACAAGAGGTCCGTGAGTTATGTGACAACCACCCCGCCTCCCGGTGTGAAGCCCAGGCCGATGGTAATAGAGGAGACCGCCGGAAGCGACGTGGTGATGGTGGAGGCTGAGTTAGGGGAGAAGAGCGCCGGTCCAGAGGAAGAAGAGGCGAGGAATCGCCCTGAGGAAGCGAGGGAACTGGGAATCGCCAGGGCGGTGATCGCCAGAGAAACCAGACCAAAACCCGTCGAGCAGTGGCTCGTAAGGGAGATCGGGGGGAAGATCTTCAAGCTGGGAAGATCTCTGGAGACTGAGCTCCAGGACCAGATCGCCAAGGTGATAGAGCGGCATCTGGATGCGTTCGCATGGTCCGCTTCGGACATGCCCGGGATCGATCCCGACTTCTTGTGCCATCATTTGGCGATGAACAACCAGGTCAGACCAGTACGACAGAGGAGAAGGAAGTTCAACGAGGAGAGAAGGCAGGCGATCAGGGACGAAACCCAGAAGCTCCTCGCTGCAGGCCATATCAGGGAGGTGCAGTACCCTGAGTGGCTGGCCAATGTCGTGCTGGTGAAGAAGAGCAATGGGAAATGGCGCATGTGCGTCGATTTCACTGATCTAAACAAGGCCTGCCCAAAGGATTCATATCCGTTGACAAGCATAGATGCCCTGGTCGACAGTGCTGCAGGGTGTAAGCTGCTGAGTTTCCTGGATGCCTTCTCGGGGTATAACCAGATCAAGATGCATCCCATGAATGAAGAGAAGACTGCCTTCATGACCGAGAGATCGTGCTACTGCTACAAGGTGATGCCTTTTGGGCTGGAACGCGGGGGCAACGTACCAGAGGTTGATGGATCGAGTACTTGCACCAATGCTGGGAAGGAACGTGCAAGCGTACGTGGATGACATGGTCATGACCTCGCCGGAGAAGAGTAAGCACGTTGCGGACCTGGAGGAGTTGTTCACTACGATCGCCAAGTTTAGGTTAAAGCTGAATCCCGAGAAGTGCATCTTTGGCGTGGAGGCGGGAAAGTTCCTAGGCTTTCTCTTAACTGAAAGAGGGATAGAAGCCAACCCTGACAAGTGTGCTGCTATCTTGGCGATGAGGAGCCCGGCTACCGTGAAGGAAGTGCAGCAGCTTACAGGTCGGATGGCCGCCCTGTCTCGTTTCGTGTCAGCCAGCGGAGAGCAGGGCCATCCGTATTTTCAGTGCTTAAGGCGGAACAACAAGTTTACCTGGACGAAGGAGTGTGAAGAGGCCTTCGTCAAGCTTAAAGAGTACCTGGCGAGCCCGCCGGTTTTGTGCAAACCGCTGGTGGGAACCCCTCTCAGGTTGTATTTTGCTGTGACTGAGAGGGCGATGAGTGCGGTGCTCGCCCAAGACCAAGATCAGGCCCAGAAGCCAATTTACTTTGTCAACAAGGTGCTACAGGGCCCGGAGGTAAGATATCAGGCCTTGGAGAAAGCTGCACTAGCAGTGGTCTTTTCGGCGAGAAGGCTACGCCACTATTTCCACAGCTTCACGATACTGGTGATGACCGACCTGCCCATCCAGAAGGTCCTGAAGAAGCCCGACGTCGCCGGGAGGATGGTGAAGTGGGCAGTGGAGCTGTCGGAGTTTGATATTAAGTATGAGCCCCGAGGTCCGATCAAGGGGTAGATCTTCGCAGACTTCGTGGTCGAGCTCTCGTCTGAAGCGACACAAGTTGAGGGGGATGACTTTCATTGGGTGCTTTCAGTGGACGGATCGTCGAACTAGCAGGGTAGCGGTGCTGGGGTCATCTTGGAAGGACCCAACGGCGTGCTGATCGAACAATCCCTGAGGTTTGCCTTCAAGGCCAGCAACAATCAAGCAGAATATGAGGCGCTGATCGCCGGTATCTTGCTGGCCAAGGAGATGGGAGCTAGGGTGCTGATGGCTAAGAGTGACTCGCTGTTAGTCACGGGACAAGTAACAGGCGAGTTCCAGGCTAAAGATCCACAAATGACGGCTTACCTCGAGTATGTACAGGAATTAAAGAGTTCCTTTGTCTCCTTTGAAGTGGTGCATGTGCCCAGAGAGCAGAATGCCCGAGCTGACTTGCTAGCTAAGGTCGCCAGTTCAGGCAAGGGGGGTAGGCAGAGGACGGTGATTCAAGAAACTCTGAAGACGCCCAGAGCATTTGTGGCAGATCACCTGGTTCTTCAGATAAGCAAGTCGACGGAGAAAGCGGCGAGGAGTCACAGATCTTTGACTCAATAGACCTTGAGGTCGCCAAGAATAAGAGCATGCCGGGGAGAAAAGGTGAACATGACGCAGGTCTGCACGACCCATGAGCCAGACACCTGGGTAACACAGTACAAGCGATGCCTGGCGGATGGCCTTCTCCCGCTGGATCCGACGGAGGCTAGGAAGATAAAGAAGAATTCTAGCAAGTTCACAATGATTGATGGCGAGCTGTATAGGTTTGGGTTCACACACCCACTCCTGGAGTGTGTGCACGGAGAGAAATGTACAAGAATCATGGCTGAGCTCCATGAAGGGATCTGTGGAAGCCACGTCGGGGGTCGAGCTCTGGCCGCAAGGACTCTCCGTGCAGGTTACTACTGGCCAACGATGAGAGAAGACTGCAAGAAGTATGCACAGTGTTGCAAGCAATGTCAGCAGCACGCCGACTGGCACAAGGCGCCTCCCGAGGAGTTGAAGTCGATTTACAGCCATTGGCCATTTCATACATGGGGAATCGACATTCTGGGACCCTTTCCATTGGCGATCAGGCAGATGAAGTACTTGGTGGTGGTGATTGAATATTTCACCAAGTGGATTGAAGCGGAACCAGTGGCCCAGATCACCGCACACAAGATCGAAAGCTTTGTGTGGAAGAACATCGTGTGCCGGTTTGGTGTGCCCAAGCGCCTGGTGTCAGATAACGGAACTCAGTTTGCAAGTCATCTGTTGAAGAAGCTGTGCGAAGGGGTGGGAATTCAACAAGTGTTTGCATCCGTCGAGCACCCTCAGACGAATGGCCAAGTAGAGTCGGCCAATCGGGTATTGCTGAGAGGTTTGAAGAGAAGGCTAGAGAAAGCCAAAGGAAGTTGGGCTGAGGAGGTACCCCGTATAGTTTGGGCGTACCACACCACCGAGCAGTCAGGAACCCATGAGACCCCGTTCAGCCTAGTCTATGGGTGCGACGCAATCATTCCAGTAGAAATCCAGGAGAGCTCGCCGAGATTCCAGAACTTTATAGCGGAAGACTCGAACGAGGAAAGAAGGCTGAATCTCGAACAAGGGTGAAGGCTGAGGCAGTGAAAAGAAGGATTGAACGAAGGTATAACTCGAAGGTGATGCCAAGGCAGTTCAGAAAAGGTGACCTGGTGATGAGGAAGGCCCACCAGTACGAGATGGAGAACAAGCTATCGCCTAAGTGGACGGGACCGTTCAGGATAACCGAGGCGCTCGGGAACGACGCCTACCGCTTAGAAACGTTGGAAGGAGGGGCGATTCCTCGCACTTGGAACGCCACGCACCTCAAGTTATATTACAGTTAGAAGCTTTGTAAGTAAAAACAAACACGTAGAGTTTGCAAGCTTTCTGTTAAAACAGTTTGAAGGGGGCACTCTTTTTTCCCTAAGGAGAATTTTTAATGAGGCCACCCAATAAAGAAGAGTTTTCAAAGTTTGAAGTGTTTTAGATTGCATGCTTTTTGTTTTTTCGAAAGTTGTGAAGAAAGACCTTGTCGCTTATATGTGATTTAAGGCGAGTTTTGAAGTTATGTCGCATGCTTTCTAAAAAAGTTTCTAAGTCCCCATCGCTTTTCGGCGATTGGCGGCATCAGTTAAAGTTTAAAGTCCTCATCGTCTTTAGGCGATCGGAGGCACCAGTTAAAAGACCTCAACGCCCTCGCGCGTCCTGAGGCGAGAAAGAGATAAAGACCTCCTCGTCGTCAAGCGAGTGCAGGCGAGTTAAAGTAAAAAGTCCTCAGTGCTTCTAGAGGGGAGAAGATGTAGCCTCTGGGGCAATGTAGAGGCACCAGTGAAAAGTCCTCAGTGTTTCTAGGGGAGAGAAGATGTAGCCCCTGGGGCAATGTAGAGGCACGAGTTAAAGACCTCCTCGCCGGTGACCGAGTTCAGGCGAGTTAAAGACCTTCTCGCCGATGAGCGAGTTCAGGCGAGTTAAAGACCTTCTCGCCGATGAGCGAGTTCAGGCAAGATAAAATCCTTCTCGTCTCGAATGAGTTCAGGTACGGTGTAGAGGGTGGAAGAAGTTTAAAAGGATAGCTAAGGTAGGTTCGAAGAGAACACTTAGCTATCCGACTTGCTGTTCTGAAGGTCAGGGGAGGTAGAGAAGGATCCGAGGGGCGCCTCTACCCCCAGATGAAGGAACAATGGCCAAGTTGTGAAGGCAAGAGGAAGCTGGTATCGCCAAGACTCTTTGGCGACCTGGAGAAATTCAAGCAATGACAGAAAGCCAAGGCCCGTTTTGATAAGGCAGATCAGGTGAGCTGTGTCTTAAGCCGTTAGTTGGGTTGAAGCTCGTTACTTGAAAGGTGATTTCACGCTGAGGTTCATTACCTTAAGGTTACAAGTTGTTAGAATGTTATCGTTCGAAAGTTGATGGTTCGAAGCAGTTAGTATACAATTGCGCTCGCGGAGTTGCTAAGTTAATTTCGTCTAAGAGATTTATGCGAGGAAGATAAAGTTAACAAGAGAGATTATATAAAGAAGCGGGAAATGTCATAACATAGTGGCATCAATTCAAAATACATGTGCAGAAAAAGGGAAAAATTTATTACAAGTAAATTGTGTAAGAGAGAGACAGATGAATAAGTGAATGGAGGGAATCAGCTAGTCTTCAGAAGGAACGACCTTCCCATCCACCACTTCGTTGTTCAGCGACACCATGGAGAGATCCAAGTCAAGGTATTGGCAGGCGAACTGCTCCAAGGCGGCGTCAAACCCAGCAGCGAGGATTTGGGCAGAGCTCAGCTCGAGTTCTTCAATCTGCTTCTTGAGCCCCTCGTTCTGCTGTTTTAGTTCTTCAACCCCCTCCCGAGCTTGAAGAAGGTCTTCAGTAACCCTCTTGTTCTCCGCCTGCGCTTGGACCAGCTCGGCGGCGATCCCTTCATTTTCCTTTTTGGCCTCGGCGAGTTTAGCCATGGTGTCATCCCTCTCTTTTTCGGTTTTCCCCAAGAGGACCTCCCGATCTACGGACCTCTTCTCAAGGCTTTCTACCTTGGCGGCATCCGCTTTAATCGACGCCTCCAAGTCAGCCACCTTGAGACGATAGGGGACCAACTTGCTTTCCAGCTCAATCTTCTCTTGAGCTAAGAGGTGCACCCTATGGCGTAGATCGGTGGCTTCCTTGCGCGCCACCCGCAGCTCGGTGCTCATTGCATCCTCCACCCGCGAGTGGTCGATCTCCGCCAGCATAAGGTTGCAGGACAACTTCTCCGCCTCCATCCTTATTAGGCGATTCTCCTTTTGGAGCACGGAGATGTCATCCTGGAGCTTTTCGCTGGAACTCTCCACAGCTTTTGATATGATGGAGGGAAAATCCTCTGCCATCATCTTGAGTTTTGCTGAAAAGGGTTCCCAAACCCTTTTGACCGCGAGGGAAAGGTTTGCTTGTGGAGGCGTTAAGGGAGTCTGTTGCTGGTTCTCGCCACCACCTTCTTGAATTGGTTGGTGAGTTGGAGCTTCTTGGCGTGGTGGCGACGAGGGGGACTCGGTGATGATGATAGGCGAGTTGTGAGCACCTTCACCCCCGCCTGGTGCAGCTTCCGCAGTTGAGGCAGTTGAAGGAGGACCCCCTCCAGCAGATACATATGGCGTGGAGGCGCTCGGGGGATTCTCCATGAAGTTGGGCTCAGCAGCCTCAACCACGGGAAATGCAGCTGCCAAGAGAACTGCTTGGACTGGCGATGTGGGAGCTGGGGGAGGAGGCGATGTTGGAGTTGGAGCTGGCGGAGAAGGCGGTGTTGATGTTGGAGGAGGGGGTGGAGCAGGTGGTGAAGAAGGCGCCACCCTTCTTCTTTTGAGGATGAGGCCATCTTCAGTTGCCTCATCGTCTTCTTCTTCGTCCTCATGGACCACCTGAGGGGTTTTCCTCTTTGGCTTCCTGAGGACAAGTTTTTTGCGCTGTTGGGCGGGCAGGGCTTCGGAAGGAGCTGGGCCTTTAGGGGGCGACCTGCCCTGGGCAACGGCGATCTCCACCACTGAGTTGGGCACAGTCTGGGAGCCCGATGCCAACCCATGGGCTCGGGCGAGCGCCCTCAGTTCAGCTAATTTTACTTTGCCCAACATGAGATCTGCATAATACGAAGGTATACAGGTCAGCTCAGAGACAAAGATAAACACATGAGTAAGTATGCAAATGAGGCAAACAAGTGATGCAGAAAATAAAACCCAAGTCTTGTGCACAACAGATAAGACATCCAACAACAGCTAACAGAGGTACAGCACAGGGCAAAGACTTAAGCGTTGAGATAAGCACTAACCTATGCGAGCCTCGAGTTGATCTTCGAAGAACTCGAAGAAGATGAGCGCAGTAGTGAGGAAAGTGATGTTAGCGTCTGCCACGCTCTTCCAGAAGAGGCACAGATCTTTGTCCAAAGCACCCATGTTGTCAGGGCTTCTTGGCCTCCTGAAGCTTCCTTTGGATTCTTTATTTCCCTTGTTTACCCAGTACAAGGGAAATCCGTCGAGCAGCGAGGCGTCCTGATCGTTTTGGCGCACTTGGACAAATTTGCCTTTCCAGTCCTTATAGGATTGCTGGAAGATAGAGAGGATCGACCTCCCAGCAATCCCATTCAGACTCACCCAAAGGCGATCTCCTGGATGCTTAGCTTCAAAAAGGAAAAGGAAAACGTCTACTGACGCTGGCAGTCCCAGATGTGCGCACATGATTTGAAACGCCCGCACGAATGCCCAGCTGTTGGGATGGAGCTGGGCGGCGGCGATGTCGAGCTCGGTTAGTAGCTCCCTTTCAAAACGAGTGAAGGGAAACCTCAATTTCACCTTCTTGAATAAGGTGGTGTATACAAAGCAGAACAACTCGCTGTTGTTCCCTTTGTCGTCTGCATAAACTGGCACGTCGGGGGGGCAAGGTAGCACCATCAGCTTGTCATCGTGCTCCTTGTGGAACGACAGGTGGGGCTCGTCCCCTTTCTTCAATCGAAGAACTGCCCCAACAGAATTTACTGAGGAAGTTTCCTTCAGCAAAGTCGAGGTGGCCCATGGGTAGAGCTCCTTGTAGTCTGGGGAAGGAATGGGGGCACCTCCGGCGATGGGTGGAGTTGCCTGAGCAAGGTTGGGATGAGAGGTTGCAGGCCTCTCAGCCTGGGAGGAGGAAGCACCAGGTGCTCGCGGTGGGTTATGAACTTGAGACGGAGGGTTTCGTGACGAGGGAGGAGGATTCGGGGTGATCTTTGAACGAGCCATCGCGGAAACTGCAAAGGAAGAAGAAAGGGAAAGGTGAGCGAAGGTTGCAGAGGCTGACTCGATTGTGAAAGAAGGATGAAAAACGAACGAACGAAAGTTCGTTGTAATGGAGACGAAGCCCTAAGTTACGAGAAGGGAGAAGCAGAAGAAACAACCCACAGCGTATGCACCAGGCAGTTAATGGATGATGCGAATCGGTTAAAATGTAGGAAAAATCAACAGAAGAAGTAAAGGGGGTACCTTTTGATGATCAGACGATCGATGAAGAAAGTTGAGGAATCAGAAGGTTGAAGAGCTTCGTGGGTTTTTGCAGAAGAAACTCAGAGCGTTTGAGAAGGCAAAGAGGTGATGGAACAGTAGAAATGAAATGGGTTTAAGGGTTTTTCAAATGATTTTTGGAAGCGTAAACGACAACTAAAGATGACCATTGATGAAGCCACGTGTCGAGCGATTCGAAGAGTGTTTGGTGGAGCGTCAGGAAAGCAGAAAGTACAAACGCTTGGGATTCTGCGCCAGCGCCACGTAGATCGGTATTGATGTGACTCCTTTAGTCTTTTCGCTGGACAAGTCTTCGCTTAAGATTGGGGGGCTTGTGTACCGCCCTGGTAGTCGGAAGTCATGACGTGGCATCAAGCTATCGTGTAGGCGTGTTGGACGGGACACCTGGCTGGCAGAAGGGAAGGAAGTCGGGGGGCTCGGGTAGTCGCCAGTTATTAAGTTGGCGTGCTCCGATCTCCAGCATACCTAAACCGGCGGTCACCGAGTTGAAGATGAAGTCGCCAGATGTGAACCCAGGCGACCAAGTAATTTGAGATCGCCGAAACAAGGACATCGCCGAAGTTGAAGGCAGAAGGTCTTTTCCCCAGCTGGCCCGAGGATGAGCTCGGGAGATAGCACACTTGAACATACACGATGAAGCAAGAAGAGTAGATCATGAAGGCGGCCGGTGAGACCACAGGGAAGGTGTGTACGAAGGCACCCGAACTCGCCACCCAGAAGAGATCACGCTCCAAGGCAATTATGCATTGAGTTGTGTCATGCATAAGTAACTTAGCCAAAACCCTGAAGAGTAAGAAGTGGCACCCAAGTCAAGGATGCTCCAGATGATGGCACGTGTACAGCTGGATGCGAGCCATGTCTCCAGATGTGTAACTTCCAGGAGAGAGAAAGTGCCCAGGTATATAAGGGTTTCCAACGAACTTTGAGGTACGCACGCGTTTAGATTACTTCTTTACAACTGCGAGAACGAGAGTACGCTGAGAGAGAACTTTGCACGGTTCCTTAAGAGTTATTGAGTTTTACTCTTAGTAATTGGTGGTTCAGTCGCTGACTTGGGCGTCGGAGCGTGATCGGCCGCAGCGGCGCCATTCTGTCTTTTGCAGGTTCTTGAGGTGGATCGCGGTGAAGGACGGAGGCTAACACGGCGCAGAAGTCGATCCAGGTTTGACGAGGCAAGGCTCCAGTGTCTTGGTCAACAGGCAGGATCAGTAACTATTCCGAGTTAGGTTGTCTTATGGGTACGACTAATCGAAGTAACTGTAACTGTTCCGAGTTAGGCCATCTTGTGGGTGCGGCTATTCGGAGTAAATGTAACTGTTCCGAGTTAGGTCATTTTCTAGGGCGACTAATCAGAGTAACTGCAACTGTTCCAAGTTAGGTCATGTTATGGGTGCGGCAAATCCAAGTAACAGTATATATTCCGAGTTAGGCCATCTTATGGCTACGGCTACTCAGAGTAATTGTAATTGTTCTGAGGTAGGTCGTCTTGTAGGTGTGGCAAATGGGAGTAGTTGTAACTGTTCCAATTTAGGTTTTCTTGTAGGTGCAACTAATCTAAGTAACCATAACATTTCCGAGTTCGGCCGCCTTGTGGGTACGACTGATCAAAATAATTGTAACTGTTCCGAGTGAGGTCATCTTATTGGTGCGACAACCAGAGTAATTGTATCTGTTTTAGTTAGGTCGTGTTAAGGGTGTGGCTAATTAGAGGAACTATATTTTTCAGAGTTAGGTCGTCTTATTGGTGCAACTAATCGGAGTAACTGTAACTGATCCTGCCTGTTGACCGGAACGCTGGAAACTGCCTCGTCAAAGGATCGTCGTGTGCACCGCTTCACACCTCCGTTCCTCTTCGAGATCCATCTCAAGAACCTGCAAAGAAACAGAGCGGCGCCGCTGCGGCCGATCGCACTCCAACGCCCAAGTCAGTGACCGAATCACCAAATACTAAGAGAACAAGAACCGTGCAAATCCTCTCTCACAGTAAGCTCTATAACTCGCAAGCGTAAAGAATGTATTCTGAACGTGCGTACCTCAGAAAGTTCGTTGAGAACTCTTATATACCTGGTTACTTTCTCTCTCCTGGCAGTTACAGACTTGGACACGTGGCTTGCATCCAACTGTACACGTGCCATCATCTGGAGCCTCCTTGACTTGGGCGCTGCTTCTACTCTCGTTTTGATAAGTTACCTATGCATGGTACTGCCCAGTACATAGCTAACTTGGGAGTGCGATCTCTACTGGAACTGGCGAGTTAGGGTGCCTTCGTACACCTTCCCTGTGGTCTCGCCGGCCGCCTTCATAATCTGCACCACCTTCATCTCTGGCGATGTGCTTTCTCTGGCGATCTCCAATCTCAAGGTCGCGTGAGTCTACATCTGGCGACTTCATCTTTAACCCGGTGATCGCCGATTCTGGTATGCTGGAGATCGGAACACGCCAACTTAATAACTGGCGACTTCACGAGCTCCCCGACTTCCTTCCTTTCTGCCAACTTGGCGCCTTGTCAACACGCCTATACTGTAGCTTGACGCCACGTCATCACTTCCGACTACCAGGGCGGTACACAAGCCCCCCAGTCTTTAAGCGAAGACTTGTCCAGCGAAAAGACTGAAAGAGTCACGTCAACACCGGTCTACGTGGCACTGACGCAGAATTCCAAGCGGTTGTACTTTCTGCTGCTCTGACGCTCCACCAAACCCCTCGTCCATCACACGACACGTGGCTTCATCAACGGTTACCTTCAGTTTACGTTTGCGCTTCCCAAACCCATTTTCGAAAAAACTCTTAAACCCATTTTCACCCTACTGTTCCATCACTCTTCTTCGTGTTCTCAAACGCTCTCACCTTCTCCTGCAAAAACTCTCTCTCAGCGCTCTTCAACATCCTGAACCATCATCAACCTTCATCGTCTTCCTGATCATCGAAAGGTACCTACTTTCCTTCTTCTGCTGGTTTTCTTTGCATTTTAACCGATTCGCATCATCCTGTAACTGCCTGGTGCATACGCTGTGGGTTGCTTTTTCCATTTCTCCTTCTACGTAACTTAGGGCTTCGTCAATCATCGCAACGAACCTACGTTCGTTCGTTTTTCACCTTCCTTCCATGATCGAGTCAGCCTTTGTAACCCCTGATCATTTTTCCTTTTCTTCTTCCTTTGCAGCTGCAACAATGACTCGCACAAAGATCACCCCGAATCCTCCTCCTTCATCACGAAACCCTTCTTCACAAGCACACGACCCACCACGAGTCCGTGGCGCTTCATCTTCCCAGGCTGAGAGGCCTGCGTCTTCCCGCCCTAACCTGGCCCAGGCGACTCCACCTATCGCCGGATGAGCCCCCGTTCCCTCGCCAGACTTCAAAACCCTGTATCCCTGGGCCAACTCGACCCTTCTGAGGGAGACATCTTCTGTGAACACTGCTGGAGCAGTTTTGCGGCTGACAAAGGGGGATGAGCCCAAACAAACGTTTCATAAGGAGCATGATGAGAAAATGATAGTGCTACCTTGCTCCCCCGATCTGCCCGTTTGTGCTGATGACAAGGTGAGTGCCGACGGGCCCTTCTGCTTCGTCTACACAACACTATTCAAGAAGGTGAAACTGAAGTTCCCTTTCACCCGTTTCGAAAGGGAGCTCCTCACCGAGCTCAACATTGCCGCCGCCCAGCTTCACCCCAACAGCTGGGCGTTCGTACGAGCATTCCAAGTGATGTGCGACCACCTGGGGCTGCCCGCATCCGTAGACGTGTTTCTATTCCTCTTTGAAGCCAAGCACCCAGGAGACCGCCTGTGGGTTAGCTTGAATGCGATTGCTGGGAGGTCAATCTTCTCCATCTTCCAGCAATCCTATAAGGACTGGAAAGGGAAGTTCGTCCAAGTGCGCCCTAACGACAAGGACGCCTCCCTACTCGACGGCTTCCCCTTGTACTGGGTGGACAAGGGGAAGAAAGAGTCCAAGAGCTGCTTCAGGAGACCCAGAAGTCCTGACAGCATGGGAGCGTTGGACCGAGACCTCTGCCTTTTCTGGAAAAGGGTCGCGGATGCCAACATCACTTTCCTTACCACCACCCTGATCTGCTTCGAATTCTACGAGGACCAACTCGAAATTCGAATAGGTTAGAACATTTAAACTGTTGTTTTAATACTGCTTCTATTTGACTGTTTCTGGGCGTCTTGTGCGTTATGCGCAAGACTTTGGTTTTATTTTTCCTGCACCGATCACCTGCTTTGCTGCCTTATGCACTTATTTTCTCCTTGAGTTAACCCATGCATTTTCGTTCCATGCAGATAACATGTTGGGCAAGGGTATGCTCGCTAAATTGAGGGCGCTCGCCCGAACCCACGGGCTGGCGACGGGCTCTCAAACAGTGCCAAATTCTATGGTGGAGATCGCCGCCACTCAGGGCCGATCGCCACCTAAGGGCCCAGCACCCTCCAACGTCCAACCCGCCGCCCAGCGGAAGAAACTTGTCCTCAAGAGGGCTAAGAGGAAAGCTCCTCAAGTGATCCACGAGGATGAGGAAGAGGACGACGAGGTCACCGAAGACGGCCTGGTCACAAAGAGGAAGAGGGTGGCACCTTCTTCACCACCTGCTCCACCCCCTCTTCCAACCTCAACACCTCCATCGACGCCTGCTCCTCCTCCATCATCGCCACCCCCACAAGCTCCTGTTTCACCAGTTCAAGCGATCCCACTGGCCACTGCGCCACCTGCAGTGGAGGCCCAAGAGCCAAACTTCATGGAGGACCCCCCGAGTGCCTCCACACCATACGTATCAGCTGGAGGGGGTCCCCCTTCAAATGCTTCAGCTGCGGAGGTTGCTCCAATCGGGGATGAGGTTGCTCATACCTCTCCGATTCTGATCACTGAATCCCCGATTCCGTCACCACGCCAACAAGCGCCTACTGAAGAACCTGCTAAGGAAGGTGGCGACGAGAACCAACAACAGGCTCCCACAGTCCCTCTACAAGCAGCAAACCTCCCTCTCGAGGTTACAAGGATGTGGGAGCCTCTATCTGCTAAGCTGAAGACGATAGCAGATGACATCCTCGCCGTCATAACCAGAGCCGTGGAGGGCTCCACCAGGAAGCTCCAGGACGACCTCTTCAACCTCAAAACTGAAAACAGCACCATGAGGGTCGAGGTGGAGAAGTTGTCCTTCAACCTGACGCTCGCGGAAATTGAACACTCCCGAGTGGAGGACGCAATGAGCACCGAGCTCAGATTGGCGCGCAAAGAGGCCACTGATCTCCGCCATAAGGTGCATCAACTTGCTCAAGAAAAGGTCGAACTGGAGAGCAAGATCGTGCCTTATCACGTCCGGGTGGCTGACCTGGAGGCTCTCATAAAAGCTGACGCCGCTAAGGTGCAGAAATTGGAGCAAAGGTCAGCTGACCGAGAGAAACTCCTTGGGCAAGTGGAAAAGGCGAGGGATGACGCCATGGCTAAGCTCACCGAAACCAACAAGGAAAAAGGGAAGCTCGCTGCCGAGCTGGGCCAAGCGCAAGCAGAATCCAAGAAGGTTGCTGAAGACCTTCTCCAGGCTCAAGAGACCAATGAACAACTCAAGAAGCAAATCAAAGAGCTGGAGCAGCAGAATAAAGAGCTGAAAGAACAAACTGAAGATCTCAAGAAGCGGATTGAGGAACTTCAGAAGCAAATTGAAGAACTCAAGCTGAACTCCGCTCAAATTCTGGCTGCTGGATTCGAAGCTGCGCGGGAACAGTTCGCCTGCTTGTTGCCTGATTTGGATCTCAGCATGGTGTCTCTGGATAATGAGGTAGTGGATGGAAAAGTCGTTCCTGCTGAAGACTAATCAACTCTTCTTCATCTGCTACCTTCGTGCTTTCCCTTGTATACCATTTTGTAATAAACTCATGTATATGTACCTTTGACTGATACTTATCTTAATGACAAAGTCTGGGTATTCCCTCTCATGGCTTCTTTAACCGCTTTAACCTTCTTTGCGTGTTTAACTTCAACGGATTTAACTTAACGGTTTTGTAAACACGACTTTTGACTTAACTGCTTCGAACCACTTCAACCTTAAGCAACAATCACTTTAATCAACTTGTAATCTTAAGGCAATTAACCTTATCGTAAAAATATCCTTCAAGCAACGAACTGTAACTCAGCTACTGGCTTAAACACTGCTCCACTCGACCTGCTTCATCAAACGGGTCTTTTAACCTTCTCGCCACTGTTTGAACTTTTCCTGGTCGCCAAAGACTCTTGGCGATATCAGCTTCTTTCTAGCCTCATGCTTTGGCCATCGTTCCTTTATATGGGGGTAGAAACGCCTTTCGGATCCTTCTTTACCTCCCTGAACTTCAGAACGAAAGACCGGGTGACTAGGCGTTCTCTTCGAACCTACCTTAGCCACCTTCCAAACTTCTTCCACCCTCTACACCATACCTGAACTCGTTCGAGACGAGAAGGATTTTATCTTGCCTAAGCTCGCACATACGCGAGAAGGTCTTTGAACTCGCCTGAACTCGCTCATCGGCGAGAAGGTCTTTAACTCGCCTGAACTCGCTCATCGGCGAGAAGGTCTTTAACTTGCCTCTACATTGCCCCAGGGGTTACATCTTCTCGCCCCCAGAAACACGGAGGACTTTTTACTGGTGCCTCTACATTGCCCCAGGGGTTACATCTTCTCGCCCCCAGAAACACTGAGGACTTTTTACTGGTGCCTCTACATTGCCCCAGGGGTTACATCTTCTCGCCCCCAGAAACACCGAGGGCTTTTACTCTTCCTCGCCTGCGCTCGCTCGACGGCGAGGAGGTCTATATCTCGCCTCAGAACGCGCGAGGGCGTTGAGGTCTTTTATCTGGTGCCTCCGATCGCCGAAAAACGATGAGGACTTTAAAACTTCAACTGGTGCCTCCAATCGCCGAAAAACGATGAGGACTTTAAAACTTTAACTGGTGCCTCCAATCGCCGAAAAACGATGAGGACTTTAAAACTTTATTTAGAAAGCATGTAATATATCTTTACTTGCCTTAAATCACGTATAAGTGATAAGGTCTTTCTTCAAAACTTTCTGAAAACAACAATCATGCAATCTAAAACACCTTCGAACTTCGAAAACTCCTCTTTATTGGGTAGCCTCATTAAAAACCCTCCTTAGGGAAAAAAGAGTGCCCCCTACAAACTGTTTTATCAAAGACATTGTAATGTAACTTTGTGTTTGTCTTTACTTACAAAGCTTCTTAACTGTAATACAACTTCAGGTGCGTGGCGTTCCAAGTGCGAGGAATCCCCCTCCTTCCAATGTCTCTAAGCGGTAGGCGCCGTTCCCGAGCGCTTCGGTTATTCTGAACGGTCCCGTCCACTTAGGCGATAGTTTATTCTCCATCTCGTACTGGTGGGCTTTCCTCATCACCAGATCGCCTTCTCTAAACTGCCTTGGCATCACCCTCGAGTTGTATCTTCGTTCAATCCTTCTCTTCACAGCTTCAGCCTTCAACCTCGCCTCTTCCCTGACCTCATCCAGTAGATCCAGGTTCAGCCTTCTCTCTTCATTCGAGTCTTCCTCTACAAAGTTCTGGAATCTCGGCGAGCTCTCCTGGATCTCCACTGGAATCATGGCATCACACCCATAGACCAAGCTGAACGGGGTCTCATGGGTTCCTGACTGCTCGGTGGTGTGGTACGCCCAGACTATACGGGGTACCTCCTCAGCCCAGCTTCCCTTGGCTTTTTCTAGCCTTCTCTTCAAACCTCTCAACAACACCCGATTAGCTGACTCCACCTGGCCATTTGTCTGAGGGTGCTCGACGGATGCAAACACTTGTTGAATTCCCACCCCTTCGCAAAGCTTCTTCAACAGGTGGCTCGCAAACTGAGTCCCATTATCCGACACCAGGCGTTTAGGCACTCCAAACCGGCACATGATGTTTTTCCACACGAAACCTTCGATCTTGTGTGCGGTGATCTGAGCCACTGGTTCTGCTTCGATCCACTTGGTGAAATATTCAATCGCCACCACCAAGTACTTCATCTGCCTGATCGCCAGCGGGAAAGGTCCCAGGATGTCGATTCCCCAGGTATGAAACGGCCAAGGGCTATAGATCGACTTCAACTCCTCGGGAGGCGCCTTATGCCAATCGGCGTGCTGTTGGCATTGTTTGCAACATTGGGCATACTTCTTGCAGTCTTCTCTCATCGATGGCCAGTAGTATCCTGCACGGAGAGTCCTCGCGGCCAGAGCTCGACCCCCGACATGGCTTCCGCATATACCTTCGTGGAGCTCCGCCATGATTCTCGTGCACTTCTCGCCATGTATACATTCCAGGAGCGGGTGAGTGAACCCAAACCTGTACAGATCGCCATCAATCAGGGTGTACTTGCTAGAATTCTTCTTTACCTTCCTAGCCTCAGTCGGATCCAGCGGGAGAAGGCCATCCGCCAGGCACCGCTTGTACTGTGTTATCCAAGTGTCTGGCTCATGGGTAGCGCAGACCTGCATCACGTTCACCTTCTCTCCCCGACATGCTCTAATTCTCGGCGATCTCAGAGTTTTTTGCGTCAGGGACTTATGGCTTCTGGCTGCTTTCTCCGTCGACTTGCTTATCTGGAGGACCAGGTGATCTGCCACAAATGCTCTCGGCGTCTTCAGAGTTTCTTGAATCACCGTCCTCTGCCTACCCCCCTTGCCTGAACTGGCGAGCTTGGCTAGCAAGTCAGCTCGGGCATTCTGCTCCCTGGGCACATGCACTACTTTAAAGGAGGCAAAAGAACTCTTCAACTCCTGCACATATTCCAGATAGGCCGCCATCTGTGGATCTTTAGCCTGGAACTCGCCTGTTACTTGCCCTGTGACTAGCAGTGAGTCACTCTTAGCCATCAGCACCCTAGCTCCCATCTCCTTGGCCAGCAAAATTCCGGCGATCAGCGCCTCATACTCTGCTTGATTGTTATTGGCTTTGAAGGCAAACCTCAGAGATTGTTTGATCAGCACGCCGTTGGGTCCTTCCAATATGACTCCAGCACCGCTGCCCTGCTGGTTCGACGATCCATCCACCGAAAGTACCCAACGGAAATCGTACCCTTCAACTCGCGCTGCCTCAGACGAGAGCTCGACCACGAAATCTGCAAAGATTTGCCCCTTAATCGGGCCTCGGGGCTCATATTTGATATCAAACTCTGACAATTCCACTGCCCACTTCACCATCCTTCCTGCAACGTCAGGCTTCTTCAAGACCTTCTGGATGGGCAGGTCAGTCATCACCAGTATTGTGAAGCTATGGAAGTAGTGGCGCAACCTCCTCGCCGAAAATACCACAGCCAGCGCAGCCTTCTCCAGGGCCTGATATCTCGTTTCGGGGCCCTGCAACACCTTGCTCACAAAATAGATAGGATTCTGAGCCTGACCTTGATCCTGGACGAACACCGCACTCACCGCCCTCTCAATTACAGCAAAATACAACATGAGAGGGGTTCCCACCAACGGTTTGCACAGAACCGGCGGGCTCGCCAGATACCCCTTCAGCTTGACGAAAGCTTCCTCGCACTCTTTCGTCCAAACAAACTTATTGTTGCGCCTCAGGCACTGAAAATAGGGGTGGCCCTTCTCCCCGCTAGCGGACACGAAGCGGGACAGGGCTGCCATCCGACCTGTTAGCTGTTGAACCTCCTTCACCGTAGCTGGGCTCCTCATCGCCAAGATGGCGGCACATTTATCAGGGTTGGCCTCTATGCCCCTTTCAGTCAAGAGGAAACCTAAAAACTTCCCAGCCTCCACGCCGAAAATACATTTCTCTGGATTCAGCTTCAATCTGAACTTGGCGATCGTCGTGAACAATTCCTCCAAGTCAGCCACGTGCTTGCTCTTTTCCGGCGAGGTCACGACCATATCATCGACGTACGCCTGCACGTTCCTTCCCAGCATTGGCGACCAGGTCCTCATGCATTCTCGCCTGTTCGATGCGCGAGGCCTCCACAGTTGCCTGCAACGAACGCATCATCTCTGCCATCTGTGCCATGGTCATGGCAGCGGCGCCTTCAGCAGCGACGGGCGCAACTGGACTTGAACGATTGCTTCTCATTTTTCTCATGAAACTCAGCGAATCACAGAGTGCAGCGAACGACACTTCAACCACGATCGATTCAGCGATCAATCAGAAAAAACTGTGCGAAACTGCGCAAGAAAACTCAAGAACACCGTAAAGCTTCAAAGAAAACCACAACTTCACCAGAAACCAACGCTTCCCCACAGACAACCAAACGGGCGAAAGAACTCAAACTCCACCGAACAAATCACGCGTAAACAGCTGAAAACCTCACTTCACCGAACAAAGATCGAAACGAACGGTGGAAAATGCGAATTCACCGAACAAATCTCAAGCAAACAGCGAATGATGGTTGCACCAGCACACAACCACACAGAAAACTTCGAAAACCTCCAAAAACTCACGCTGTGGATGGGAGCAAGTTTTACACGGCCCCACGGTGGGCGCCTGATGATCCTGCCTGTTGACCGGAACGCTGGAAACTGCCTCGTCAAAGGATCGTCGTGTGCACCGCTACACACCTCCGTTCCTCTTCGAGATCCACCTCAAGAACCTGCAAAGAAACAGAGCGGCGCCGCTGCGGCCGATCGCACTCCAACGCCCAAGTCAGTGACCGAATCACCAAATACTAAGAGAACAAGAACCGTGCAAATCCTCTCTCACAGTAAGCTCTATAACTCGCAAGCGTAAAGAATGTATTCTGAACGTGCGTACCTCAGAAAGTTCGTTGAGAACTCTTATATACCTGGTTACTTTCTCTCTCCTGGCAGTTACAGACTTGGACACGTGGCTTGCATCCAACTGTACACGTGCCATCATCTGGAGCCTCCTTGACTTGGGCGCTGCTTCTACTCTCGTTTTGATAAGTTACCTATGCATGGTACTGCCCAGTACATAGCTAACTTGGGAGTGCGATCTCTACTGGAACTGGCGAGTTAGGGTGCCTTCGTACACCTTCCCTGTGGTCTCGCCAGCCGCCTTCATAATCTGCACCACCTTCATCTCTGGCGATGTGCTTTCTCTGGCGATCTCCAATCTCAAGGTCGCGTTAGTCTACATCTGGCGACTTCATCTTTAACCCGGTGATCGCCGATTCTGGTATGCTGGAGATCGGAACACGCCAACTTAATAACTGGCGACTTCACGAGCACCCCGACTTCCTTCCTTTCTGCCAACTTGGCGCCTTGTCAACACGCCTATACTGTAGCTTGACGCCACGTCATCACTTCCGACTACCAGGGCGGTACAGTAACTGTTTCGAGTTAGGTGATCTTATGGGCGTGACTTTTTGGTGTAATTGTAAGTGTTGCAAGTTAGGTCGTCTTATAGGTATGGCTAATTGGAGTAACTGTAACTTTTCCGAGTTAGGTCGTCTTATGGGTGCGGCTAATCGGAGTAACTGTAACTGTTCCGACTTAAGTCATTTTGTGGGTACGACTAATCAGAGTAACTGTAATTGTTCCGAGTTAGGTCGTGTTTTGGGTGCAACTAATCGAAGTAATTGTAACTGTTCCGAGTTAGGTCGTATTATGGGTATGGCAAATTCGACTAACTGTATATATTCCGAGTTAGGCCATCTTATGGCCACGACTACTCAAAGTAATTGTAACTTTTCCGAGTTAGGCTGTCTTATGTGATGGAAAAACGTTCTTCTTCTAGTAGTGATCTTTGTAATTTCTTCTTTGGATGGATGATGAAGGAGATATGAGGAGCAAAAACATTAAAGAAACTCAAGAGGAGTTTTCATGGATTTGAAGTGGAGTTAGGAATTTGTGAGACTGAGAGGTGAGGCCAACTCACTAGAAAAGAGTCTAGGCTAAGTCTTGAAGGAGACTAACCTAAGGAGAACTTCAGAACAAGTAAAATGGCCAAAAATAGGCAACATTTCATTACTAATTCCAAGTTAAAAAAAATACATGTATAAGAGACTCTTATTTATAGGAGAAAGTCTCTCTAAAACTCTCAAATGAGAGTGTGACAAGTGTCACCACCTTATTAGTGCAAATCCTCTCCATTTAGGAGAAGACATGTGGAGACTCATGCCTTCCTTGCCTACATTTCAATTTGCACCCCTCTTTTACTATTTTACACTTTACTTTGTTTTCTCTTTACATCTTTCTCTACTTTGGAAAAATACAAGGCCCAAAACTTCCTAACTACTCTATACAATTTTTACAAGGATAAGAAGAAGAAAAAGACTCTACAAACTCTTTATTAAAGCTCGATCTTTGTCTATCTTCTTGGCCGAAAGTTTCGAGGCTGGATGGTTTCCATCGTCCCCTCCCTCTTGAAAAGGATTTGTCCTCAGATCTGAATGATGCTCAATGACAACAGCCTTTGTTTATTTGATGTTTTCCTCCTTCAAATGTCAATCTACAATAAACATCAAACAAACATGAGATAATTATTTTTTAAAAGAAAATTAAAACAAAAGAAAACTAAACAAAAATAAGGCCATTTATCTTAAAAATTCTTTTTAAAGAAAAACATAAGGCCCCTTTCAAAAATATTTTTTTTCACTTTGTGTTGTTCATTGCCCAAGCTAGGCAACAACATCACAAAGTGTTGTTTTTGATATTTTTGTGAAAAAGAATGAGCATTATATAATTGGAAGGAAGAATTAAAAGTATTATAATCCTCCTTTAAGGATTCTTTCTCTGCTATGCTTGTAAGGGGTGTTATAAAAGACTGATATGATTCCAATAGCAAGATATAGATGATTCTTTGACATTTTATGGAATCAACTTGAGTTGGAGAATGAATAGGCACTTTTAATAGAAATGGATCAATGTTCTATGTTTCAAGAACTCACCAAAACTTGCACCAAACACCAAACTCACATGGAAGACCCATTTCTTGCCAATTGAACCGATTAAATTGAACAAGAAAGTAAATGAACCAATTGAAACTCTAAAGAAAGAAATTGAACTGAAAAAAAACATGAAAAGGAATCCTCAAATGAAAGATGTCAAAGCAAGGCACACCAATCTCAAAGCCAACCACAACAAAACCAATGAAGCAATGAAGACAAACAAGAAAAGGTATAAGCAATAAAAGGCTATAACAAAAGGAATACTAGATGTATGACAAACTCAAAGATTAATGAACAAAAGACAAGCAAGAAAATAAGGAACTCAATGAAAAAGTAGGCACACAAAAGAATACCTAAAGAAAAGCACTAGAGTAGATGAAGAAAACAAAAACAAGATACTGGAAAATATTTTTATGCAAACTGTGCTTGATGTTCACTGATTTAACTGGAACGATATAAAGCGAACTGGATTATGAAATTTTAACCACATAAACTTCAAGATCTTAGCTCAAAAATGGCACTGGAATTACTTAAAAACAGTAAGCCAATTAATTGAGATAAATTTAACAAAATCGCTGCCAGATTACCGTATTTTTTTCGGCAGAATTGTACACTTTTTGTATTTTATTTATCATTTTTTTTTGTACTTTGAATTTTTGAGTACTTCTTTTTTCTACTATTTTCTAAGAAGAACACAAATCCAGAATTTCAGAATTTTCAGTGAGTAAATCAATTGCAGTAAATCGAAACAGTAAGCACGTTTTCAGAAAACAGAGAAATCCTAACAGGAATGAAAAACAACATTATGAACTAGCAAAGACATAATGGAAAATGATGTATAGGAACTTGTATAGGTCTAGAATACAAGTATGAACTCAATTCTAAAACAGAAAATGCACAAAGGATCAAGTAGCAAACTCAGAAAAATTATGACACCAAAGCAAGAAACAAAAAATCACAATAAAAGTACTACAAGAAGTGATGACAATTATGGAAAAACATGACTATGACAAAACTTGTATGGATTCAAAAAGGAAAAAACACAAACACTTGGTAGGCACAATTAAGAAAACAGAAAGAATACTCAATTATAATCCTAAAAACAGAAAAGAAACAACAAGAAGATAGAGCTCTTGAAATAAAAGTGCAACACAACTCAAAAATTAAACAAGAACACACCTAAACTCATGATACCACATAATATGATTCCAATAGCAAGATATAGATGATTCTTTGACATTTTATGGAATCAACTTGAGTTGGAGAATGAATAGGCACTTTTAATAGAAATGGATCAATGTTCTATGTTTCAAGAACTCACCAAAACTTGCACCAAACACCAAACTCACATAGAAGACCCATTTCTTGCCAATTGAACCGATTAAATTGAACAAGAAAGTAAATGAACCGATTGAAACTCTAAAGAAAGCAATTGAACCGAACAAAACATGAAAAGGAGCTACTGAACTGAATTAAAACAGTAAGAAATTGAAAAGAACCGAACAAAAGTGCAAGAAAAGGAAGATGAACCGAATAAAAGAAACTACACTTGTTTTAAAGTTCATATGGACATGGAAATGGAAGAACTAAATGGAGAAGAGAGGAAACTTATGTGGATGAAGAACTTGATTGAAGAACACGCAACTTGAAGTGTGATTGCTCCAAGATAAGTGTGAATTGCCGCCACTTGAGGGAACCAAGGCTCTCAAGATGAGACTAGGAAGAGGAGAAATCAAATCTCACTCACTCAATCACCAAATTGGGAGAGTTTCTTTACTACAAATTCCAAATCTGCATTATGAAGGACCTAAGCCCTTCTTTTATAGGAGCAAGGGCTGGTCATTTACATAGCTTATTCCCTAAGCTACCCAAAATGCTCTTAAGCCTACGCCCCCTTACTAAGCTCACTCCCCAAGCTTCTAGAATTTTCTAAACTAAAGCCTAGAGATATTTTTACAAAATAGGTGTCTAATGTTTTCCTCTAAGCATCTTTCTAAACACTATTCTATATTATTTACAATTTAAAAGAAACTATAAAGAGAGATATTTAATTGAAGTTCATTCTTGAAAGCTTGTAGACTTCTTTGGCTTTAGGCTTGATCCTCTCTTTATTTTATGTCTTCTTTTAATTTTGAGAAGACTAGAAGGAAGAACTTCAAATGTGAGGGTGAATGCCCTCTTCCTTCACTAATAAAAGCCTCCTTTATTGGATTCTCATCAAAGACACTCCTTCTTTGTTGGTTTCCTCTTCTTCTTCCTTTTCAATCAAACATTCTTTTGTATTTTCTATGAAGGAGACATTTATGTTTATATCTGGTTCAACTCCAAACAAAGATTTTTCTTCAAGTACATCCTCACAAGGGTTTTCTAGAGAAGATAAAATATTATCGATATCTGATTCAATTCTAGAAAAAAAGGATTTTGTACTTTCCATTCTATCATTAGTTTTTCTCTCTTTTATTTCTTTTCTCTATCTTTCCTTTCGTTCTCCTCTCTTTCTCTTTTTTCCTTTTCTTCTTTCTTTTTGACAAGAGCTTGAAATTTTCCTTTAAACTCTTTTTCTCTTCTAGCATATTCTTTTTCTCCGTATATAAAGTTTCGTCCTTTTTCCACAAGCTCTTTCATTTCTTCTCTAAGCTTCTTCTTTTTCACATATGATGGCGGAACAAACTTTCTTCTCATACACATCTTCAATTCATCTCAATTAAGTACTTATGATTTTCTGCCAATTCTAACATCAGTTTTCCTTTTTGTCCACCAAGACCTAGCATATTCTTGAAAACATAGGGTAGCCATGGAAAATCTGCTAAATTCATCCAATTGGTGTCTTTCAAAGATTTGATCAACTTTTGTCTCCCATTCTAAATATGCTTCAACATTTTTATTTCCATCAAAGTAAGGAATGTATACTTCAGGTTCTGTAGAATAATATAAACTTTTAGGCTCAAAACACATCCCTTCCGTTTTTTGATAATGAGGGTTATAAATCTTTCTTTTATGACTATGCTCCTCATCTCTATGACTATTTCCTTTTCGCCCCAATTTTTAATATCTATACCTTATCTGGCTTTCTTTTTCCATGTCTTTGGTATGTTTTGTGCTTTGTTTCTCTTTAAGTTTTCTCTCCTCTTTTTGCTTTAAAATTCTAAGTTCCTTCTCAAGAATCGCAAAACGGGTATCTCTTTCGGTCTTTTCCTTTTGAATAACCTCTTGTTGCCTCCACAATTGAAGTGACTTAAGTTCTTGAGAAATATTTTTCAATTGTTTTGATGAAGAAATTAAATCACTTCTACTATGATGAGAAGTATACATAGACATATTAAGCTTTGTATTTAAAAGATTTTTCACAAGAAGGAAAGTGAGTTTAACACACAAGGTAAATTCCCATGAAATAGAGGTGAGTCACTGGACAATTCACAAATCTCCTTCCAATGAAAACTTGTTCAACAGAAACAAAGAGTTTTCTAAAGAAAGAAACTAAAAGAAAGTTTTTAAAAAAACTAAGAATTTAAATTGCAAAAATTTAAACTAGACGACTCCCAATGGAGAGGCTTGTTGGCATTTGTGAACCTTCAAGACACATTCACCGTCTAAAGCATGTATCTAATAAGAAAATTAAAGAAAACTTGTAGAAGATGGAAGAACACCAAAGGCTCTTCCAAGACACCTAAAGTAAAGATAATGGCCAAATTACAAACAATTGAAATCACACAAAATTTAAAAAATAATCTTCAGAGTTCTCTTCTCTTCTCTCACAAGTGTTTCTTTCCAAGCCTTTACTTGTTTGTCCTCCAAAGGTGAGTACCCCTTGCAAATTCTTTTGCCTTCTCTTAGGATGCTACCTAGAAGTTAGCTCAATTCTCAAAAAGAACAAATTCAAGGTATATTCCACTTCAAGAGGTCAATAATAAAAACAATAAAAGCTCAATTTAAAGAGTGAAACTCAAAGAAGATTAGAGATGACAAATACAAAGATTATTCATAAAATCATGACAAGCAAAAAATTAAAGGTTATCAAGAAAGTAAACACTAAAAAATAATACCTAAAAATAATTAAAAAGAAAATGATAAAATTTCTTAATAAAATATGAAATCCAAAATGGCTGCCCAATATAGCTGCCCAAAGAATTCAATTTCCGCGGATCCCGCTCTAAGGAATCTCCAATTGCCAAATTTCTCACCAAAATTTACGCTACCTCATTATTCAACAAATTGAATTTAACTTTAAAGCATGGGTCCCACCGTGTTATTGCAAATTCTAGTAGCTGCCAATACACACTTCTAATTCACTTCTTCGTGTAAATTGGAAACACAAACTTCTCAATCCAATCTCGCGGGCCCCGCAAAAAGTCTTGTTGAATTCTTCACCAAATTCACGCTTCTTGCACACCAATCTCTTTAATTACTCTATTTCAAAAGTCAAATTGTTGTCCCATGTTAAAATTTACCTCACGTGAAAATTTCATTCACCAATTCAACAATCAGATTGACTTAAAAGAAAATGGATCCCACCAAATCAACTCCAATTCAATAATTCTCATACCAATGCTCGATTTACTGTTGACTTAATTTCCAATTTGCTGAAATTTGCACCAAGAGCACAAAACCAATGCCACTTGAGTCAAATAATTTGCACCGTTTACAGCTGCACCGAACAACTCCAAATTTATGTTATAGAGTTGCAAAGAACCTGAACACAGTGGTCTGAACCAATTGTTTGTACCAAAAGGGAATAATCAACACACTGATTGCAATTGCCAAGGACCACCAATTACCAATCAATTTAGCTTCAAATTCTCAAATGTAACTTTGAGTGGACATTGTTGCTGCACCCAATCTTTTGCTCACATGCAATTTGTTAGCACCAAAATTTTCTGCACTGTAACAATTTAGCTACTGCATCTCACAAATTCAAATTCAAATGATTAAAGCTATGAATTCTACACTAAAACTTTGCACCAAGATGATCAATTCTACAGTCTTTGGCCTGCCTATCTCCGCCTGAGAATCGAACTTCCTTGGTTAAAGAATCTCTCACCTACAAAGACAAAGGGTGTCTTAACGGCCGTTTGCACTCCGACGCTCAAGTCAGTACTGGGGCAAAGAAACAATAAGTGTATAAAGTAGTTTCAGTATTAGAAACGGTGTACCTTGCTAGGGTTCTTAGTGCCCTTTATATAGGTTGAAACTAGGGTTTACCTCTGTTCTATTACCCGTGTCTAGGGTTCCTTGGAGAATGTCCCTGCGCCGCTATTACACAATCTTAGCGTAATCTGGCACATAGAACTTTCCTTTACTGGAGTGCAACGACTAACAAAATGGCCGCCAAGGTACCAACTCATGCACCAATGTTGCGGTGCCATCTATTTTATGGGTGCCCTAAGTATTCACGTGTCATGCATGCGGTCTACCCTTGGAAACACTAACCCTAGCGGGCCTTAACGCCTTACTTGTGTCCCCCTCGTGACTTAGGCTTTCTCTTAATATTTGGGCGTTAACTTCATGTTAACTCATATTGCTTGTGGGACCCAGCTTACGTGGCACATTCTTACTATCTAACACCGATGTCCGATGTCTGCGGTCTTCTTTGGGGTCGATGACCGAGGACTGGTCGGTACACAAGCCCCCAGTCTTGAGCTATAACTTGTTTCAACAAAGAGACTAAGTGATCGCCCTAGGCGACCTACGTGGCTTTGGTTGATAGGACGTGAACAATGCACCAAAGTGACATCTCACCATACTTTTTTATCAGCGCACACGTGGCAAAATCAACGATTAGGGCTTGCTGCCGCTTGCGCTTCTTCATATACATTTAAACCCTTAACCCCTTACGCTCCCTTCACTGTTTCATTACCTCACTTAAGCATTTCTCTCCCTCGAAAATGCTCTCTTTTCCTCTTCAAAAACTTCTACCTGCGAAACCTAATTTATTCAAAGGTATGATCTTTACTCTACGACTACTCTTGCTTTATGATTCTGATGCTCATAACATGCTATAACTGTTCTGGGACTATTTATGTTTTCTGCATTTTCCATTTTTCTATTCTTCGTTTCGAGTCTCTGTTTATATGGGTTTCCTGGGCCACTTCATCATCGTGCTCGCTAAATCTCAAATTCTCCAGCAAATCGCTTCAAATTTAGTTACGATCGTCTTCTCCATTCAACTATCGCTCTGAAAATTGCAACACCTTTGTTCGGAATTCTACCAACACCTCACTGTTTCTTTGTTATACTTCTCCAAAATTGCTCCAGAAAAACGAAGAACAATGAACGCAAAAGGCATAACCAAAATTTTTGGAATCGGAAGTGAAAGCGGAAGAAGAACTTACATGAACCAATTCCGACTAAGCACGAAAGGAACCGAAACTTTTGATTCTGTTTTCGGACTTCCAATTCCAAATTAAAATTCTCCTTCGACGCCGTTCGCAATTCAAGACGAAATCGCACTCACGAAGTCTTGTAGTGCGAAAACTGTGGAAGACAATTTAACTCATACCTCACACTGAACTTGTTCCGATTCCAATTTCATGAATGCTAAGAAGATGAAGAACAACAACACAAATTGCAAAGAAAAGGATGATGATATTTTGACACCTGCACCATCTTACACCCACAATAAAATATTAATATTTGTAATAAAATAAATTAAAAAAGAGAGAAAAAATCTCCTTAAAGAAAATATGTAAAATGTTAAAACAATTTTCAAAATTAAAAAAAATTGAAAAAATTAATATTTATTGAGGTGTAGGGTGGAGCATGAGTGTCAAAAAACATTTTCTCAAGAAAAAAGGAAAAAATTGAGGAAAATATGAAAACCTAAACAAAATCTGCTATTGGTAGCACAAATCCAACAAATTTCATAAACAGTTCACATTACTGCTCACACCACCAGATTTCTTTTTGAACCACGAAAAAGTTTCCAAGAAATTTTGAGAACTTTCAAAAATGATTTTTTAAAGAGAACGATAACGGAAACCTAACTCAAAGAAAATTGCTAATAATCTAGTAGCAATTTATGAACTCAAAAATGAAAATCAAAAGCACTCAAGAGCTCTAATCTATGAAGAAATTTGAAAAAAAATTCAATAGTTTAACCAATGGAGTTTATGACAATTTTTGGACTAAGCATGACTCTAGACAAAACGTTTTTTATTATAAAATCAAAATGACTCAAATATAAGAAAATTTCACCGAACAAATTTGAAGAAAACTCAAAATTCAAAAGTACACAAGAACACCTAAAAGCACATACATGAAGGTTCAAGTAAGAACAATTAATTTGAACCGAACAAAAAGACAAAAAAAACACAAAATCAATAGGTAGAAACATTTAAGACATGAAAACAACACGAAATTATGAAAAAAATAGAAGAAGATCTTACAACCTTAGCTCTGAATACCAAATGATGGAAAAAAGCTCTTCTTCTAGTAGTGATTTTTGTAATTTCTTCTTTGGATGGATGATGAAGCAGATATGAGGAGCGAAAGCATTAAAGAAACTCAAGAGGAGTTTCCATGGATTGAAGTGAAGTTAGGAATTTGTGAGAGTGAGAGGTGAGACGAACTCACTAGGAAAGAGTCTAGGCTAAGTCTTGAAGGAGACTAACCTAGGGAGAACTTAAGAACAAGTAAAATGGCCAAAAATAGCAAGCATTTCATTACTAATTCCAAGTTTAAAAAATACATGTATAAGAGACTCTTATTTATAGGAGAAAGTCTTTAAAAAACTCTCAAATGAGAGTGTGACAAGTGTCACCACCTTATTGATGCAAATCCTCTCCATTTAGGAGAAGGCATGTGGAGCCTCATGCCTTCCTTGCCTACATTTTTATTTGCACCCCTCTTTTACTATTCTACACTTCACTTTGTTTTCTATTTACATCTTTCTCTGCTTTGGCCAAAAATACAAGGCCCAAAACTTCCTAACTACTCTATACAATTTTTACAAGACTAAGAAGAAGAAAAAGACTCTACAAACTTTTCATTAAAGCATGATCTTTGTCTATCTTCTTGGTCGAAAGTTTTGAGGCTAGACAGTTTCCATCATTATGAGTGCGTCTTTTCAGAGTAATTGTAATTATTTCAAGTTAGACCGTCTTATGGGTGCGGCTAATCAGAGTAACTGTAACTATTCCGAGTTAGGCTGTCTTGTGGGTGCGACTAAACGGAGTAACTGTAACTGTTCCGAGTTAGGTCGTGTTATGGGTGCTGCAAATCAGAGTAACTGTAACTATTTTGAGTTAGGCTGTCATATGGCTACGGCTACTCAGAGTAATTGTAACTTTTCCGAGTTAGGTCGTCTTATGGGTACGGATGATCAGAGTAGTGGTAACTATTTCGAGTTAGGTCATCTTATTGGTGCGACAACCAGAGTAATTGTATCTAATTAAGTTAGGTCATGTTAAGGGTGCAGCTAATTAGAGTAACTGTATTTTTGCAGAGTTAGGCCGTCTTATGGGTGCAACTAATCGGAGTAACTGTAACTGTTCCGAGTAAGGCTGTCTTATGGGCGTGGCTTTTCAGAGTAACTGTAACTATTCTGAGTTAGGTGATCTTATGGGTACGGCTAATCGGGGTAACTGTAACTGTTCCGAGTTAGACCGTCTTGTGGGTGCGGCTAATCAAAGTAACCATAACATTTCTGAGTTAGGTCGTTTTACGGAGTACGGCTAATCAGAGTAACTGTAATTGTTCTGAGTTAGGTCGTCTTATATGTGCGGCTAATCGGAGTAACTGTAACTGTTTCGAGGTAGGTCGTCTTGTGGGTATGGCTAATCAGAGTAACTATAACATTTTCGAGTTAGGTCGTCTTCTAGGTGCGGCTAATCGAAGTAACTGTAACTGTTCTGAGTGAGGTCGTCTTGTGGGTGCGGCAAATTGGAGTAACTGTAACTGTTCCGAGTTAGGTCATCCTATTGATGCGGTATTCAGAGTAATTGTATCTGTTTTAGTTAGGCCGTGTGAAGGGTGCGACTAATCGAAGTAACTGTAACTAATCCGAGTTAGGCCGTCTTATGGGTGCGACTGATCAAAGTAGTTGTAACTCTTCTGAATTGGGTTGTCTTGTGGGTGCGGCTAATGGGAGTAAAAATATTTGTTCCGAGGTAGGTCGCCTTCTGGGTGTGGCTAATCGGAGTAACTGTAATTGTTCCGTGTTAGTTCGTCTTATGGGTGCGGCTAATCGAAGTTACTCTAAGTATTCCATGTTCAATCATCTTATGGGTGCGACTAATCATAGTAACTGTATTTGTTCCGAGTTAGGCCGTCTTACGGGTCAGGCTTATTAGAGTAACTGTAACTGGTCTAAGTTAGACTGTATATTGGGTGCAGCTAATCGGAGTTGTTATAACTGTTCCGAGTTAGGTCGTTTTATGTGTTCGGGTAATCAGAGTAACTGTAACTCTTTCAAGTTACGTTGTCTTATGGGTGCGGCTAATCGGAGTAAGTGTAACTATTCCGAGTTAGGCATTCTTGTGAGTGCGGATAATCAAAGTATTGTAACTTTTATAAGTTAGGTCGTCTTTAGGGTGCGACCCATTAAAATAATTGTTGTATCGCCCTGGTGGTCGGGAGTGATGACGTGGCACCCTGCTACAGTATAGGCGTGTTGGCAAGGCGCCAGGTTGGCAAAAGGGAAGGAAGTCGGGGGGCTCGTGTAGTCGCCAGTTGTTAAATTGGCGTGTTCCGATCTCCAGCTTACCAAAATCGGCGATCACCAGGTTAAAGATGAAGTCACCAGAGGTAGATTCAGGCGACCTAGTCATTGGAGATCGCCAGAGCAAGCACATCGCCAAAGATGAAGGAGAAGCAGATTATGAAGGCGGCCGGCGAGACCACAGGGAAGGTGTATGAAGGCCCCTAACTCGCCAGTTCCAGTAGAGATCGCACTCCCAAGTTAGCTATGCATTGGGCAGTACCATGCGTAAGTAACTTAGCCAAAATGAGAGTAGAAGCAGCGCCAAGTCAAGGAGGCTCCAGAGGGTGGCACGTGTACGACTGGATGCGAGCCACGTGTCCAGGTCTGTAACTGCCAGGAGAGAGAAAACAACCAGGTATATAAGAGTTCTCAACAAACTTTCTGAGGTACGCACGTTCAGATTATACTCTTTACGCTTGCGAGTTATAGAGCTTACTGTGAGAGAGGATTTGCGCGGTTCTTGTTCTCTTAGTATTTGGTGATACCGTCACTGACTTGGGCGTTGGAGTGCGATCGGCCGCAGCGGCGCCGCTCTGTTTCTTTGCAGGTTCTTGAGGTGGATCTCGAAGAGGAACGGAGGTTCGAAGCGGTGCACACGTCGATCCTTTGACGAGGCAGTTTCCAGCGTTCTGGTCAACAGGCAGGATCAATTGTATATGTTCCAAGTTAGGCCATCTTTTGGGTGGCGCTAGTCAGAGTAAAATTAACTGTTTTGAGTTAGGTCGTCTTATGGGAGTGACAAATCAAACTAACAGTAACTATTTCGAGTTCGGTCGTCTTATGCGTACGGGTAATCAGAGTAACTGTAATTGTTCCGTGTTAGGTCGTCTTATGGGTGCGACTAATCGAATTAATTGTAAGTATTCCAAGTTCGATCATCTTGTGGGTGTGCCTAACATATCTGTTTCGAGTTAGGCCGTCCCACGGGTGTGGCTAATCGGATTAACTATAATTATTCCAAGTAAGGTCGTCTTATTGGTGCGCCTAATCGAATTAAGTGTAACTATTTTGAGTTCGGTCGTCTTTTGGGGGCGGCTAATCATAGTAACTGTATATGTTCTGAGTTAGGATGTCTTATTGGTTCAGCTAATCAGAGTAACTATAATTGTTCCGTGTTAGGTCGTCTTATGGGTGTGGCTAATCGAAGTAATTGTAAGTATTCCAAGTTCAGTCGTCTTATGGGTGCGACTATTCATATTTGTTCCGAGTTAGGCTGTCTTACGGGTGGAGCTAATCAAACAATGATACAGAAATTGTTTACAAAATTTTAACCGATTGAAAATGCATTTTAATCAGTTGTTTATATTAGCAGCAAAAGCAGAATTAAAATAAACAGTTATAAGGAGTTAGAGAGAGAGAGATTTACACAGTCAATTTTATACTGGTTCACTCAACCTTGAGCTACATCCAGTTCCTAGAACAACCACTGGGTTCCACTAGTAATCACTTACAGATTACAACATCACAACCACAAAGAGGTTACCTTGAAAACCACAAGATCCACTCACACTCTTTGCAACTACACACCTCAAGTTACAACACCCTCTAACTTTGTAGGATTTCACACACACTTACAAGTTTATGAAAGTACAATTACAAGAATCGTGAAAGGCATAGAAAACACCTAAGATTATAGAAACCAGGTAGTCCTATGATCAAATCTTGTACCAGTGCAAACCTAAACAACAATCTTGCAAACTTTTTAAAACTTCTTTCAAAACTAATATCAATCTCACTTTGATTTCAACCTGTGTAAAACTTGTGTATTTTGTTTTGAAAGCAAGGCTATTGATGAGCATATATTTATTCACACACAATAGCCTTAATTATAGATTATTGGAATATAATAATAAATAAATCCATTGTTTTAATTAATATTCTTATAATTGGGTTTATTTGGCCTTAACTATTATTTTTGTGTTTTAGAGTAAATTATCCGGAGGAAGCATCTACCTTTGTGAATGGGCCAAATATGCAAAAGTTCAAGTTGCTTCTTGAACCAAAACAGAAACAAATTCAGAGGAGAAGAAAGAGAAAATAAAATCTACAATATCTCAGAAATAGAATTGGAAGCAAATCATCTACAAAATACAAGAATTCTATAAAGTTGGAAACTTGGAAACAGTTAACAAAATATAAACTACAATATTTTCCCAAAATCTTTGGAGCAGAAATGATGGAAGAGGCCCCAACACCAATCCTATCAAAGGCCACCAAAATGCTACATTTAAGGCAATCACTAGAGTCATAGTCAAAGAGGGGTCAAGGGGACATTTTTACATGTCATAGACTCTAGTGTGAGATAGTTCTTCCTTTTCTAGTTAAAGTAGCACAGTTTAAATCTTTTTGTAAATGTGATGAAACATGCAAAGTGGTACTTAAAAGACTAAACCTAAGTTTAATTAGAAATAACCATTTCTAAGTAAACTTAGGACCGACCCAATTAGCTAGACCTAATGGGCGTAAATTCTAGACAACCCACACAAGGAATACTTCTAGAATTTACCTCCATTTAGGCGCCACTTCACCCATGTGCTCCCATGTGCCATGTGCTCCATGTGCTTCCGTGTGCTCACACTTGCATGTAATTTGGCTAGCATTTCATTTGTATTTGGCTCTTCAAATTCCAGCCCTCCAATCCTATATAAGGAGGTGCTTGGCTCTCATTTTGTAAGATTAATTTGAGTATTGTTATGCTGCCAAACTTGAGCCATACATACTCCCTTTGCCTACAATCTCTCTAGATTTAGGTTATTGATCTTCAACCCATTCACCCACCAAAGAGGGCTGGCCGAACCTCCGTCACATCCCTACTATTCCTGCACCTACAAGGCAGCCACACCTCTTAGGAGGGCCTTGATCCATCAACAAACCACTAAGCTTCCGCAAACCACCCCAAAAACACAAAAGAGAATAGCTCAATGCCATCATTTGGTATCTAGAGCTATGGTCTTCAAGAGATAAGTATCTCTTTGTATTTTTCTGCTTGAGTTCTTCTTATTTCCATCTTGTTCATCTTGTGTTCATCTTGTCTTGCTGTTTTTACGTTTTTAATGTGATTTGAATGCTTTTCTATGCATTTCAATCGGTAGTTTTTGTTCAAATTGTGCTTGAGCATCTTATTTCAATTTTGTGTAGGATTCTTGGTACTTTGTGTTGCTGTTTTTGATTTTTTAGGTTGCTTGAGTCTTGATTGAAATTCTATTCGGTTCATATTAATATGTTGAGTCATTTTATTTTCTGAATCTATAAGTTTTGTCAAGTCATGTGATTCCAAAATTTGTCAACAAATCTTAGTAGTACTTTTCTTGAATTATTTGTTTCTTGTTTTGATTTGAGTGCTTAATCTGAATTCTGTTTTGATTTGATCCTTTGGTGCATTTTTATTTTTAGTTTGAGTTCATATTTGTGTGCTAGATCCACACAAATTCCATCACATTAATTCCATTGTATTTTTGAAGTATATCTTTCTGTTTTGATTCCAGATTTCAGAATCCTCTGTTTTCACAAATCTGTTTTGGTTGTTTTGCTTTATGAAATTTAAATACGTCATAATAAAATTATGAGCCTCTGGATTTCAATAGTTTAAGGTGTTAGCACAAAAAGAAAAAAAGAATCAGTTGAAAAAACAAAATAGAAAAAAAAAGATAAATCATACAAAAGAAGTGTGCATTCTGGCGCTACACCTGGCGGTAATTGGACACTGTTTTTGGAAAATTTATCATAATTAATTGGCACATGTGATTGGAGTGAAACCAACGCCAAAAGTTTTTTAAGAAGCTGAATTGATTGTGTTTAAATTTTTTAGAAACAAATACAAAATAGCCAGCTCAACATAAATCATTTAAGTCACGCTTTCTGGACCACAATATTTTCAGTGGTGTTGTTTTGGTTTTTCAAATCAATTCTAGTGCCAATCTTTAGGTTCCTTTTGTGTGCCATCCATTATTTGAGTGCCTATTTTTATTTTCTTGTCCAATTCATTCTGAACTCCTTCTAGTTGTGTCACATTATTAAATCCAATTGCAGTGGTGCTGTTTTAAAATTTTAATTGTTTCTTGCTTTCTTTTCTTGACCTCTAAATTTGTTGGTGGATAAATATCAATTGGTGCTTATTGAGTGGGATTTGACTTGAGGAGAGTCTAGCTCTACTCGGTAGGTACTGTTTTGAAGAATTTAATTGCTTAAATCAAAGAGGATCAAGGCAAGGGGCAGTCACTAATACAAATACCAAAATACACTATACACTTTGAAGGACACAACAAAGAAGAGTAACAACAAGTCAAAGGAGTGCCTTGCTGAAATTTAATTTGTGCAATTTAATTTCTTTGCATTTCTTAAATTGTAATTACATTTCACTCTTGTTAATTAGTGTATTAATCACGAATTAGACGGTGAGTGTGTCTTCAAAGGCTCAAAGTGTCTAAGAAGCCTCACCTAGGAAACGACTAGTTTAAGCTTTCTAGATTAGCCTTTGTTAATTGCTTTAGTTAGATTTCCTTACATCAATACTTGCCTAGTTTTGCTTAATTTGCTTATGCTTATCTTTTTTTAAAGCTTTGATAAATTGCTTTAGTTGTTAAATAGCTTTGCATAGTTTTCTTGCATAAAATTTGATTTCTCCATCCTCATTGTGTTCTAAGTGAATTACCTAAAGAAAGAATAGTGTGAAGATTTTGAGGGATAGTTTTTGGCTAAGGCAAGACTTGGTATTTAAGTAGTCCTTTGTGACTCACCTCTCTTACCTGAGAAGCTACCTTCATTAACTTTCCTCTTCTTTCTTAAAGTAAAGCATTTCTAAACACAAAGTTTTAGTCATGTCTTCTCACTCCTTTAAATCTCTTAAAAGTGATGTGAAATCCTTGAAATCTCTTTTAAAACAACTTTTCAAGGATATTCAATCAATTTCATCTAAACAATTGGAGAGTGAGGCCAAAACTAATGAATTGACTAAAGCAAAGGATGAGAAGTCTCAAATTTCAAAAACATTACATTCTCATGCATATAGCTCTCAAGTTTATGATTCTTTTGGGGAGGAAAGTCTTAGGATAAATGAATATCATCAACCATCCCCTATGAGAGCTAGAAAAGAGAGACAAGAAAACCTAAAGGAGGTTAAGGTAGAGCTACCTCATTTCTATGGAAAAGAAGATGTAGAAACATATCTATATTGGGAGATGAGGGTAGAGCATTTGTTTACTTACAACCATGTGACTGAAGAAACCTTAGCTACCTTAAGTTTTCAAGATGATGCTATGTATTGGTGGAATGCCCTAAAAAGATAGAGACATCTCCACAAGGACCCTCCCATTACAAATTGGAATGACCTTAGGGGAGCCTTGAGATGTCGCCATATTCCCTCACTTTACAATAGGAAGTTGATGGACAAGCTCCAAAGACTTCATCAAAGAGATATGAGTGTAGAAGAATATTGGCAAAAGATGATGTCATATATTAAGAGGGCAAGGATTAACGAAGACAACCATACCACCATTGATGTGATTCCACTAGCCATATAGAGAATGATTCTTGACATTCTTAGGAATCACCTTGAGTTGGACATTATAGAGGCAGTTTTCTTAGAGTTGGATCATTGTTCTAAGACAAGAACTCACCAAAAACTAGTACCAAATCCCAAACTCATTTGGATGTTTCACATATTGTCAAATTGAACCAACAAAAAGAGGTAAAACTAAGAAGCACCGAACAGAATTGCATAAGAACACATTTGAACCGAACAAAGTGAAATTAAAAATGCAAGAACAACAAATAGGTGCTGGAAAAACAGAAAAGCCGAACCAAACAACAAGACAACAAGCTAGAACAAAGAATTAACAAAGAAGAAAGGAAGGAGAGAAGAATTGCTCATGAAGATGGAAGGATGATGGATGATCTCGCCACTAGAAGTGTGGAATGCTCCTAGATGAGAGTGCTGCCGCCACTTGAGGACTCCATGGATCCATCAAGATAAGACTAGAGAAGAAGGCTCAAAAGCTCTCCAATGATCACTCAAAATTTAAGTAGAGTTTTCTTAGATTAATTCCAATCTCAATTTTACAAAGAGAGCACCTCTATTTATAGCCTAAGGTGCTGAAAATGCAAGCTAAAACAATTCAAATTTCCCTCCTAAAGCTAGCTAAAACCGGCGCCTATTTCAAGCCATGAGGAAGGTGTGACTCCTTCCTTCACTTTGGCACCTCCTATTCTACTTCTACACCTATCTACTAACACACCCCCCCTAAAGCTCCTGACTAAAGCCTAAAAGATGCTATAACAATAGAGGTTTCTAAAGTTTCCCTCTAAGCACCTTCAACTAAAGAAATTACAAAAAGAGAAAATAAATGTCCTCTAGCTCCTAAAGCTTTAAACATGCTTCTTGTAAGCCTTTGAGGTGGACTTTGACCTCCATGGGCGTCTTCTATTTGTGCCTCCACCTCCTCTTGATCTTGTTGATTGGCTTCTATGTTCTCTTGATCTTGATCTCCATCAACCATAGCTAGGTTTTTAAGTGGTCTCAAACTTGAGATAAGAAACAAAGTTGAACTTTTACCTTATAGACATTTAAATGACTTGATTCAACTTAGCATTAAAGTTGAAAAACAAATTTTGAGGCAACAATCAAGTCAAAAACAAAGTTCATACTATGTATCTGATGACAAGGATGAGTTTCCTAGAGTGGAAGAGCATACAAAAGAAACATCTCTAGAACTTTCCCAAAACCTAGCCAAGCATATCTCACACACTCAAGTTAGAGAAATTCAATGTTTAGAATGTCTTGGTAAGGGTCATCTAGCATCTCAATGTTCCAATGAAAGATCTATGATCTTAAGGGACAAAGATGAGAATAGTAGCCAAGAAAAAGAAGCTAGTGAGAGTGATGAAAATGTAAAAATAGAAAAGCAAGAGAAAACCCTTGGAAAGCAAAAGGCGTGGGAGAAGAGTGTTCCTTCCCACAAGGTCATTCAACAAGAAGGAAAAGTTGAAAATACCTTTGAAAATATGCTTCTTGTTGAACAATCTAGCGTTACCTTTTGTAAAGGAACACTTGCAAGCCTAGTAAAAAAAGAGGAATCCTTAAAAGAGGCTTGCATAGATAAAAATGTAGTAGATTATTTTTCATATGTGTTAAGATCTCACCAAGTGAAGGTCAAGTTATCTATAGGCAGCTACAAAGACAAGTTTTTATGTGAGGTAGTGCCTAAAGAAACTTGTCATGTCTTATTGAGACAACCATTGCAAAGAATTAAAATTTTCATGAACAAAGGTTGTATCAACGAGACTACCTTCACACATAAGAGAGAAATTCTTCATGAAGGAGAACTCATGGGCCAAATTAGATTTGATAAAACTCTAGAGCTTTTAAAAGGAAAACTCTTATCACCCATGAGAAAAGATGTTCAAAGACATTACCCTAGATACATTCCTTGTTTTAAAAATACATCTAAGGCGATGTCTCATGAACTCTATACTCCTTTACCTTTTGCAAATGATCCATTGGAAGATATAAAGCTGGATTTTATATTAGAGCTTCCTTGGACCACAAAAGGTATTGATTCCATTTTTGTGGATAAGCTCTTCTCTAGAGAAGTAATGAGACTTCATAGTTTACCTCTAAGCATAGTATTGAAAAGAGCTCCAAACTTTGAAAACCATTTTTTGAGGATACTTTTAGAAAAACTTGGAACTAAGTTGTACTCTTCAAATTCTTATCATCTTCAAAAGTGTACCGCCCTGGTGGTCGGGTGTGACGACGTGGCATCCTGCTACAGTGTAGGCGTGTTGACAAGGCGCCAGGTTGGCAGATGGGAAGGAAGTCGGGAGGCACGTGTAGCCGCCAGTTGTTAAGTTGGCGTGTTCCGATTTCCAGATTGCCAAAATGGGCGATCGCCAGGTTGAAGATGAAGTCGCCAGATGTAGACTCAGGCGACCAAGCAGTCGGAGATCGCCAGAACAAGCACATCGCCGAAGATGAAGGAGAAGCAGATTATGAAGGCGGCCGGCGAGACCACAGGGAAGGTGTATGAAAGTCCCCAACTCGCCAGTTCCAGTAGAGATCGCACTCCTAAGTTTGCTATGCACTGGGCAGTACCATGCATACGTAACTTAGCCAAAATGAGAGTAGAAGCAGCGCCAAGTCAGGGAACCTCCAGATGATGGCACATGTATGGTTGGAAGCGGGCCACGTGTCCAAGTCTGCAACTGCCAGGAGAGAGAAAGTCACCAGGTATATAAGAGCTCTTAACAAACTTTCTGAGGTACGCACGTTCAGTTCATACACTTTACGCTTGCGAGTGAGAGAGGATTTGCACGGTTCTCGTTCTTAGTTTTTGGTGATACCGTCACTGACTTGAGCGTCGGAGTGCGATCGGCCGCAGCGGCGCCGTATCGTTTCTTTGCAGGTTCTTGAGATAGAACCCGAGGAGGAACGGAGGTGATAAGCGGTGCGCACGTCGATCCCTTGACGAGGCATTCTCCAGCGCTCCGGTCAACAGGCAGGATCAAAAAGAATGGTCAAAATGAAATTGAAAACATAGCTCTTTCTACTATGCCTAGAGTAATATTAAAAGACAAACACAACTCTAGAGATGAGCATGCATACAATAAAGTAGTCCACAAGACTACTAATATTTCTACATTTGAAGTTGTATGTGGACTTAATTCTCTTTCTCCTTTTAAGTTGTCACCATTTCCTAAAGGATTTATGCCTAAGGAAGAAGTAACAAAGACTAAAAATTTTAAAATGAGGATTAGGGAACACATACTGTACCGCCCTGGTGGTCGGGAGTGATGACGTGGCACCCTGCTACAGTATAGGCGTGTTGGCAAGGCGCCAGGTTGGCGAAAGGGAAGGAAGTCGGGGGGCTCGTGTAGTCGCCAGTTGTTAAATTGGCGTGTTCCGATCTCCAGCTTACCAGAATCGGCGATCACCGGGTTAAAGATGAAGTCGCCAGATGTCGATTCAGGCGACCTAGTCATTGGAGATCGCCAGAGCAAGCACATCGCCAAAGATGAAGGAGAAGCAGATTATGAAGGCGGCCGACGAGACCACAGGGAAGGTGTATGAAGGCCCCTAACTCGCCAGTTCCAGTAGAGATCGCACTCCCAAGTTAGCTATGCATTGGGCAGTACCATGCGTAAGTAACTTAGCCAAAATGAGAGTAGAAGCAGCGCCAAGTCAAGGAGGCTCCAGAGGGTGGCACGTGTACGACTGGATGCGAGCCACGTGTCCAGGTCTGTAACTGCCAGGAGAGAGAAAACAACCAGGTATATAAGAGTTCTCAACAATCTTTCTGAGGTACGCACGTTCAGATTATACTCTTTACGCTTGCGAGTTATAGAGCTTACTGTGAGAGAGGATTTGCACGGTTCTTGTTCTCTTAGTATTTGGTGATACCGTCATTGACTTGGGCGTTGGAGTGCGATCGGCCGCAGCGGCGCCGCTCTGTTTCTTTGCAGGTTCTTGAGGTGGATCTCGAAGAGGAACGGAGGTTCGAAGCGGTGCACACGTCGATCCTTTGACGAGGCAGTTTCCAGCGTTCTGGTCAACAGGCAGGATCACATACAACGACCAAAAGAGAAATATTGTAAAAAGTTGCCAAAAACAAAAGAAAAACAAAAATGGCAACTTCATAAAATTGATATAACTGCTTCAACTAACTCATTTTCTTTATTTGATAATCCCCCTAGATGGACGTTTGATCCGGGAGGACAATCTTAGTTGTCAACGCAAGAGGCTGCTATCCAAGATCAACACTGTGGATTTGAGGATAGATTTTCTCAAGAAGGAGGAGATGATGGACACCATCCAACCATATACATCCATCTCCCTAGCCATGAAGAAGAAGAAGCAATGGATTTGAGGACAAATCCTTTTCAAGAGGGAGGGGATGATGGAAGAGGCCCCAACACCAATCCTATCAAAGGCCACCAAAATGCTACATTTAAGGAAATCACTAGAGTCATAGTAAAAGAGGGGTCAAAGGGACATTTTTACATGTCATAGACTATAGTGTGAGATAGTTCTTCTTCTTTTTCTAGTTAAAGTAGCATAGTTTAAATCTTTTTTGTAAATGTGATGAAACATGCAAAGTGGTACTTAAAAGGCTAAACCTAAGTTTAATTAGAAATAACCATTTGTAAGTAAACTTAGGACCGGCCCAATTAGCTAGACCTAATGGGCGTAAATTCTAGACCAACCACACAAGGAATACTTCTAGAATTTACCTCCATTTAGGCGCCACTTCACCCATGTGCTCCCATGTGCCATGTGCTCACACTTGCATGTAATTTGGCTAGCATTTCATTTGTATTTAGCTCTTCAAATTCCAACCCTCCAATCCTATATAAGGAGGTGCTTGGCTCTCATTTCGTAAGATTAATTTGAGTATTGTTATGCTGCCAAACTTGAGCCATACATACTCCCTTTGCCTACTGTTCCGTCCGGTTGACCGGGACGTCTTCGTGCGCGACCTCAACCGTCGGCTAGGGACTCCTTCCCACTGGTTACCTGTGGATTCCTGCAAAAAAGAGGACAACGAGGCGCCCTAGCGGCCGTTTGCACTCCGACGCTCAAGTCAGCCAGCAAGAAACACCAAAACTGTTCACCTACGTCTCTGAGCACCGCGTATGGCACGCTGAAGATGATAAAAAGAAATGTGTATATGTGTGTGTGTTTTCTCCCTCTGGCAAAGATTTTTTCCCAGTCCCTTGTGCGTGACCTTAAGCACGAGCAAGCAACTAGAGAGTTCTCTGGTAAATTTGCCAAAAGTTCCAACCCTGTTTCCAACATTCTCCGCGCTATTTAAACTACCCAAGCATTTAAAGCGCCTTAACGCGCCTTTAATTGCAAAATGTAACGCACTCAATCAGCGTAACTGATTTAGGAAACGTAGCGCATTTAAGACGTTGAAACGCTTGGGAGCCATTATAGTACCTGAATGTTCGAAACAGAAACTGTATTGAATGACTTTAATTACCTGGTACCTGACTGGAGGGTGTTTCTATTCTGACATGGCTGTCGTACACGTGGAGGGCCTCACGACGCCATGACCCCATCTGGGGGCGTTTCTACGTGTGAGTCCTCCTGCTTGGGAGTGCTACTGTGCTAGGGGTGACTTTTTGGGTGCCAACTCATGCCCCCAATTATCTAGTCACTTACTTTGAGAGCGTATCTGCCTTCCTCTCGCACCCTGGGCGTGACCTTCCTCTTGAGTCGTATCTGTCCCAAAGGCGTCTCGGGGGCGGCAGGAGTACTTCACGAGTCAGGCTGCCCTACACTGGTGCTATTACTATGGCCTTGAAGCCACCTTTTCCTTCTCTTTATCTCGGCCCCGGGTTATCGGGACCTGAGGCCTCCCCACGGCGTTGCTCCCTCCATGGTCTTTCCTACCCGTGGGTATCGGGGAACCACACTGTGATCGCCTTTGCTTTAGTACTGTTTGAGCTGGCGACGCCCTGATTGGGCGACGCCATCACCTAGGCGACGCCTTGTCCTGACGACGCTTCCTCTTGGCGATGCTGGCACTTGGCGTCTCTCCACCTAGGCGACGTCTTGCGTTGACTTTGACTCTCCAGTCGTTGACTTTGACCTTGACTTAGTCAACGCCCGGATATGGGACGGTACACAAGCCCCCCAGTCTTAAGCCGAAGACTTGTCTTCAGCGCAAAGACTAAAGCCTCGCCCACGCCGTCCACGTGCCTTCACGTCCTTCCGGGCGACGCCTCGGGCGTTACCTTTACTTCGACATTGACTTTGATTCTTGCCTTGGTCGACGCTTGATGACAGCGAAGAGCTCAAGGTTTTGTCCGTGCCATCCACGTGGCGCTTCTTGTATGGCTGACAGGACGTTCCGTCATTCGACTTAATCCACGTGGCGCTGCTTGTATGGCTGATGGGACATTCAGTCATTCCACTGAGTTCTGACTCCTGCTGTGCCCCAGACCCACTTTCGACGGCGCATCGTACCACTGGATACTCTGTTGATACGACGCTCTCTGATTTTAACCAGCGGTGCCAGTGTCATCTTTTAATCTTCTGCCACGTGGATCAATTGTGCGGTGCATCCATTCGCGTCGTTTGGCGCTCTAACCGCTTTATTTAACTCTTCAAACTCTGAAACTATCCTCATCACTTTCTCATTCTTCATAACCTACTTACGTTTTTTCTTCTTGCACCCTTCCTTCTTGCACCCTTCCTTTTCTCACGAAGGGTTGTTCCAGCATTCGCTTCCCTCGCTCAGCTCTTGCATTTCTGGCAGTCCCTACACTCTTGACAATCCCTGATCTTGTTAAAGAATGTCTTCTCACGCCGCTTCCTCCAGGGTCAATCCCAAGGACTTGTACCCTCGGGCTTCGAGTGAACTTCTTGACGAGTATTCATGCTTACTCTCTACCAGGGCCATAAGGGAGCACAAAGGGGATTTGTGTTCCTATGACCATCGGGCCTTCGCGAGGAGGCATGACCACGACATCGCTGTGCTCCCTTGCACTCTAGGGGAGCCAGTATGTGGAGACGAACGGGCCAACGAAGGGGTCCCTTTCTTTTACTTTTACCAGGTGGTGTTCAAGACCATCGGAGTGCGCTTACCCTTTTCCTGGTTCGAGAAGGAACTGTTGACGGAGATCAACGTTGCTCCGGCCCAGTTATATCCCAACAGCTGGGCCTTTGTCAAAGCCTTCGACATTCTCTTCGGGTTTCTGGGCTGTGCACCCTCGGTTGACCTCTTTCTTCACTTCTTCGAGGTGAAGAGGCAGAGACACAACCTCTGGGTAACTCTCAGTAATGTACCCGGGAGAGTTCTCTTCACACCCTTCCAAACCTCGTTCACCGGGTGGAAAGGCCGGTTCTTCAAGATCTGCCGGACTGACCTTGTTCCCGACGCTCTGGATGGGTTTCCACTGTACTGGGTGAGAGAGGAGAGGGCCCTCAAAACCAAACCCTTCAAGAAGCTGGCTCCAAGTGATCAAATAGCTTGCCGGATTCTTGCTGAGGCGGGAGGTTTTGACTCTGCCACTTTGATCAGCCTGGAGTTCAACGCTGGGACTCTCGAAAAGTACATATGTAAGAACCACTGCCTTAGAAACCTCGGCCTTCATTGCTTTCTAACTGTGTATGTCTTGCTTCATGGTGTCTCTGACACGTTTATCTCCCTTGGTGCAGGTTCGAAAATAAACCAAGAAAGGAGGACACGACTTACTCGAGCTCTGCGGGCTGGAAAAGGGGCTACGCCTTCCTCCAGTGCTGATTTTGATGATCACTGAGAAATGGCTTGTTCGTGTTTTTGCATGATCTGTAGCGTTTGCTCCTTTTGTGCTACTCCCATTGTATTGAACATTGCTTGTAACAACAACTTTTCTATATCATACTCGATTTTTTGCAACGCCACTTTACTTTGCATATGCTCCGCGTACCATTGTATTTCGAGAGTTCAACGCTAGGACTCTCGAAAAGTACATATGTAAGAACCACTGCCTTAGAAACCTCGGCCTTCATTGCTTTCTAACTGTGTATGTCTTGCTTCATGGTGTCTCTGACACGTTTATCTCCCTTGGTGCAGGTTCGAAAATAAACCAAGAAAGGAGGACACGACTTACTCGAGCTCTGCGGGCTGGAAAAGGGGTTTCGCCTTCCTCCAGTGCTGATTTTGATGATCACTGAGAAATGGCTTGTTCGTGTTTTTGCATGATCTGTAGCGTTTGCTCCTTTTGTGCTACTCCCATTGTATTGAACATTGCTTGTAACAACAACTTTTCTATATCATACTCGATTTTTTGCAACGCCACTTTACTTTGCATATGCTCCGCGTACCACGCGCTTTTTCTTTCGTCCTGTTCTCCCAACGGTGTATGCCTTCATCTGGGCGACGCCTTCACATGGGCGACGCCACCCCGTGGCTGCCTTTGCTTTAGCACTGTTTGAACTGGCGACGCCCTGGTTTGGTGACGCCATGGCCTAGGCGACGCCTTCTTTCTTGACGACGCATCACATTACTTCAAACGGAGAAAGATAAAGGCTGAAAACCACGACACTTCTTTTTCTCAAACTGGTTTTACCTTTTATTAGGGTGACCTCATTAAAAAAACCCCCGAGAGGGAAAAAGAGCGTCCCCTTCAACTAAATTGTTACATACTGCTTACATAAGTCAACTGAAATAAAATTTTAAGTTGGCTGCATTCCAACTGCGCGGGATAGGACCTCCATCTAAAGTCTCCAGGTTGTACGAACCGTTGCCCTTAGCCTCAGTAACTCTGAAGGGTCCGGTCCATTTGGGAGACAGCTTATTCTTCAACTCGTATGGGTGAGCTTTCCTCATCACTAGGTCGCCAACCTGAAACTGTCGCGGCTTTACCTTAGAGCTATATTGCCGCTCTACTTTTCTCTTCATCGCTTCAGCTTTTATTCTAGCTTCTTCCCTGGCCTCATCTAGCAGATCCAGGTTTACCCGCCTCTCTTCATTGGATTCCTCCACCACAAAGTTTTGAAAACGTGGTGAGCTTTCATGTATTTCTACTGGAATCATCGCGTCCGACCCGTAAACCAAACTGAAAGGCGTCTCCATAGTAGAGGATTGGGGCGTGGTGTGATATGCCCATACGATCCTTGGTACCTCTTCCGCCCACGCCCCTTTGGCTTTCTCTAACCTTCTTTTTAACCCCCTCAGCAGAACTCTGTTTGCCGACTCCACTCGTCCATTGGTCTGGGGGTGTTCAACCGATGCGAACACCTGTTTGATTCCTACTTCGGCACACAGATTTCTCAACTACTGACTGGCGAACTGGGTCCCGTTATCAGATATCAGGCGCCTAGGTACGCCAAAACGGCACACAATATTCTTCCACACGAAATGTTGTACCTTGTGCGCAGTGATCTGTGCAACGGGCTCTGCCTCTATCCATTTGGTGAAGTATTCGATGGCGACGATCAAATACTTCATCTGCCTGATCGCCAGTGGGAAGGGGCCCAGGATGTCGATTCCCCATGTATGGAAAGGCCACGAGCTGTATATGGATCGCAATTCTTCTGGCGGTGCCTTGTGCCAGTCGGCGTGCTTTTGGCATTGCCTACACCGCTGGGCGTGCCGTGCGCAGTCCTCTTTCACTGTTGGCCAGAAGAAACCTGCGCGTATTACCTTGGAGGCTAAGGATCTCCCCCCTACGTGGCTCCTGCAGATGCCTTCGTGTAGCTCCGCCATTATCCTGGTGCACTCATCGCCACGGACGCATGTTAGGATAGGGTGAGTGAAACCGTGCCTGAACAGCACCCCATCCACCAGAGTATATCTTGCGGCATTTCTTTTGACTTTTTTACCCTCTTCAGGGTCCACTGGAAGAGCCCCATCCGCCAGGTATCGCTTATAGGGCGTCATCCAGCTGTCTCCCTTGGACAAAACGCATACCTGCATCTGCTCTTCCTCAGGCACGCCCGCGTACATGTTGATGCGGGGCGCCCTCTGCGTATCTTGGGTCAAAGAGCAATGACTCCTCAGCCTTCCCCTTGATGTATAAATCTGGAGGACATCCACCCTGTTGTCTTCCACGAATCTACGCGGAGCTTTGAGAGTCTCCTGGATCACTGTCCTCTGTCTACCCCCCTTGCCTGAGCTGGCCAGCTTTGCAAGCAGGTCAGCTCTGGCATTCTGCTCCCTCGGGACATGTATCAGCTCAAGAGCGTTGAACGCTCCCTTCAACAACTGGACGTATTTCAAATATGCTGCCATCTGCGGGTCCTTCGCCTGGAACTCACCCGACACCTGCCCCGTGATCAGTTGGGAGTCGCTCTTCACCAGGAGGTTCTGCGCGCCCATCTCCTTGGCCAGGAGCATTCCTACTATCAAGGCTTCATACTCTGCCTGATTGTTACTTGCCTTGAAGGCGAAGCGCAGGGCCTGCTCGATCAGTATCCCCCTTTCTGTGAGCATAAAACCCAAGAACTTACCGGCCTCTACCCCGAAAACACACTTTTCAGGGTTTAACTTGAGGCGGTACTTGGATATTGTGACGAACAACTCCTCCAGATCCGTCACATGCTGCGCCCGATCCTGCGACGCCACCACCATGTCGTCGACATGGCGTACACATTCCTCCCGAGCATGGGCGCCAGGACCTAGTCCATTAACCTCTGGTACGTGGCGTCCGCGTTTTTCAGCCCAAAGGGCATCACCTTATAGCAGTAACTGCAAGTCTCAGTCATGAATGCAGTTTTGTTCTCATCTCTGGGGTGCATCTTTATCTGATTATACCCTGAGAAGGCGTCCAAGAAACTCAGCACCTTGCTGCCGGACGCACTGTCTACCAAGGCGTCGATGCTGGGCAGCGGGTACGAGTCCTTCGGGCATGCCTTATTCAGGTCCGTGAAGTCAACACACATCCTCCACTTTCCGTTTGCCTTTTTCACCAAAACGACGTTGGCAAGCCACTCAGGGTACTGAATCTCCCTGATGTGGCCAGCACTCAACAGCTTCTGCGTTTCGTCTTTCACCACCTGCTGCCGTTCCTCATTGAACTTTCTCCTTCTCTGACGCACGGGGCGGACCGTGGCGTCCATGCTGAGGTGGTGACACAGAAAATCGGGATCGATGCCGGGCATATCCGAGGCGGACCATGCGAAGGCATCCAGGTGGCGTGAAATCACTTCCGCCACCCCTTCCTGTTCTTCTGGGCTTAGCGAACTCCCTAGCTTGAATGTCTTGCCGCCAATCTCCCTTTCTACGGCGTTAGTCGTTGGCTGTTCCCTGTTATCATCCTCGACGGGCGCCGCCTCCTCTACGAGCGCCGCATCCTCAGCGCTTTCCTCCATTGGTGCATCAGCTTCGGGCGTCGCCTTTGCTAGTAGGGCCTCATCAGGCGTCGACCCAGCGGGCGTCGCCTCAAGCATCGTCGTGTCCGTGCTGGGCGGACGTTCATATACCATGAACACACCTCTCTTTGTTTTCAGGCTGTTCTCATAACACTTCCTTGCCTCCTCCTGGTCTGACCTGATGACTATCACCTGACCACTGAGGTCTGGCAGCTTCATCTTCATGTGGCGTGTGGAGGACACCGCGTTTAAACGGTTTAACGCCGGCCTGCCCAGCAAAATATTGTAGGCGGAGTTGGCGTTCACGACCAGATACCGGATGCTTTCGGTACGGGAGGCCTCTCCGTCTGTGAACGTAGTCCTCAACTCCAGGTATCCCCGGACTTCCACCTGGTTATCCCCAAACCCATACAGGCATCCCGTGTAGGGACTCAACAGATCGGGGGACAGCCGTAACTTATTAAAGGTCGACAGAAACATGACGTCTGCCGAACTTCCTTGGTCAACAAGCACTCTGTGCACCTTCCTCCCGGCTGTGACGACTGAGACGACAACGGGGTCATTGTCGTGGGGTACCACATCTCGGAGGTCTCCTCTTGTGAACACGAGATCTGACTCCCACGGCTCCCCCGAGAGTCTCTCTTCGATTGAATTGACCCCCCTCGCGTATTTCTTCCGCTGGGAGGCGGTGGGTCCTCCGCCGGAAAAACCTCCAGCAATGGTGTGGACCTCGCCAAGCACAGGCATCTCGTGTGCTGGTTCTTCCGCCTGCGGCGGTGACAAGGTGGCGATCGTCGTGGGCTCCGCGACATAATCCTTTAAAAACCCAGTCCTCACCAGCTCATCTAGCTGGTAGCCCAACGACAGGCAGTTGTCAATGTGGTGCCCGAAAGCCTCGTGGAATTCGCACCAAGAGTCTTTACGAGGCCCCAACACCTTGTCGGTCTTCGCCGGTCGCCTCAGCCTCTCAGCTATGTTAGGCACGACGATCAAATCCTTCAACTCAACCACGAAGTTGTACCTCGCCGGTCTCGCTCTTTCTCTGGCCGGGCGATCGCCTCCTGCTGGACCCCGGGGCTGGGGCTTTCTGGCCTCGTAGGGGCGTCTCGCCTCTGGCTTCTTTCTTCCCGTCGTAGTCTCATTGACCCTGACGGGTTGAGCTCGCGCCGGTCCCCTCGGGCGTGAGGGCACGACGCTGGTGCGCTTCACACACACCTCCCCTTCAGAAGCAATATGTTCCATCGCCCTACGCCGTAGCTCAGCGAAAGTCCTAGGGCGGTTGCGGATGATGGATTCTCCAAAAGGACCGGGGCATACGCCTTTCACAAATGCGTACACGATCATAGGCTCCTCTGTCGTACCAACCTTCACGACCTGGGCCCCGAAGCGATTGATATACTCCTTCAGGGTCTCCCCTTGATACTGCTTCACATCGAATAGGTCGTAAGAGACCGGCGGCAGGGCCTTGTTTGCTAAGTATTGTTCCCTGAACAAACGCGACAATTGGCGGAAAGATGTGATATGACCCTCTGGAAGGCTAATGAACCAGTCCATAGCCATCCCGGTCAGGGTGCTCATGAAGAGCTTGCACTTGGCAGCGTCAGAACCGCCTACCAGGACCATTTGCGTGTGAAATGCAGCAAGGTGCGTCTCTGGGTCCTCCATCCCGGTGAAGATCACCTTGGGCCCCGCGAACGTGTTCGGGATCACCGCGTCTAGGATCTCCTGCGAGAAAGGAGTGGAAAACTCCCTTGGTGGGGAATGGTTCTCCATCTCGTCATGTCCAGGCCGCCTCCGATCATTTCTCAGGCCCTGGCGCAACTCCTCATTTACACGGTGGAGCTCTTCATTCCGCTCATGCGAGGCGTCGAGATCTGCCTGCATGCGTTCCTGTTCCATTTTCGACTCCGCCATGTCCTGCTGCAGCCCCCTCATTATCTCCAGGACCTGTTGCATGGATAGTTCTGCTGGGGCTGCGCATGCTGTGCTCCGTCTGGTGGGGGCCATTGTCACTCCAACCTTCTCCAACGTTACTGCGACTCAGTAGATTTTCTCAAACTTGTGATGGGACTGATGTTTTATATCGGCCCCACGGTGGGCGCCAAATGTTCCGTCCGGTTGACCGAGACGTCTTCGTGCGCGACCTCAACCGTCGGCTAGGGACTCCTTCCCACTGGTTACCTGTGGATTCCTGCAAAAAAGAGGACAACGAGGCGCCCTAGCGGCCGTTTGCACTCCGACGCTCAAGTTAGCCAGCAAGAAACACCAAAACTGTTCACCTACGTCTCTGAGCACCGTGTATGGCACTCTGAAGATGATAAAAATAAATGTGTATATGTGTGTGTGTTTTCTCCCTCTGGCAAAGATTTTTCCCCAGTCCCTTGTGCGTAACCTTAAGCACGAGCAAGCAACTAGAGAGTTCTCTGGTAAATTTGCCAAAAGTTCCAACCCTGTTTCCAACATTCTCCGCGCTATTTAAACTACCCAAGCATTTAAAGCGCCTTAACGCGCCTTTAATTGCAAAATGTAACGCACTCAATCAGCGTATCTGATTTAGGAAACGTAGCGCATTTAAGACGTTGAAACGCTTGGGAGCCATTATAGTACCTGAATGTTCGAAACAGAAACTGTATTGAATGACTTTAATTACCTGGTACCTGACTGGAGGGTGTTTCTATTCTGACATGGCTGTCGTACACGTGGAGGGCCTCACGACGCCATGACCCCATCTAGGGGCGTTTCTACGTGTGAGTCCTCCTGCTTGGGAGTGCTACTGTGCTAGTGGTGACTTTTTGGGTGCCAACTCATGCCCCCAATTATCTAGTCACTTACTTTGAGAGCGTATCTGCCTTCCTCTCGCACCCTGCGCCCTGCTACCCTGGGCGTGACCTTCCTCTTGAGTCGTATCTGTCCCAAAGGCGTCTCGGGGGCGGCAGGAGTACTTCACGAGTCAGGCTGCCCTACACTGGTGCTATTACTATGGCCTTGAAGCCACCTTTTCCTTCTCTTTATCTCGGCCCCGGGTTATCGGGACCTGAGGCCTCCCCACGGCGTTGCTCCCTCCATGGTCTTTCCTACCCGTGGGTATCGGGGAACCACACTGTGATCGCCTTTGCTTTAGTACTGTTTGAGCTGGCGACGCCCTGATTGGGCGACGCCATCACCTAGGCGACGCCTTGTCCTGGCGACGCTTCCTCTTGGCGATGCTGGCACTTGGCGTCTCTCCACCTAGGCGACGTCTTGCGTTGACTTTGACTCTCCAGTCGTTGACTTTGACCTTGACTTAGTCAACGCCGGGATACGGGACGGTACACCTACAATCTCTCTAGATTTAGGTTATTGATCTTCAACCCATTCACCCATCAAAGAGGGCTGGTCGAACCTCCCTCACATCCCTACTATTCCTGCACCTACAAGGCAGCCACACCTCTTAGGAGGGCCTTCATCAACAAACCACTAAGCTTCCGCAAACCACCCCAAAAACACAAAAGAGAAGAACTCAATGCCATCAAGAAAAGCCTGTAAAAGGACACACACATCAAAGAGAAAGAAGGAGCTTCATAGGGTTTTCTTAGCTTCTTTTCTTTGTAATTCTTTTGTTTTGCCTCCGCATGGAAGGCTAAACCTTTTTGGTTGATTCTTTTGTAATTCCCCATTGAGTTCTGAGGTTTTTTTCAATAAAAGTTTCGATTTTAATTCTCTATAGTAGTTGTTTTAATAGTCTAATCTCCTAGAAAACTGGTTTTTGTGAGAGGTTGTACTTGAACGCACGATTAAGAGTCTTCCTTATCTTAAACTTTGGTTTCTTAGTTAGTTCGCATTGTTCTAATTAATTTCTTGGGCGCATGATTCAAGAGAGAGGAGATAAGAATTCCCATGGAGTATACGCATGGAACAAAATGGGTATTGATTAAACCAGTAGACGCATGCTTTACTGGTGAGTTTCAGTTGAATTAGATTGACGCATGTTCAATCTGGAGGATTGAGAAAGGATTAATCATTAGAGAACCTGTGAAGAATTCAATGGTGGAATAACTTAGGGATCAACCGTTTTTTATTTGTTGTTTTAATCTCTTTTATGTTTTTTGCATAACTATCTCAAATCCCCTTTTTATCTTTATTGTTATTGTTAACTTTTATTGCTTGCACATAGATTCTAAACACTGATCAACTGATTTTACTATTGGATTCGTTGGGAGACGACTTGGAGTCACCTGACCACAATTATACTATATCTCTCTAATGTTAGACAAGTCTACGCTAGAATCATTTTAATTTGACAGCAAAACGACAATTATAAAATTTGGCACCGTTGTCGGGGAATCCAATTTGATTTTGGTTATTAGGTTTTTCTTTTTATCTGCATAACTTTTTTAATTTTATTTTCCTATTTTATTTTCTGCATATTCAACCTGTGTTTTCTTCCTATTAGTTTTTATTTATTTAGTATAGCAATAAATAACGAAAAAATAAATAAATAAAAAATTAAAAACCAAAAAACTAATATTATGATATCTCTTATCTTTATTTTATTTTGATTTTTTTTATTTTCTTTCTTTATATTTTTTATCTTTATTTTTGTTTTGATTTGTTTTATTTTCTTTCTTTATATCTTTTATCTTTATTTTGTTTTGATTTTATTTTATCTCCTATATGTTTTATCTTTATTTTGTTTTGATTTGTTTTGATTTTATTTTATCTTCTATATATCTTACCTTTATTTTGTTTTGATTTTTTTTATTACTTTATATCTTTTATCGTTATCTTATTTTGTTTTGGCCTTTATTTTATATATTTTTTGTTTTTTTTTAATATTTGTTTGCCATTCTTTATTTATTTTTGTTTTTTTTATTGTTGATGTTTGTTCTTGCCGGTTGACTCAGCCGCCCTTGACTTCAAAGGCAGATGGTGGCTCCTCCTATCTCTTAGTGGTTTCCGCTTTCTCTTTGGGTAGTTAAGAGTGGCTCCATTGAAACAGAGACCCTACCTGTTGATTGCACTCTGACGATCAAATCAATACTGGGCTAAGAAACAGTGAGTATGTAAATCAATTTCAGTCTTAGAAATAGTGTACCTTTTCTAGGGTTCTTACAACCCTTCCCTCAAGGATCTTTCCTTAAGTGGAATTAGGGTGCACTGGTGAGGCATCAAGTGACGCGTTGCACAAGCTTAACGCAGCCGCAACACGAGACTTGCCTCTTCTGGAGTGCAATCTTTCTAACGGTATGACCGCCAGGGTACTGTACCAACGTTGTGGCGCCATCTGTTTTGTGGGTGCCCTAATTATTCACGTGCCATGCATGCAGTCTTTCCCTGGAAACCCTAACCCTTACGGGCCTTAGTGCCTCTAGGGAACACTTGCTTGTCCTGTACCCGAATGTACTATACACACCCCATGCATGATCCTCTCGTGATTTAGGTCTTTCTGGTATCTGGGTGCTAACTCATACTATTTGTGGTGCCCAGCTTACGTGGCCCATTATTACTTGTCGGACCACCGAGGTCCGATGTCACGTCTGATGCCGATCTCATCAGCCGATGTCCGAGGTTTGGCCAGTACAATGTTTATATTTTGTATATTTATTTCTTTATACATTTTTTTTCTTCTCATTTTTTAAGAATTAAGTGTAGCATTTGCATTAGTTTTTTTTTTTAGAATTTTGCAAAATAATGGCGAAGTCGCATAGTTGTGAACACCACAATAAGGGCAGCTTTCTCGATAGCTTGATATTGAGTCTCTGGTCTCCTAATCTTGCAAAATGATCGAGCTGATAGCCCGATCTTTTATTGAAAAATAAAGGCGAATAGGGATTCCTGGAATGGGTTTACCGAGAACGGGAGGGGGGGGACTAGCCAGATATTCCTTTAACTTGGTGAAAGCTTCTTCGCACTCACTAGTCCACACAAAACGGTTCTTCTTCTTAAGACATTGGAAATAGTGATACCCTTTGCCACCATTGGCTGACAGAAAACGAGACAGGGCGACCATGCGCCCCGTTAACTATTATACCTCCTTCACATTAGTAGGGTTTCTCATCATTATGATCGTCACGCACTTGTCTAGGTTTGCCTCTATACCTCTTTTAGTTAACAAGAAACCAAAAAACTTCCCTGCTTCAACCCGAACACACATTTATCTGGATTAAGCCTCAAATTGTTCCTTGCTATATTTGCGAATAGCTCTTCCAGGTCAACCACATGTTGGTCTTCCTTTTTCGACGTGATGACCATGTCGTCCACGTATGCCTGAATGTTGCGTCCGAGCATTGGTGAAAGGATCCGGTCCATGAGCCTTTAATAGGTCGCCCCAACATTGTTTAGGCCAAAGGGCATGACCTTGTAGCAGTAACTGGCGACCTCGTCCATAAAAGTTGTCTTGCACTCATCCCTTGAATGCATACGAATCTGATTTTACCACGAAAAAGCATCCAGAAAACTTAACAGACAACATCGTGAGGTGTTGTCTACCAAGGAGAATGCTCAATAAGGGGTAAGAATCCTTGGGACAAGCCTTATTCAGGTTAGTGAAGTCAACACACATCCTCCACTTCCCATTTCCCTTTTTCACCAACACAACATTTGCCAACCACTCAGGGTATTGAATCTGCCTGATGTGGTCAGCTACCAAGAGTTTCCTAGTTTCTTCTCGGATGACGAGACGTTTCTCTTCATTGAATTTTCTTCATTTATGGACCACAGGTGATAGAGATCAAATAAGAGAGGATTTTACTAATGGAGGAAGAGGTCATTCACCTAAACATTTGAAGTTCTTCCTTCTAGTCTTCTAAAAAATGAAAGAAGAATTTAAATAAAGAGAGGACCAAGCCTAAAGCCAAAAGAAGACTACAAGCTTTCAAGAATGGGCTTTGATCCTGCCGGTTGACTCGAATGCAAGAGTCTTGCCACGTCAAAGGTATCTCCCTCTGGATCGGCTTTGCACCACGCTAGCTTCCGTCCTTCACACCTCGATTCTCCTCAACAACCTGAAAAAGACAGAGTGGCGACGCTGCGGCCGATCGCGCTCCGACGCTCAAGTCAGTGACGGAATCACCAAAACTCTAAGAGAGGAAAGCTAAAACTCAAGGAACCGTGCAAAATCTCTCTCAGCATACTCAAGTATTCTCAAAGCGTAAAGAAGTGTTCTAAACGCGCGTACCTCTGAATCTATTAAGAGTCCCTTATATACCTGGGAATTTTCTCTCTCCAGACGGTTATACCTCCGGACACGTGGCTCGCATCCAGCTGTACACGTGTTCCGCTCGACACGCCTATATTATCGCTTGCTGCCACGTCATCACTCCCGACTACCTGATCGGTACATAAGCCCCCCAGTCTTTAGCGGAGACTTGTCCAGCGAAAAGACTAAGAGGTCACGTCACCGTCGATCTACGTGGCGCTGGTACGGATATCCGTACGTCCGTACCCTCTGCCTTTCTGACGCTCCACCAAACCCCCTTTTTTAATCGCTCGACACGTGGCTTCATCAACGGTCGTCTTCAGCTGTCGTTTGCGCTTCCGAAAACGTTCGAAAAACCCTTAAACCCCTTGCGCTTCCACTGTTCCATCATCTTTCTGCACTCTCAAACGTTCTAAGTTTTTCTCTGCGAACCCGCGAAGCTTCTCAACACTCTCAATCTCCAACTCTCTTCAACGCTCATCCGATCACAAAAAGGTACCCCTTTTACTTCTTCTGTTGATATTTGCTTAATTTTAACTGATTCGCATCATCCATTATCTGTCTGAAGCATACGTTGTGGGCTGTTTTTTCCTTTTCTCCTTCTCTAGTAGCTTAGGGCTTCGTTCTTCGTCACGTTCATCCCAGCGAACTCTTGTTCGTTCGCTCTGTCTTCTTCGTCCTCAATCGAGTCGTTCTCTGTTAGCTTCGTTTCATCCTTTTTCTTTTTCCCTTGCAGTTCTTGCGATTGGTCACACGAAGTCCACCGCGAACCCTCCTCCTTCGTCGCGAAACCCTCCACCCCAAGCGCGTAGGGTTGCTCCTGGGGCAAATCCTCCACCAGCGCGTAACCCACCACGAGCATCTGGTGTTCCCTCTAATCAGGCTGAGAGGCCTGCTTCTTCTCACGCCAATCCCGCTCAGGCAACTCCGTCAGTCCCCAGAGGGGCTTCCTTACCTCCAAAAGACTACAAGGAACTCTATCCTTGGGCCACCCCAATCTTGTTAAAAGAGACTTCTTCAATAAACACGGAGTTGGGCGTGCACCGACTAAGAAAAGGAGACCAGCCTGACCTTTCCTTCCATAAAGAGCACGATAGCAAAGTGGCCGTGCTGCCCTGCCTCCCGGATGAACCGGTCTGTGCGGATAATAAGGGGAGCAACAGCGAGTTGTTCTGCTTCATCTACACCACCGTGTTCAAGAAGGTGAAGCTTAGGCTTCCTTTCACCCGCTTCGAGAGGGAGCTGCTCACCGAGCTCAATATCGCCCCCGCCCAGCTTCATCCCAACAGTTGGGCGTTTATAAGGGCATTCCAAATTCTTTGTGCACATCTGCTGTTACCGGCCTCAGTTGATGTCTTTCTCTTTCTATTTGAGGCAAAAAACCCTGGAGATCGCCTCTGGGTCAATCTGAACGGGATTGCTGGGAGATCCATCTTCTCAATCTTCCAGCAGTCTTACAAAGACTGGAAGGGGAAGTTCGTGAAGGTGTGCCAAAACGACCAAGATCCTTCACTGCTCGACGACTTCCCCTTATATTGGGTACACAAGGGGGACAAGGACGCTAAGGACAGCTTCAGAAGACCAAGGAGTCCTGACAACATGGGGGAATTGGACAAGGACCTTTGCCTCTTCTGGAAGAGCGTAGCTGCCGCCAACATTACCTTCCCCACTGCCTCGATCATTCCCTACGAGTTCTTCGAAAGCCAACTCGAAATACACATAGGTTAGCTCCTACCTCCATACCAAGTCCTTCACTTCAAGTTAATACTTAACTTAGCGTCTTCCCCGCTCTACTTTGGCATTCTATTACTCTGTGTTGACTCTGATCTTTCCATCTATGTATTGCTTATGTTGTCTCTGCATAAATGTGCTTGTATTATCTGATTCTGTTTTGATTGCTCAACCGTGCTTTACCTTATGCAGATAACATGTTGGGAAAGGGGAAATTAGCAGAATTGAAAGCGATCGCCCGATCCCATAAACTAGCGGCGGGCTCCCAAACCGTGCCTAACCCGGTGGTGGCGATCGCCGCTACTCAAGACAAAACCCCGCCCCGAGGTGCAACCTCTTCCGGGGTACTACCCGCCCCTCAAAGGATAAAACTTGTCTTGAGGAAGCCAAAGAGGAAAACTCCTCAAGTGGTACAGGAAGAAGAGGATGACGAGGCGACTGAGGATGCCCTTGTCACCAAAAGAACAAGGGTGGCTCCCTCTTCACCACCTGCACTCCCAACTCCAACACCGCCCTCACCTCCAGCTCCAACTCAACCAGTCCAAGCAACACCCTTGGCTGTCGCGCCCCCTGTGGTTGAAAACAGCGACCCAAACTTTATTGAGAATCCTCCAAGCGCCTCCACGCCATTCGTATCTGCTGGAGAGGGTCCTCCTTCAACCACCTCTATCGCTGGGGCCGCACCAGGAGGAGATGAGGGTGCACACAACTCGCCAATTTTGATAACAGAGTCTCCGACTTCACCACCACGCCATGAAGCCCCCCTCGCCCTTCAAACTCAAGAGGGTGGTGGTGAAAGTCAGCACCAAGCTCCTCCAGCACCTCCACCAGCAACAACTTCCAGCCTCCCATCCTCCATCGAAGAGGTCTTGGGGCCCTTCACAGCCAAGCTGAAGATGATGGCAGAGGATCTCCCCTCAATTATATCGAAGGCTGTGAAGGACTCCAACAAGAAGCTCCAAGATGAGAATGCAGCGCTTAAGGTGTCAAACCGCCTGATCCTGCCGGCAACTCGAACGTGGGTGAATCGCTTCGTAACACTCTCAGCCCTGTCTTCGCGACTGTGTCTCCTGAAGAATCACCCTCTGAACTTTCTCTCAGATGTCTTCAAAGTGTGACCTGCAAAATACACAGACGGCGCCTCTAGCGGCCGTTTGCACTCCGACGATCAAGTTAGTCCAACAGAACCACCAGAAACTGGGACTAGTAATGTGTGTGTGAGAAAAACTTGCACTCTGTTTTTTGTCTATCTTTTTTCTCTCCCTCACTCTCACTCTGATTCTGCCTTTTATCTCTCTTTTCCTGCTTCTGGGCATAACAGAATTATGTTATGCTTTTCTGGCATGTGTCAGAACCCTGTCATGCTTTTCAGAGAAAGCGTACCTTCAGAATCAGCAATGGGGAGCGTGAGAGTCTGCGCATGTCTGCGCTTGGCTGCGCCTGTCTGTACCTTTAGCGGTACGGAGTGCTCTTTTGTCTGGACCGCACCCCTCTCAGATGATGACACGTGGAGGCCTGCAACTCACATCTGACCACACACATATCACTTACTGGAAGGGCTCTAGCGCCTCTCTTTGTCTGCCCAAGTTACGCCCTTGCGGAGTAACTTAGGATGCTTCTCTTATCTGGGTAAATTGCATACTCTTAGGAGAACGTCGGGTGTGGCTGGTCTAGGCGCACTCACCAAACGTTACTCTCTGCGTAGGCGACTTACCCTTCAGGATGACACGCACGTAATGGGTTGAGGGAATCACCAATCACCGACTGGCTTACTAGTTCCCTCAGGCCACTCTCGTGCATGATTCCTTGAGGTGTGCTCATGCGAGGTCCATGCGTAACGCTCTCGCTGGGAACCTTAGTCCCAGTTTAACTGCGTGTAACACGAGACCCCGATGACAATACACCCGATGACTGATCAGTGTTTATTCGCTACTCGCGCTCTGCCTCCAGGCGCGAGTCTGGGAACTGGTCTGCTGGTGGTCCCTTGGCTACTGACCACCGATCACCATTCTGGGTGATCTATCCCCCGACCTCTCTACCGCCTGATCTGTCGGTGGTAACTTGGTTACTGACCACCGATCACCTCTCTTGGCGATCGTCCCCCTACCTCTCTGCCACCTGGTCCACGTGTCACCCTGCGAGTGGTCCACGTGGTTCTCTGATGCTGACGTCATCGACTACCTCGGTTCACAAGCCCCCCAGTCTCGAGTCGAGAACTCGTTCTCGACGAAGAGACTAAGTGGTCGTGCCTTCAGTCCACGTGGCAAGTGGGGCCGCCTCACGTGCCACCTCACGTGCTGCTTCTTTAACGTTTGGACTCCCTCTCTTCATCTCGCGACACGTGGCGCCATCGACGGCCAGCGTTGTGCGTCGCTAGCGCTTCTTTCATTCAAATTGGCGCGCCCTTCCACTGTTCCTTCATCTTCTTCATTTGACTCCCAGACTCTCTGCGAACTTCTCTTCTGCGCACCCATCTTTCTTCAAATTCTCTGTGATCCTAAACTCTTACGATCATTCAAAGGTATGGTTTTTCTTTTCCCTGGCCCCTTTTTGGTCATCTTTACCGATTGCATTTATCATTCTAGTTATCATGCATTCTGGTTTTTCTTCTTCTCAACCCGCGCTAGGGTTTTTCTCGTGCTTCCGCCTCGACTTCTGCCTCCCCTTCTTTCTCCTTTACCTGGGCGTTTCTTTCTCATTTCCTCTCTCTGTTTTTCACCGAACCATCCATCACTCTCTCCCTTTCTATTTCTGACCCTTCGTTTTCTTCCATTGCAGCTATCTCTCGATGGCTCGCTTGAAGCAGATCGCTCGTGTCATTGCCTCCTCTTCTGGTGCACAGCCCTCCGCGAGTGCACCAGCTTCGCCACCGCCCGTTGTCACCTCATTTCATGACAACGCCAAGGTCTATGAATGGGCCCCTCTGGCATTGCTATCTGAAACGTCCATCTTGCTACCCCAGGACCATCTTAACTCACTCCTGAGCCACAACCCGGACGAACCCTCGTGTTCCATAGACAGGGAAAACGACTTCCACATCCGAGTCCGCATCCCTCCCCGAGGGATGCCCATTTGCGCTGACGACAGGGCCACCAATGGGGTGCCCTTCGTTTTTGTTTACTCCGCGATCTTCAAAAGGTTGAAGCTGTGACTCCCCTTCACCTTCTTCGAGAAAGAGCTAATGATGGAGTTGAACGTCGCACCCTGCCAACTCCACCCCAACGCCTGGGCCTTCATCCGGGCGTTTCAGATCCTGTGCAACCACTTTGGGCACAACGCCTCGGTGGAGGTTTTCCTTTACTTCTTTGAGGCGAAGAAACCAGGGGATAGGTTTTGGGTCAGCCTGAACGGGGTTGCTGGACGGGTGCTTCTGGGCCTGTACCAGCAGTCCTTCAAAGACTGGAAGGGCAGATTTTACATGATCTCCGCCACCCCACAAAGCCCTCATCTGCTCGAGGGGTACCCCCTCTACTGGGTTCCCCAAGTTGAATTTAAAAAACCCAAGGACCTCGAGACCATGGCCCCCTACGAGCGCGAGCTGTGTGGGCTGCTCCTGGGGGCTAAGTTTGACTCCGCTCGCCTCATCAAGGATGAGTTTGATGTGGTTTCTCTGAAGAAATATATAGGTAGTTCTTTCTCTGCCGCCCCTTAGGACATTTATACCTCCTCATGCATGCTCTTATACTTTTCACCTTGCTTGCGTCTCTTAGCTGTCTAATTTTCCTCTTTCTTGCCTATGCAGATTCAATGTCAGGGAAAGATAGGAGGTTGGCGGTGTTAGAGCTTGCTAAACGCCGAGCGACCAAAGGGACTGGCTCCTCCTCTTCCACCACTGAGCCAATTGAAGCCCCTCCACTCTCGGTCGCGCCAGCCGAAGGCCCCGAGCCAGGGAAGAAAAGGAAAAGACTGGTGAAGGCTTCTTCACTTGTACCTGCTGCTGCTGCTGCCTCAGTGGAAGAGGAAAGCTCTGGCTCCCCCCTCATTCACCGCCAGAGGAAGAAGCCAGTGGTCGAGGGGGTCTCGTCTCTCCAGCCTGGAGAGATCGAGGTGGTGGAGGTAGAGGAAGGTTCACCACCTCCCCCTCCCTCTACTCGACCTGCTCCAGAGCCCGCATGCCCACCTTCTCCTTGCCAACAATCGCCCCCAGTCTCTCAACCGCCAACTTCCCCCCCAGCAGGCCAATCACCTGGTCCATCCGCTCACCCTGCTGGGGGTGCTTCTACTCAAAAGGAGTGTGCCCCGCCTGCACTACCAATCTCCACCGCAAATGCTGAACATGGTGGGTCTGGCTCGCGCCCAAGCAACACTGGAGCCAACCATGAGAACTTCAGCAGAGTTATCTCCATGGTGCGACAGCACATCAGCAACGGGGAGCTCGTCGATTGGAGCGGGGAGGAGATAGATGCACACCTTGCCAAGCAGGTGGTGCTCTCGCTGGAGTTCTCCACCCAGCATCGCAAGCAGAAGGCCCTAGAAAAAAGGGTGAAGGAACTTGAGCACGACAAGGATTCGCTGCAAAGTGACCTTGAAGCCGCTCAGGGGTCTGTTGAGCTGATGCGAGGCATGGTGGAGAAGGCCAGGAGGGAGTATTTGATGGAGGTCCAGGAGACCATCAAGATGGAGATCTTGATGGGGCAGACTGTTGGTCCTCTGGACTGCAAGGTGGCAGAGCTACAGGCTGAGAATTCTTCCTTGCGCGAACGGAGTCAGATGGTGGAGGAGTTGCAGGCTGAGAACGCCTCCCTACGCCAACAGGATTCTCAGCGGGTGGAGATGCTTAAGGCCGCCAAAGAGGCAACTGCTGCTGCTGAAAGGAAGCTTGAGGAGGCAGTGGGCAAGCTGTCTGAAGCTGCCTCCTCCCTTGCTGCCCTCACCACGCAGAGGGATGCTGCAGAGGCTTCGAGGCGAAGTCTGGAGGCGGAGAAAGAGGACTTGATGAACGTGGGCGCTGATTCCCTCATTGATGGATTCGAGCTGGCGCTCGAGCAAGTCCGCTGCGTCCTCCCAGAACTGGACCTTTCACAATTCAGCATTCATCACTCGGTGGTAGATGGAAAACTTAGGCCTCCTACTCCCTGAATCTCTTCCTTTTTGTAAATTTGACTTCGTCTGTACAAAGCTTCATTCTGTAACCTTACGTTTCTGCACCATTCAAATCTTTGTAACTGACAATTGTATGAACATCTCTGGTGATATGCCTTGATTTCAACTGCTCGATTTCTCTTTGTATTTTCTTTGGACTTCACTTATCTTTATGTGCGCGACTAACTGTTAGCTAGTTTAGGTTCAGCGCGATCTTGGGCTTTACCTTTCCTTTCGCACACGACTAAGTGTTAACCAGCTTAGGCTTAGCGCGATCTGCTTCTCTTACTCTTTGCGCGCGACTAAGTGTTAACCAGCTCAGGCTTAGCGCGATCTGCTTCTCTTACTCTTTGCGCGCGACTAAGTGTTAACCAGCTTAGGCTTAGCGCGATCTGCTTGATCACGACTGGCTATTCCCTCAGCTTGGTGTTTAACAGTCCTCGTGCGCTGCTTTGCACTACTAGCCAATTACCGACAACTCATCAGTGATCGCTCTTTAGTCCTTACTTAGCTTTCTCTGTCGCTCTAGCGCTAAGTGCATAAAGGACCTTGACATCGATCGCTCAAAGTGATGCCTCGTCTTGGGAAAAGAAAGTGTTTCTCGCTAACCCCTTTCCCTTTCCCCAAGGTCATCACCCTTTGGCGGGTTGAGTCGCTCATTCCCTGTCTCACTCCTGGGGTGAGAAAGGTTTCTGACTGAGAGTCTTACTGGGCCAATATTGGTGTATGCCAAGTGGGTAAGGACGTTTTGTCAAAACCTTTCCTTTCCCTCTCTTGGTCTTACTAGCACCCCTGGCTTTTCAAACCTTTCTGCTTGCACTCACACCTGGGGTGAGGAAGACTTAGATCGGTGCCAGTACTTGCGCCTAGGGCAAGTAGGGCCTAACCAATCACCTGCACTTGCACCTGGGGCAAGGAGGATTTTAACTTTAATACTTGAGCACACTTTATATGCTGGAAATTTTTCTTTAATTGGGTGGCCTCGTTAAAAACCCTCTTTAGGGAAAAGAGTGCCCCCTTGTCTGTTCAACTGTTTCCACCACATACAAAGCATGTGTCTTTTAGCGTGAGAACGCCATTACTGTACAATTTTAACAGAAATAAAATTTTAAATGGGTGGCGTTCCACGTTCTGGGGATTGCTCCTCCTTCCAAAGTCTCTAGGCGATAGGCTCCGTTCTCTAATGTCTCCACCACTCTGTACGGGCCTGTCCACTTTGGGGATAACTTGTTCTGCATGTCATTCTGATGCGCCTTTCTCATCACCAGATCACCTTCCTGGAAGCGCCTGGGCCTCACTTTAGAGTTGTGCCTCCGCTCTACTCTTCTCTTCACGGCTTCAGCACTGACTCTGGCCTCTTCTCGCACTTCGTCTAGCAGATCCAGATTCACCTTACGCTCTTCATTGGACTCTTCAGCAACGAAGTTCAAGAATCTGGGGGAGCTCTCCTGTATCTCTACAGGAATCATGGCGTCTGTCCCATAGACAAGGCTGAAGGGTGTCTCATGGGTGCTGGACTGTGGGGTGGTGTGATAAGACCACACAATTCTGGGGACCTCCTCTGCCCAGCCTCCTTTGGCCTTGTCTAGTCTTCGCTTCAGCCCCCTGAGCAGCACTCGATTTGCTGACTCCACCTGCCCATTTGTTTGTGGGTGCTCCACTGATGCAAAGACCTGTTGTATCTTTAACTCTTCACACATCTTCCTCAGCTGATGGCTTGTGAACTGGCTGCCATTGTCGGAAACCAGCCTCTTGGGTATTCCGAAGCGGCAGACAATGTTCTTCCAGACGAAGTGTTCAACTTTCTGTGCGGTGATGTGTGCAACTGGCTCTGCCTCCACCCACTTAGTGAAATATTCGATGGCCACAATGAGGAACTTCATCTGCCTTGTCGCCAGGGGAAAAGGTCCTAGGATGTCAATCCCCCATGTATGGAATGGCCACAGGCTATGGATGGACCTCAACTCCTCAGGGGGTGCCTTGTGCCAATCTGCATGCAGCTGACATTGTTTGCATCGCTGAGCAAACCTTATGCAATCTTCCTTCAGCTTTGGCCAGTAGTACCCCGCACGGAGTACTCTACTTGCCAAAGCGCGACCACCTACATGGCTTCCGCACACCCCCTCGTGCAGCTCAGACATGAGTCTGGTGCATTGCTCGCCGTGTACACAGATCTGCACAAGGTGAGAAAATCCAAATCTAAATAGGCTTCCATCTATGAGAGTAAACTTACTTGAACCCCTCTTTATTCTTTTTGCCTCTGCCAGATCGAGCGGGAGTACACCATCTTCTAAGTATAGCCGGTATGGCGTCATCCAGGTGTGGGGTTCCTTCTCCGCGTGGACCTCCATCGACTCACCGATCTTTGAGGGTCGCGATCTCACCCTCGGCGCTCTTAGCGTCTCTTGAGTCAACGACCGATGACCGATCGTTAGACGCTCCATTGACTTGTATACATGAAGCACCTGGTTGTCTGACACAGACGCGCGCGACACCTTCAGGGTCTCCTGAATGACAGTCATCTGCTTCCCCCCCTTGCCTGAGCTGGCCAGCTTGGCAAGCAGGTCTGCTCGGGCGTTTTGCTCTCTTGGCACATGCACTAACTCAAACTCGGCGAAGGACATCTTCAGGAGCTGCACATACTCCAAGTAGGCTGCCATCTGGGGGTCCTTTGCTTGGAACTCCCCGGTAACCTGCCCGGTGACCAGTAACGAATCGCTCTTGGCCAGCAGATTTCTTGCTCCCATTTCCCTTGCTAGCAACATTCCTGCGATCAGGGCCTCATACTCCGCCTGATTGTTGCTAGCTTTGAAGGCGAAACGGAGGGACTGCTCGATCAGTACCCCGTTTGGTCCTTCCAGGATGACTCCAGCGCCGCTTCCCTGCTGATTAGAGGAGCCATCCACCGATAACACCCATCGGAAATCTAGCCCTTCTGCAGGTGTCGCGATGGATGATAGCTCGACTACAAAGTCCGCGAACACCTGCCCCTTGATCGGTCCTCGGGGTTCGTACTGAATGTCAAATTCTGACAATTCTACTGCCCATTTGACCATCCTTCCTGCCACATCAGGTTTCTTCAATACATTCTGGATAGGCAGATCGGTCATCACCACCACTGTGAAGCTGTGGAAATAATGCCTGAGTCTTCTGGCTGAGAATACCACTGCTAGAGCAGCCTTCTCGAGGGCCTGGTACCTTGTTTCAGGGCCTTGCAGCACCTTACTTACGAAGTAAACAGGCCTCTGGGCCTGGTCCTGCTCTTGCACCAGGACTGAACTGACTGCCCTCTCCGTAACAGCAAAGTATAGACGAAGAGGGATGCCTACCTGAGGCTTTCGCAAGACTGGTGGGCTTGCCAGATACCCCTTCAACTTAATGAAGGCCTCCTCGCACTCCTGCGTCCAGAGAAATCTGTTGTTGCGCTTGAGACACTGGAAGTATGGGTGACCTTTCTCCCCTCCAGCGGACATAAACCGGGACAAGGCTGCCAAGCGACCGGTGAGCTGCTGCACTTCCTTTACCGTCGTTGGGCTCCTCATTGCCACGATTGCTGCGCACTTCTCCGGGTTAGCTTCGATTCCCCGCTCTGTTAAGAGGAAACCCAAGAACTTCCCCGCCTCCACACCGAATATGCATTTCTCAGGGTTGAGCTTCCGCCTGTACTTGGCAATGGTGGTGAATAGCTCTTCCAGATCAGCTGCATGATGCTTCTTCTCTTGGGACGTAACCACCATGTCATCTACATAGGCGTGTACGTTCCTTCCCAGCATGGGCGAGAGCACCCTATCCATGAGCCGCTGGTAGGTAGCCCCCGCATTCTTCAACCCAAATGGCATGACCTTGTAGCAATAGCAAGACCGTTCCGTCATAAACGCGGTCTTGCATTCGTCCATTGTGTGCATCCTGATCTGGTTATACCCTGAGAAAGCGTCCAAGAAGCTGAGTAGCTTTCCCCCCGAGGCGCTATCGACTAGAGCATCTATACTGGGTAGGGGGTAAGAATCCTTGGGGCACGCCTTGTTGAGGTCAGTGAAGTCCACGCACATTCTCCACTTGCCGCTTGCCTTCTGCACCAGCACCACATTCGCTAGCCACTCGGGGTACTGGATTTCTCTGATATGCCCTGCGACAAGGAGCTTCTGCGCTTCGTCGTGGATCACCTTCCTCTTCTCATCGTTGAATTTCCTTCTTCTCTGTCGCACCGGTCGAACCATGGGGTCCATTGATAGACGATGGCAGAGGAAATCGGGGTCGATTCCTGGCATGTCGGATGATGACCATGCAAAGGCATTCATGTGCTTCTCAATCACACCCATGATCAGCCTTCGCTCTTCTTCAATGAGGGATTCCCCCAACTTGAATTTTCTTCCCCTGATGTCCACCTCGACCCATCCTTCAGCTGGGTGGGGCCTCCTCTCACTGGCAATGACCGCTCTCGCGATCCCTGACTCGCGAGGAGTGATCGTGCCTTCCTCTTCTTCCTCGACTTGGGCCACCTGGGAACCCCCCACCACAGCGTTCTCCATCCTCTGAGCGCCTTGTGTCTCCCTGACCGCCAATCGCTCTTCACGCACGCCTGGTGGTGGTTTTGTGGTGACATGGCACACACTTCTTTTTTGTTTCAAGCTGTTCTCATAACAGCGTCTTGCCTCAGCCTGATCCGACTTGATGGTTATCACGGCCCCTTCCATCGACGGCAGCTTCAACTTCATATGCCTTGTCGATGGTATTGCGCCCAGTCTATTGAGCGTTGGCCTCCCCAACAGGACATTGTACGCAGAAGGGGCGTTCACCACCAGGTACTTTATCTTTTCCGTGCGGGCTGTCGTTCCGTCAGTGAACGTTGTCCTCAGCTCGATGTATCCCCGCACTTCTACCTGATCCCCTGCAAAACCGTAGAGACAACCAGTATACGGTCTCAACTGATCAGGGGACAACTGTAGCTTGTTGAATGTTGGCCAGAACATGACATCCGCCGAGCTTCCTTGATCTACGAGTACTCTATGCACCCGTCTTCCTGCTGTGATGAGAGAAATGACCACAGGGTCATTGTCGTGCGGGACAACGTCTCGTAGGTCAGCTTTCCTGAAGACAATGTCCACCTCAGGGTAATGACTCTCATTCACTGCATCTACCGCCATCACAGATCGAGTGTATCTCCTTCTTTGTGAAGCTGTGCATCCCCCACCAGAGAAGCCTCCAGCGATCGTCTGCACTTCCCCATGCACAGGGACTTCATGCTGTTGCTCTCCAGTTTGGGATCCTGACGCGCGATCACCCTGCGGCTCACGCAGGTAATCTGCTAGAAAACCAGACTTCACCAACTCTGCCAGTTGGTGTCCCAGCGCCAAACAGGAATGAAGTGTATGGCCAAAGGCCTGATGAAACTCACACCATTCATTCTTCTTCCTTCCGAGTACCTTGTCTGTCTTCTCTGGTACTCGTAGTCTTGCTGCTACGGCAGGAAGGGCGATGAGATCCGCCAATCCCACCATGAAGTTGTATCTCGGGGGTGCGTTATTCTCCCTTGCACGCCCCTAACTCTGGTCTTTGCCTGGTGCATAGGGACGAGGTTTTTCCCGCACCTTCTTCCCCTCTTTGGCCTCATGCACCCTTGCTTGCAGTGGTTTTCCTTGCCCTCCACGCGGTCTGGGTGGTGCAGCACTTCCCCTCTTCTCAGAAACCTCTGTTTTTGCCACTATGTGCGCCACCGCACGTCGTCGGATCTCTGCAAAGGTGCTGGGATGGCTCCTGATGAGAGACTCACTGAAAGGGCCAGGCAGCACTCCCTTATTAAACGCGTGCACAAGCATATCTTCATCTTTGCTGGGTAGTCTAACCACTTGTGCTCCAAAGCGGTTGAGGTAGTCTTTCAGCGACTCCCCCTGGTATTGGCGCACGTCGAACAGGTCGTAGGACACCACTGCAGGTGCCTTGTTGACGATGTATTGTTCAATGAAGAGCTTCGAGAACTGAGAGAAAGACGTGATATGCCCTTCTGGTAAACTCACGAACCACTCCATGGCGATTCCGCTCAGTGTGCTCATGAACATCTTGCAGTACACAGCGTCTGAGCCCCCAGACAACATCATCTGGGTGTGGAATGCCGTCAGATGCGCCTCCGGGTCTTCTACCCCTTTGAACGACGCTTTTACCCCCACCAGGTTGGGAGGCACCATGGTTCCCATGATCTCAGGGGAGAATGGCATGGGAAATGCCCTTGGAGGTGAGGGCTGCCTAGACGCCCTTTCGTCAACAACGTGCTCCCTCTGCGCCTGCAGCGTCCTTCTCAACTCTTCGTTGACACGATTCAGCTCGTCGTTCCTGCTTTGCGATGCAGCCAGCTCCGTCTGCATCCTTTCTTGTTCAACTTTCGACGCTGCAGCGTTATCCTGCAGCGTGCGCACCATCTCCAGGACCTGCGCCATTGTCACAGCTCCTTCGTCAGCGGATGGCGCAGGTGATGGTTGTCTGTTTCTAGGCATTTTCTCTATCAAAGAAACTGATCAAACTCTGGTGAGCTTTAAAACTGTGGTATATATGGGACAACGATTCACTCGTGCCCCACGGTGGGCGCCAAATGATCCTGCCGGCAACTCGAACGTGGGTGAATCGCTTCGTAACACTCTCAGCCCTGTCTTCGCGACTGTGTCTCCTGAAGAATCACCCTCTGAACTTTCTCTCAGATGTCTTCAAAGTGTGACCTGCAAAATACACAGACGGCGCCTCTAGCGGCCGTTTGCACTCCGACGATCAAGTTAGTCCAACAGAACCACCAGAAACTGGGACTAGTAATGTGTGTGTGAGAAAAACTTGCACTCTGTTTTTTGTCTATCTTTTTTCTCTCCCTCACTCTCACTCTGATTCTGCCTTTTATCTCTCTTTTCCTGCTTCTGGGCATAACAGAATTCTGTTATGCTTTTCTGGCATGTGTCAGAACCCTGTCATGCTTTTCAGAGAAAGCGTACCTTCAGAATCAGCAATGGGGAGCGTGAGAGTCTGCGCATGTCTGCGCTTGGCTGCGCCTGTCTGTACCTTTAGCGGTACGGAGTGCTTTTTTGTCTGGACCGCACCCCTCTCATATGATGACACGTGGAGGCCTGCAACTCACATCTAACCACACACGTATCACTTACTGGAAGGGCTCTAGCGCCTCTCTTTGTCTGCCCAAGTTACGCCCTTGCGGAGTAACTTAGGATGCTTCTCTTATCTGGGTAAATTGCATACTCTTAGGAGAACGTCGGGTGTGGCTGGTCTAGGCGCACTCACCAAACGTTACTCTCTGCGTAGGCGACTTACCCTTCAGGATGACACGCACGTAATGGGTTGAGGGAATCACCAATCACCGACTGGCTTACTAGTTCCCTCAGGCCACTCTCGTGCATGATTCCTTGAGGTGTGCTCATGCGAGGTCCATGCGTAACGCTCTCGCTGGGAACCTTAGTCCCAGTTTAACTGCGTGTAACACGAGACCCCGATGACAATACACCCGATGACTGATCAGTGTTTATTCGCTACTCGCGCTCTGCCTCCAGGCGCGAGTCTGGGAACTGGTCTGCTGGTGGTCCCTTGGCTACTGACCACCGATCACCATTCTGGGTGATCTATCCCCCGACCTCTCTACCGCCTGATCTGTCGGTGGTAACTTGGTTACTGACCACCGATCACCTCTCTTGGCGATCGTCCCCCTACCTCTCTGCCACCTGGTCCACGTGTCTCCCTGCGAGTGGTCCACGTGGTTCTCTGATGCTGACGTCATCGACTACCGATGACCGATCGAATCACCGCCTGATAAGGATGGAGGCGGAGAAGCTCTCTTGCAACCTGATGATGGCGGAAATCGACCATTCAAGGCTGGAGGACGCCATGGATGCTGAACTAAGAGGCGCGCGCAAGGAGGCCTCCGATCTGCGCCAAAAACTGCACCTCCAAGCACAAGAGAAAATCGAGCTGGAGAGTAAGCTTGTACCTTACAGGCTCAAGGTGGCCAACTTGGAGGCTGCAATGAAAGCAGATGCAACCAAGGTGGAAAACCTTGAAAAGAGGTCAGCAGATCGAGAGGTACTCCTCGGGAAAGTTGAAAAGGAGAGGGATGATGCCGTTGCTGAGCTCGCTACAGCTCGAGAAGAAGCCACGAAGATTACTCCATAGCTAGCTCAGACTCGGGATGAGAACAAAAAGGCTGCTGAAGAGCTTGCTCGGGCTCGTGAAGAAGCTGAAGAGCTGAAGAAACAAACTGACGAGCTGAAGAAACAAGCTCAAGAGCTCGAGCAAAGCTCCGCCCAAGTCCTTGCCGCTGGGTTTGACACCGCTTTGGAACAAGTCTCGTGCCAATATCCTGAGCTCGACCTCTCCATGGTATCAATCTGCAACGAGGTGGTGGATGGGAAGATCGTGCCAACTGAAGACTAACTGCCTCCCTCCATCACCTTGTTTTTTGAAACTTGGCGTTCACCTTCGTTTGTATAAACTTTATATGTAACAACTGTTTTATGTATAAACTTGAACTGATACTGCTTTATATAACTTTTTCTGCTAAGATGTTGTTTTCTGCTACTTCTCACTCTTACTCGCTGTGTGATTAACCAACATAACCGGTAGAACTTGAATAAATCAACTCAGCGATACTTGGGCTTAACCGTTTACTGCTTTGAACTTGAACAAACCGTTAATCTTATAACAATTTATCAAGTTGTTAACTCAAAGCAAAATTTGAGCAACTATTAACTCTCAAACGATGACATTTAATACAACTTGCAAACTTAAGGCAATAAACCTCAACATAATCTACTTACTAGGCAGCAGGTTTTAACTTAAACTGGTATCACAATACAGTTTACCTGATCTGCCCGGCAAGGTTAGCCTTTACACCTGTCATCGCCTGGAATTCTTCTGATCGCCATAGGGTTCTGGTGATGTAAGCTTTCTTTGCCTTCATAACTTGGCTGTTGTTCCCTCCTCTGGGGGGTAGAGGCGCCTTTCGGATCCTTCTCTACCTCCCTGAGTTTCAGAACAAAGAACTGGATAGCGAGGTGTTCTCTTCGAACCTACCTTAGCTATCTCTCAAACCTCTTTCACCCTTCACGCCAAACCTGAACTCGTTCAGGACGAGAAGGATTTTATCTGCCTTCACACTGCTTACAAGCGTGGAAGTTTTTTCTGGTCTTACTAAGTCAATATTGATGTTTCACTTAAAGGGGGAAAGGCGTTTTCCTTCCCTTCCCACCGTTTAAGGTCACGAACACCCCTGACCTTTCAGTTCATCTTGCCTGAACTCACCCTTAGGTGAGAAGGACTTTCTCTCGCCTGAACTCGCTCAACAGCGAGAAGGACTTTATCCTGCCTGAACTCGCTCAACGGCGAGAAGGACTTTTCCTTTCCTGAACTCGCTCGACGGCGAGAAGGACTTTCTCTGGCCTGAACTCGCTCAACGACGAGAAGGACTTTATCCTGCCTGAACTCGCTCAACGGCGAGAAGGACTTTATCTTGCCTGAACTCGCCCAGAGGCAAGAAGGACTTTCTCTGGTGCCTCAACTTGCCCAGGGTGTACATCTCCTCCCCCCTGGATGCACTGAGGACTTTTTTTCTTTCTCGCCTGCACTCGCTCGAGGGCGAGGAGGTCTTTTACTCTTTCCTTGCCTCAAGACGCACGAGAGCGTTGAGGTCTTTAATCATCGCTGGTGCCTCCGATCGCCGAAAGACAATGAGGACTTTAAAACTTTTAACTGGTGCCACCAATCGCCGAAAGACGATGGGGACTTTAAAACTTTTACTAATGCCGCCAATCGCCGAAAAACAATGGGGACTTAAAACTTTTACTGATGCCGCCAATCACCAAAAAACGATGGGGACTTTAAACTTTTACTGATGCTGCCAATCGCCAAAAAACGATGGGGACTTTAAAACTTTTACTTAGAAAGCATGCAGCATAACTTTAAACTTGCCTTGAATCACGTACGAGTGATAAGGTATTTTTTCTAAAACTTTCGAAACAACAAGCATGCAATCTTAGAAGCTTTAAACATTGAAAATTCTTCTTTATTGGGTGGCCTCATTAAAAACCCTCCTTAGGGAAAAAAGAGTGCCCCCTTCAATCTGTTTTAACAGAAAGCTTGCAAATCTCTTCATGTTCGTTTTTACTTACAAAGCTTTAACTGTAATATAACTTGAGGTGTGTGGCGTTCCAGGTGCGAGGAATCGCCCCTCCTTCTAACGTCTCTAAGCGGTAGGCGTCGTTCCCGAGCGCCTCGGTTATTCTGAACGGTCCGGTCCACTTAGGCGATAACTTGTTCTCCATCTCATACTGATGGGCCTTCCTCATCACCAGGTCGCTCTCTCTGAACTGTCTTGGCATCACCTTCGAGTTATACCTTCGCTCAATCCGCCTTTTCACTGCTTCAGCCTTTACCCTTGCCTCCTCCCTGACCTCATCCAGTAAATCCAGATTCAACCTTCTTTCTTCGTTCGAGTCCTCCGCCACAAAATTCTGGAATCTCGGCGAGCTCTCCTGGATTTCAACTGGAATCATTGCGTCACATCCATAGACCATGTTGAACGGGGTCTCGTGGGTTCCTGACTGCTCGGTGGTATGGTATGCCCAAACTATGCGGGGTACCTCTTCAGCCCACGATCCCTTAGCTTTCTCTAGCCTTCTCTTCAAACCTCTTAGCAACACCCGATTGGCAGACTCTACTTGGCCATTAGTCTGAGGGTGCTCGACGGATGCAAATACCTGCTGTATTCCCACCTCTTCGCACAGCTTCTTCAGTAGGTGACTTGCAAACTGAGTCCCATTGTCTGACACCAGGCGCTTAGGCACACCAAACCGGCACACGATGTTCTTCCATACAAAACTCTCGATCTTGTGTGCGGTGATCTGGGCTACTGGTTCTGCTTCGATCCACTTGGTGAAGTATTCAATCGCCACCACTTGGTGAAGTATTCAATCGCCACCACCAAGTACTTCATCTGCCTGATCGCCAATGGGAAAGGTCCCAGAATGTCAATTCCCCACATATGAAACGGCCAAGGGCTGTAAATTGACTTTAACTCTTCTGGAGGTGCCTTGTGCCAATCGGCGTGCTGCTGACATTGCTTGCAACACTGTGCATACTTCTTGCAGTCCTCCCTCATCGTTGGCCAGTAATAACCTGCACGGAGAGTTCTTGCAGCCAGAGCTCGACCCCCGACGTGACTTCCACATATACCTTCATGGAGCTCGGCCATAATTCTAGTGCATTTTTCTCCGTGCACACATTCTAAGAGTGGGTGTCTAAACCCAAACCTATACAGCTCGCCATCGATCATGGTGAACTTGCTGGAGTTCTTCTTTATCTTCCTAGCCTCCGTCGGATCCAGCGGGAGAAGGCCATCTGCCAGGCAGCGCTGGTACTGTGTTATCCATGTGTCTGGCTCACGCGTAGCGCAGACCTGCGTCATGTTCACCCTCTCCCCCCGACATGCTCTTATTCTCGGCGATCTCAAGGTCTCCTGAGTCAAGGACCTGTGACTCCTCGCCGCTTTCTCCGTCGACTTGCTTATCTGAAGAACTAGGTGGTCTGCCACAAATGCTCTAGGCGTCTTCAGAGTTTCTTGGATCACTATCCTCTGCCTACCCCCCTTGCCCGAACTGGCGAGCTTGGCTAGCAAGTCTGCTCGGGCATTCTGCTCTCTGGGCACATGCACTACTTCAAATGAGACAAAGGAACCCTTCAACTCCTGCACATACTCCAAGTAAGCCGCCACTTGTGGATCCTTGGCCTGGAACTCGCCTGTTACTTGTCCCGTGACTAATAATGAGTCACTCTTGGCCATCAGTACCCTAGCCCCCATCTCCTTAGCCAACAAGATCCCGACGATCAGCGCCTCATACTCTGCTTGATTGTTGCTGGCTTTGAAGGCTAACCTCAGGGACTGCTCTATCAGCACGCCGTTGGGTCCTTCCAGAATGACTCCAGCCCCGCTACCCTGTTGGTTAGACGATCCGTCCACCGAAAGTACCCAACGAAAGTTGTCCCCTTCCACTCGTGCTGCTTCTGACGAGAGCTCGACCACAAAATCAGCGAAAATCTGCCCCTTGATCGGTCCTCGGGGCTCATATTTGATGTCGAACTCCGACAGCTCCACCGCCCACTTTACCATTCTCCCAGCTACATCAGGCTTCTTCAAGACCTTTTGGATGGGCAGGTCGGTCATCACCAGCACTGTAAAGCTGTGAAAATAGTGGCGCAACCTCCTCGCCGAAAATACTACCGCCAGTGCAGCTTTCTCCAAGGCCTGATACCTTACCTCCGGGCCTTGCAACACTTTGCTGACAAAATAAATAGGCTTTTGAGCCTGGTCTTGATCTTGGGCGAGCACCGCACTCACCGCCCTCTCAGTTACAGCAAAATACAACCTGAGAGGGGTTCCCACCAAAGGTTTGCACAAAACCGGCGGGCTCGCCAGGTACTCTTTAAGCTTCACGAAAGCCTCTTTGCACTCCTTCGACCAGACAAACTTGTTGTTTCGCCTCAAACATTGGAAATACGGATGGCCCTTCTCTCCACTAGCTGATACAAAACGAGACAGGGCAGCCATCCGACCTGTAAATTGCTGCACCTCCTTCACGGTAGCCGGGCTTCTCATCGCCAAGATGGCAACACACTTATCAGGATTTTCCTCTATTCCTCTTTCAGTTAAGAGGAAACCCAAGAATTTCCCTGCCTCCACGCCAAAAATGCACTTCTCGGGGTTTAGCTTTAATCTGAACTTGGCGATCGTGGTGAACAACTCCTCCAGATCCGAGACGTGCTTGCTCTTCTCCAACGAGGTCACGACCATATCATCTACGTATGCTTGCACATTCCTTCCCAGCATTGGTGCAAGTACCTTATCCATCAATCTTTGGTACGTGGCCCCCGCATTCTTCAGCCCAAAGGGCATCACCTTGTAACAGTAGCACGACCTCTCAGTCATGAAGGCAATTTTCTCTTCATCCATAGGATGCATCTTTATCTGGTTATACCCCGAGAAGGCGTCCAGAAAACTCAGCAACTTACACCCTGCTGCACTGTCGACCAGGGCATCTATGCTTGGCAAAGGATACGAATCCTTTGGACAAGCCTTGTACAGGTCAGTGAAGTCAACGCACATGCGCCACTTCCCGTTGCTCTTCTTCACCAGTACGACATTAGCCAACCACTCAGGGTACTGGACCTCCCTGATATGGCCTGCGGCGAGGAGCTTCTGTGTTTCATCCCTAATCGCCTGTCTCCTATCCTCATTAAACTTCCTTCTTCTCTGTCGCATTGGTCTAACTTGTGTGGTCATTGCCAAATGGTGACACAAGAAGTCGGGGTCAATTCCCGGCATGTCTGAAGCAGACCATGCAAAAACATCCAGGTGCCGTTCTATCACCTTGGCGATCTGGTCTTGGAGCTCAACCTCCAAAGATCTTCCCAGCTTGAAGACCTTTCCCCCGATCTCCCTTTCGAGCCACTCCTCGACGGGTTTGGGTCGGCTTCCCTGGCGATCACCGCCCTGGTAATTCCCGATTCCCTCGCTTCCTCTGGGCGATTCCTCGCTTCTTCTTCCCGTCCGGCGCTCTCTCCCTCCGGCTCAGCATCCACCATGGTGGCATCTCCTCCGGCGGCCACTTCCATCGCCGCATCAACAACTCGCCATTCTGTTGGCCTGGGCTTCACACCGGGAGGTGGCGTCGTGGTGATGTAACTTACTGACCTTTTATTCTTGAGGCTATTTTCATAGCACTTCTTCGCCTCCTTGTGGTCAGATCTGATGGTGATCACCACCCCCTCCATTGAGGGTAACTTAACCTTCATGTGCCGGGTTGAGGGCACAGCTCCTATTCTGTTGAGGGTCGGTCTCCCCAACAGAATGTTATACGCTGAAGGGGCGTTCACAACGAGGTACTTGATCTTCTCCGTCCTCGAGGCCACCTCATTTGTGAACGTCGTTCTCAGCTCAATGTACCCCCTGACCTCCACCTGATCGCTAGCGAAGCCATATAAGCATCCTCCATAGAGCCTTAGCTGGTCAAGGGGTAGTTGCAACTGCGTGAACGTCGGCCAGAACATCACATCTGCCGAGCTTCCTTGGTCCACCAGCACCCGGTGGACTTTCCTTCCCGCCGTGACGAGCGAGATAACTATGGGATCGTTGTCGTGAGGCACAACGTCCCTAAGATCTTCCTTTGTGAACGTAATGTCCACATCTGGCGAGTGATCCTCGAACATATCCACCGTCATCACAGACCTTGCGTATTTCTTCCTCTGTGATGCAGTGCATCCACTACCCGAGAAACCTCCAGCGATGGTGTGGATCTTGCCATGAGTGGGCATCTCATGCTGCTGAGCCTCACCACTTGCCGACTGGGAGCTCGACGCACCTCCCGTCCTCTTGTCCAGCAGGTAATCATTCAAGAAACCGCTCTTGACCAGGTCGTCGAGCTGGTATCCCCGGGCCAAACACGAATCAACGGTGTGACCAAAACTCTGGTGGAACTCACACCAAGCGTTTGGTTTTGGTCCCAACACCTTGTCGCCCACTTTCTCAGGCGCCTTCAGCCTGGCTGCTATGTTGGGAATGGCGATCAGATCCGCCAACCCCATGACAAACTTGAACTTTGGTGGGCGATTGTACTCCCTGGAGCCCCTGGGCCCCTTCCCTTGTCTTCCTATGATCATAAGGATGGCGAGTCCTTTGATCCTTCTTGGCCGCCATCATCTCCAGCACCCTCTGCGGCTGGATCCTAGTCTGGGCTCGTGGCCTAGCAGGGGCCACGCTCCCTCTCTTCTCGGCGACCTCACTCTCGTCGGCGATGTGGGCCATCGCAAGTCGCCTAACTTCAGCAAACGTGGCGGAGTGTGCCCTAATCAGCGCCTCACAGAAAGGTCCCGACAGCACGCCCTTTTTGAAAGCGTATACCAACATCTCCTCGTCTTTAGCAGGCGAGCGGACCATCTGTGCTCCAAAACGATTCAAGTAGTCCCTAAGGGACTCTCCCTGGTACTGCCTTATGTCGGACAGGTCATAAGACACCCTAGGTGGCGCCTTGTTCACAATGTACTGCTCGACGAAAAGCTTCGAAAACTGCTGGAAATTGGTTATGTGACCTGTAGGCAGGCTAACGAACCATTCCAGCGTTGTTCCCTGGAGCGTGCTCACAAACATCTTGCAATATACAGCATCTGAGCCTCCTGACAGCATCATCTGCGTGTGGAACGTAGTGAGATGTGCCTCAGGGTCCTCCACGCCGGTGAAAGAGGCTTTCACAGGTACCACGCTCGCAGGGATCGGCGTGTCCGTGATCGCCTGAGCAAACGGCATTGGGAAAACGCGCGGTGGTGATGACGGCGCAACCTCCTCAACCACCGTGCGTCCTCTCTGCTCCTGAAGAGCTTGGCGCAACTCCTCAGTGACTTTGCTGAGCTCTTCATTCCTGGCCTGAGAGGCGACCAGGTCTTCATGCATCTTTGCCTACTCTATGCGCGATGCCTCCACATTCTCTTGCAGCGCGCGCATGATCTCCATCATCTGCGCCATAGTCATGGCGCCTTCTGCAGCAACTGGCACAACAGGACTTGAACGTGTGCTTCTCATCTTTCTCATGAAAAATCAACAGATCAAGCTTCAGCGAACAAAACCTTCACCAACGAACGATCGATCCAGCACTCAATCGGTCAAAAACTCTCAAACTCCCAAGAACCTCCAAAAACACAACCACAACAGCACGCCGATCGATTCGGATGCAAAACCTTCTCAAAAGCTTGCGTTCTCAGCACAAACCTACTGCTTCTCCACCAAAGCTCCCGATTCACCGGTCAGAAACACGAACGAACGGTAAAGACTTCGATTTACCGATTGAAACTCGTGCAAACAGCGAAAAACTTCAACTCTCCGAACAAGAGCTCAAACGAACGGGGAAAAACTCCAATTCACCGAACAAAACGCAAACAAACGGTGAAAAACCTCAATCTACCGAACGAAAGCTCAAGCGAACGGTGAAGAACGTCAAACTACCGATCAAACCTCAAACGAACGGTAAAAAACGCTGATACGCCGAATGGAAACTCAAACGATCGGTGGAAAATGCCGAAAATGGTTGCACCAGCACACAACCACGCAAAAACCTCAGAAACTTCAAGAACTCACGCTGTGGATGGGAAATAGGTTTTACACGGCCCCACGGTGGGCGCCTGATGATCCTGCCGGTTGACTCGAACGCAAGAGTCTTGCCATGTCAAAGGTATCTCCCTCTGTATCGGCTTTGCAGCACGCTAGCTTCCATCCTTCACACCTCGATTCTCCTCAACAACCTGAAAAAGACAGAGTGGTGCCGCTGCGGCCGATCGCGCTCCGACGCTCAAGTCAGTGACGGAATCACCAAAACTCTAAGAGAGGAAAGCTAAAACTCAAGGAACCGTGCAAAATCTCTCTCAGCGTACTCAAGTATTCTCAAAGCGTAAAGAAGTGTTCTAAACGCGCGTACCTCAGAATCTGTTAAGAGTCCCTTATATACCTGGGCATTTTCTCTCTCCTGACAGTTATACCTCCGGACACGTGGCTCGCATCCAGCTGTACACGTGTCACCATCTGGAGCGTCCTCTACTTGAGCGTCACTTCTACTCTTCAGGCTGTTTGACTAAGTTACCCATGCGGGGAGTAACTCGGTGCATAGCTGCCTTGGAGCGCGTTCTCTTCTAGTGGCGAGAACGGGGTGTCACCACGCACACCTTCTCTGTGGTCTCGCCTGCCGCTATCACGATCTGCTTTACTTGCTCATCGTGCATGTTCTGGTAAGTTGTTCCCTTGCCTCAACCTCTGGCTAGGGAATGATCATTTGATAACTTCGTCCTTCGTACTCGTGCCCTTTGAAATCCTTAAGCGGGCCTTCCTGATCTTTCGGCGCTGTCCCTCCTTCGGCGATCTCTAACCACTTGGTCGCCTAAACCCACATACGGCGACTATGCCCAAGCCTGGTGACCGCCAATTTAGATATGCTAGAGATCGGAGCACGCCAACTTAGCGATTGGCGACTACACAGACTTCCCGATGTACTTCCCTTCTGTCAGCCAGGTGTTCCGCTCGACACGCCTATATTATCGCTTGCTGCCACGTCATCACTCCCGACTACCTAGTCGGTACAGGCTTCAATTATTATCTCTCTTTATAGTTTCTTTTGTATAAATTTGTAAATAATATAGAATAGTGTTTAGGAAGGTGCTAAGAGGGAAACCTAAAGATACCTCTTGTGTAATGCATCTTTAGATATTAGCTTTAGAAAAATCTAGAAAGGTATCCCTTCCTTCTCCACTTTAGGCGCTAGAAGTGGAAGAGTTGCAAGGTAACCTTGGTTAGCTTCCTTTGTAAGGTACACTCATGACCGGTCCTTCTCCTATAAAAGGAGGGCTTGAGTCTTTTTAATACAGATTTGATATTTTGAGTAAAGAAATTCTCCCAAATTGGTGAGTGATTGAGAGACTTGTGTCTTCTCTTCTTCTAGTCTCATCTTGAGTGCATCTTGGAACCTCAAGTGGCGGTATCTACACTCATCTTGGAGCCTTACATCCTTCAAGTGGCGTGTTCATCTCCAAGAACTCCAACCACATAAGTTCCCTATTTCATTTCATCTTCTTCGTCCATTTTCCCTTCATTCCAAATTACCCATTTTTGTTCTACTTGTTTGTTTTCACTTTCAATCGGTACAATCTCTTCCTTATGATGTCCTCTTTCATTTGCTGCACTTATATTCAATTTTAATCGGTGCAAATTGGTTGTTCTTGCTGTTTTTGTCACGTCCTCCATGGGTATAATTGCTATATGTTGTGTTCTTGAGTTTCTATCCATGGGTTTGTTGTTTAAAATGGGTTTCTATGTGAGTTTGACTTGGTTCTTGTGTTCTTGATTAAGTTCATGAATGGGTAAAGAATCTTGATCCAATTCTTAAAAAGTGCCTATTCATATTCCAACTCAAGTTGACTCCATAACATGTCTATGAAATATCTCTATCTTGTTATGGGATTCATATCATGTGGTATCATGAGTCTTAGGTTTGTTCTTGTTTGTGTTTGAGTTGTTTTGGCACTTTTAATTCAAGAACATTACATTTTTGTTGTTACCTTTCTGTTTTAGGTTTATTTTTGGGTATTTCTTGTTGTTTTCTTGTTGTTATTACATTGTCTTTGTGTCATTTTGATTTTTGAATCCTTATAAGTTTTGTCAAGTCATGTTTCTCCAAAAAATGTTATCAATTCTATGTGGTCCTTTTGTTGTAATTTTTGTTTCTTGATTTTGTGTTAAGTACAGTTTTATGTGTTTGTTTCTTGATCCTTTGGTGCATTTTCTTTTTAGTATCGAGTTCATACTTGTGTAAGAGACCTATACAAGTTTTTAAACATCATTTCTATTATGTCTTTGCTAGTTCTTCATTCTGTTTTTCATTCCTGTTAGGTTTCATCTGTTTTCTTGAAATTGTGCTGACTGTTTCGATTTATTTCAATTGATTTGCTTACTGGAAATTTCTGAAATTCTGGATTTGAGTTCTTCAAAGTGTTATAAAAATATAGAAAAAAGAAATACATCAAAATTCTAGGTACAAAAAAAATGATAAATGAAATGCGATCAGTGTGTAATTCTGCCAAAAAAATACAGTAATCTGGCAGTAATTTTGAAAAATTTATCGCAATTAATTGGCTTACTGTTTTTGTGTAATTCCAGTGCCATTGTTGAGATAAGATCTTGAAATTTCTGTGGTTACAATTTCATAATCCAATTCGCTTTATATAATTCCAGATAAATCTGTGAAGTCACGCACAGTTTGTACCAAAATATTTTCCAGTAGTTGTGTTTTTTTGTTTTTCTTCATCTATTCTAGTGCTTTTCTCTAGGTTTCTTCTGTATACCATCCTTTTCATTGAGTACCTTATTTTCTTGCTTGTCTTTTATTCACATTCTTTGTGTTTGTCATAACTCTTGTATCTCACAGCCAACACTGGAGACAAAGACGAAGGGGGGCGTGGTCATGATGGTTGAACGGCCTCTCATTTCAGATACCCCGAAGGAGCTGGAGGTAGGGCCCTTGGGAGCCACACCCACAGGGGCGACACCTAGAGAAGATTCGCCCATAGAGGAAAGAAGTGGCGACACCTCGCCGATGGAGGAGGTATCCGAGGGGGGCTCACCCATGCAGAAAGTGGCAGAGGGGGCCTCTATTGGAGAAGCCAACGAGGCGACGACGACGAAAGAAGGTAGCGGAGACCAACCAGAGAACAACGTGGTGGAGAGACAGATTGGCGACAGGATATTCAAGCTAGGGTGCTTGTTGAGCCAGGAGGAACAGGATGCAGTAGCAATAGTGATTGTGCGCCATCTAGATGCGTTCGCATGGTCCGCCTCCGACATGCCAGGCATCGACCCAGACATTTTGTGCCACCACCTCAACATGGACGCCAACGTCCGTCCTATACGACAGAGGAGGAGGAAGTTCAACGAGGAAAGGTGCCTCATAGTAAAGGAGGAGACGCAGAAATTATTAAGTGCTGGCCACATTAGGGAGATACAATATCCTGAGTGGCTGGCCAACGTCCTCCTGGTCAAGAAAGGAAATGGGAAGTGGAGGATGTGCGTCGACTTCACAGATTTGAAGAAAGCCTGCCCCAAAGATTCGTATCCACTACCTAGTATCGACGCATTGGTAGACAACGCCTTGGGGTGCAAGATGCTGAGCTTTTTGGACGCGTTTTCAGGTTACAATCAGATCAAGATGCACCCCAAAGATGAAAGCAAAACGACGTTCATGACGGAGACGTGCAGCTACTGTTATAAGGTGATGCCATTTGTGATGGAGATCAAGATCAAGAGAACATAGAGGCCAATCAACAAGATCAAGAGGAGGTGGAGGCACAAATAGAAGACGCCCATGGAGTTCAAAGTCCACCTCAAAGGCTTACAAGAAGCATGTTTAAAGCTTTAGGAACTAGAGGACATTTATTTTCTCTTTTTGTAATTTCTTTAGTTGAAGGTGCTTAGAGGGAAACTTTAGAAACCTCTATTGTTATAGCATCTTTTAGGCTTTAGTTAGGAGCTTTAGGGGGTGTGTGTTAGTAGATAGGTGTAGAAGTAGAATAGGAGGTGCCAAAGTGAAGGAAGGAGTCACACCTTCCTCATGGCTTGAAATACGCGCCGGTTTTAGCTTGCTTTAGGAGGGAAATTTGAATTGTTTTAGCTTGCATTTTCAGCACCTTAGGCTATAAATAGAGGTGCTCTCTTTGTAAAATTCAGATTGGAATTGATCCTGCCTGTTGACTGGAGCGCTGGAGAATGCCTCGTCAAAGGATCGACGTGCGCGCCGCTTCTCACTTCCGTTCCTCCTCTGGATCTATCTCAAGAACCTGCAAAGAAACGATACGGCGCCGCTGCGGCCGATCGCACTCCGACGCTCAAGTCAGTGACGGTATCACCAAATACTAAGAACTGGAACCGTGCAAATCTCTCTCACAAACAGCTCTGTCACTCGCAAGCGTAAAGTGTATGAACTGAACGTGCGTACCTTAGAAAATCTGTTAGGAACTCTTATATACCTGGTGGTTCTCTCTCTCCTGGCAGTTACAGACTTGGACACGTGGCTTGCATCCGACTGTACACGTGCCATCATCTGGAGGCTCCCTGACTTGGCGCTACTTCTACTCTCATTTTGGCTAAGTTACTTATGCATGGTGCTGCCCAGTGCATAGCTAACTCAGGAGTGCGATCGCTACTGAAACTGGCGAGGTAGGGCCTTCATACACCTTCCCTGTGGTCTCGCCGGCCGCCTTCATAATCTGCTTCTCCTTTAACTTCGGCGATGTACTTGTTCTGGCGATCTCCGACTGCCTGGTCGCCTGAGTCTGCATCTGGCGACTTCGTCCTCAACCTGGCGATCGCCTATTCTGGTAAGCTAGAGATCGGAACACGCCAACTTAACCATGGGCGACTACACGTGCCCCCTGACTTCCTTCTCAACTGTCAACCTGGCGCCTTGTCAACACGCCTACACTGTAACAGGATGCCACGTCATCGCATCCGACCACCAGGGCGGTACACAAGCCCCCCAGTCTTAAGCGAAGACTTGTCTAGCGAAAAGACTGAAAAAGCCCTCGTTAACACCGGTCTACGTGGCATGGGCGCAGAATTCCAAGCGGTAGTACTTTCTGCTGCTCTGACGCTCCACCAAACTCTTCACGCATCATTCGACACGTGGCTCTCATCAACGGTCATCTTCATCTGCCGTTAGCGCTTCCCAAAACCGTTCGAAAACCCCTAAACCCCTTACGCTCCTACTGTTCCATCACTTTCTTCACACTTGCATACGCTCTCATTCCTTTCTGCGAAAGCTCTCGACGTTCCTCGACGCTCTAGATCACCACCTCCTTTTAACATTCTCCCGATCATCGAAAGGTAACTACTTTCCTTCATCTGCTGGGTTTTCTTGCATTTTCACCGATTTGCATCATCCTATAACTGTCTGGTGCATACGCTGTGGGCTGTTTTCCATTTCTCCTTCTGCGTGACTTAGGGCTTTGCCGATTGTCGCAACGAACTCACATTCGTTCGTCTTTCACCTTCCATTCATGATTGAGTCAGCCTTTGTAACCCTCCTGATTATTTTTCCTTCCTCCTTCGTTTGCAGTTGCTACCATGACTCGCACGAAGATCACCCCGAACCCCCCTCCGTCAGCGCGAAACCCCCATTCACAAGCACACGACTCTATGCAAGTTCGTGGTGCTCCCTCTTCGCAGGCTGTGAGGCCCGCGCCTTCTCAAACCACTCTGGCCCAGGCGACCCCACCAAACGCTGGAGGAGCCCCCACCCCACTGCCAGACTTCAAGACGTTATACTCATGGGCTAACTCAACCCTCTTAAAGGAAACGTCGTCGGTGAACACCGCGGGAGCGGTTCTGCGATTGACCAATGGGGACGAGGCCCACCAATCATTCCACAAGGAGCACGATGAGAGAATGATGGTGCTGCCTTGCCCAGCCACCCTGCCAGTGTGCGTCGATGATAAAGTGAGCGCCAACGGGCCCTTCTGCTTCGTCTACACCACTCTCTTCAAGAAGGTTAAACTCAGGTTCCCTCTCACTCGATTTGAGAGGGAACTCTTAACTGAGCTCAACATCGCCGCCGCCCAGCTTCACCCCAACAGCTGGGCGTTTGTCCGAGCTTTCGAGGTAACGTGCGCCCACCTGGGGCTGCCCGCGTCAGTGGACGTATTTTTATTTCTATTTGAGGCCAAACACCCAGGAGATCGCCTGTGGGTCAGCCTGAACGCCATTGCTGGGAGATCCATCTTCACCATCTTCCAGCAGTCGTACAAGGATTGGAAGGGGAAATTTATCCAGGTTCGCGCAAATGACAAAGACCCTTCCCTTCTCGACGGTTTCCCCTTGTACTGGGTGGACAAGGGGAAAAAGGAGTCCAAGAGCTGCTTCAGGAGGCCCAGAAGTCCTGATAGCATGGGAGCTTTGGACAGAGACCTTTGTCTCTTCTGGAAGAGGGTGGCAGATGCCCACATAACATTCTTGACCCCCACCCTGATTTCCTTCGAGTTCTTTGAGGACCAGTTGGAATTCCAAATAGGTTAGGACGCTACATCCTTGTCTTGACATGCTTCTGATATTGTTTCTGGGCGTCTTGTGCAATACACACAAGACTTTGGTTTCATCTTTTCTGCATATGCCTGCTTTGCTGTCTTATTGTCTTGTATACTTACCCCTTTCTCCTTTGAGCTAACTTATGCACTTTCATTTCATGCAGACACCATGTTGGGTAAGAACATGCTCGCCGATTTAAAGGCGCTCGCCCGCAACCACGGGTTGGCAACCGGCTCCCAGAAGGTTCCCAACTCGGCGGTCGAGAAGGCCATCATCCAGGGGCGATCACCGCCTAAGGCGCCCGCCCAACGAAAGAAACTGGTCCTTAAGAGGCCAAAGCGGAAGGCCCCCCAAGTTGTCCAAGAGGATGAGGAAGAGGACGACGAGGTCACTGAGGATGGCCTCGTTACAAAGAGGACAAGGGTGGCACCACCTTCTCTACCTGCCCCACCCCCTCTTCCAGCTTCAACACCACCGTCAACACCTGCCCCTCCTCCCTCATCGCCAACGCCACGAGCTCCTTCACCACCAGTCCAAGCGGTTCCATTGGCCACTGCGCCACCTGCAACTGAGGCCCCAGAGCCAAACTTCTTAGAGGACCCCCCGAGCCCCTCTACACCACATATATCAGCAGGAGGGGGCCCTCCTTCCAACACTTCAGCTGCAGGAAACATTCCAATCGGGGATGAGGTCGCTCACACCTCTCCAATCCTAATCACCGAGTCCCCGATTGCGTCGCCGCGCCAAGAAGCAACCACCGAAAACATTGTCAAGGAAGGCGGCGACGAGAACCCTCAACAAGCCCCCCTGGCGCCTCTCCAAGCTGCAAATCTTTCCCTCGAGGTGACGAGGATGTGGGAACCTCTGACTGCTAAACTCAAAACCATTGCAGAGGATATCCCATCAATCATAACGAGAGCTGTGGAGAGCTCCACCAGGCGGCTACAGGATGACATCTACAACCTCAAGACCGAGAACAGCACAATGAAGGTCGAGGTGGAGAAGGTGGCATTCAGCCTAACGCTCGCGGAAATGGAACATTCTCGAGTGGAGGATGCCCTAAACACCGAGCTTAGGCTTGCGCGCAAGGAAGCTGTCGACCTTCGCCGCAAAGTCCACGAACTTGCCCAAGAAAAAGTCGAACTTGAAAGCAGAATCGTGCCCCTACGTACCAAGGCGAGCGACCTGGAGGCTCAAATACAAACCAATGCCGATAAGGTACTGAGGCTGGAGCAAAGGTCGATCGACCGCGAGAAGCTACTTGGGCAAGTAGAGAAAGCCAGAGACGACGCCATGGCCGATCTCTCCGAGGCAAACAAAGAAAAGGTGAAGATGGCTGCCGAGTTGGCTCAAGCCCAAACAGAATCCAAGAAGGTGGCTGACGACCTTCTTCAAGCTCAAGAGACCAACAAACAACTCCGAAAACAGGTCGAAGAGCTGGAGCAGCAAAACAAGGAGCTTAAGCAGCAGGTTGAAGGATTTCAAAAGCAAATTGAAGAACTTAAGCTAAGCTCCGCTCAGATTCTGGTTGCCGGGTTTGATGCCGCTCGAGAACAGTTCGCATGCCTATTCCCTGATCTCGACCTCAGCATGGTGTCATTAAACAATGAAGTAGTAGATGGAAAGGTCGTTCCCGCCGAAGGCTCAACCGATTCTACCCCATCTGCTTCTTTTTGAATTCACTTGTATTTACTTTGTAAAAACCCTTGCACACGTATTTTGAACAGCTACTTATTTCAATAGCGAAACTTGGACATTTCTTCTGACTCCTTTTGAGCGCTTTTCTTTCTTTGTATGTTTAACTCTGCTGCGTTTAACTTAACGATTTTGCAAACATGACCTTTGGCGTAACCGCTTCGAGCCGATTCGAACTTAAACAATAATCGCTTTAAACAACTTGTACCCCTGAGGCACTAACCTGATCGTAAGAAACGTTCCAAGCAATGAACTGTGATTCAATCATTGGTTCAAACAACGTCCCACTTGAGCCGCTTTATCAAACAAGTCTTTCAACCTTCTCGCCGTGTTTGAACTTTCGCGATCACCTAGACCTCTTGGCAACACCAGCTTTCCTTAGCCTCAGGCTTTGGCAGTCATCTCTTTATCTGAGGCAGAAATGCCCTTCGGGACCTTCCTTTACCTCCCCTGAACCTCAGAGCTAAAGACTGGCTGGCTAGGCGTTCTCTTCGAACCTACCTTAGCCACCTTTCAAGCTTCTTCCACCCTCTTCGCCATACCTGAACTCGTTCAAGACGAGAAGGATTTTATCTTGCCTATACTCGCGCACAGGCGAGAAGGTCTTTTAACTCGCCTGAACTCGCTCATCGGCGAGAAGGACTTTAAACGGCCTTAACTCGCTCGACGGCGAGAAGGACTTTGTCAGGTGCCTCAACTTGCCCAGGGTGTACATCTCCTCCCCCCTGGATGCACTGAGGACCTTTTCTTTCTCACGCCTGCACTCGCTCGACGGCGAGGAGGTCTTTGATGGGCCTTAGTTCGCACAACGGCGATAAGGACTTTATCCGGTGCCTCAACTTGCCCAGGGCGTACATCTCCTCCCCCCTGGATGCACTGAGGACCTTTCTCGCCTGCGCCCGCACAACGGCGAGGAGGTCTTTAACTTGCCTCTGCGTTGCCCCGGGAGTTACATCTTCTCGCTCCCAGAAACACGGAGGACTTTTTTTCTTTCTCGCCTGCACTCGCTCAACGGCGAGGAGGTCTTTTTAACTTGCCTCAAAACGCGCGAGGGCGTTGAGGTCTTCCATCTGGTGCCTCCGATCGCCGAAAAACGATGAGGACTTTAAAAACTTAACTGGTGCCTCTAATCGCCGAAAAACGATGAGGACTTTAAAACTTAACTGGTGCCTCTAATCGCCGAAAAACGATGAGGACTTCAAAACTTTAGAAAACACGCGACATATCTTTTCGTGCCTCAAATCATGTACGAATGACAAGGTCTTTCTTCGAAACTTTTGGAAGTAACACATATGCGATCTGAAAACACCTTATACTTCGAAAACTCTTCTTTTATTGGGTGGCCTCATTAAAAACCCTCCTTAGGGAAAAAAGAGTGCCCCCTTAAAACTGTTTTAACAGAGACATTGCAATGTAATATTTGTGTTTGTCTTTACTTACAAAGCTCTTAGCTATAGTACAACTTCAGGTGTGTGGCGTTCCAGGTACGAGGGGTCGCCCCCCCTTCCAACGTCTCCAAGCGATAGGCTCCGTTCCCGAGTGCCTCGGTTATTCTGAACGGTCCAGTCCACTTGGGTGATAGCTTATTCTCCATCTCGTACTGGTGGGCCTTTCTCATCACCAGATTGCCTTCTCTAAACTGCCTTGGCATCACCTTTGAGTTGTACCTTCGCTCGACCCTTCTCTTCACCGCCTCAGCCTTCAGCCTTGCCTCCTCCCTGACTTCGTCCAGCAGATCCAGGTTCAGTCTTCTCTCTTCATTCGAGTCTTCCTCTACAAAGTTCTGGAATCTCGGCGAGCTCTCCTGAATCTCGACTGGAATCATGGCATCACACCCGTAGACCAAGCTAAACGGGGTCTCATGGGTTCCTGACTGCTCGGTGGTGTGGTACGCCCAAACTATTCGGGGTACCTCCTCAGCCCAACTCCCCTTGGCTTTCTCGAGCCTCCTCTTCAAACCTCTCAGCAACACCCGGTTAGCTGATTCCACCTGGCCATTAGTCTGAGGGTGCTCGACGGATGCAAACACTTGCTGAATTCCGACCCCTTCGCAAAGCTTCTTCAACAGGTGGCTCGCAAACTGAGTCCCATTATCTGATACCAGGCGCTTAGGCACTCCAAACCGGCACACAATATTCTTCCATACGAAGCCTTCGATCTTGTGCGCGGTGATCTGGGCCACTGGTTCTGCTTCAATCCACTTGGTGAAATACTCAATCGCCACCACCAAGTACTTCATCTGCCTGATCGCCAGTGGAAAAGGTCCCAGGATGTCGATTCCCCAAGTATGAAACGGCCAAGGGCTATAGATCGACTTCAACTCCTCGGGAGGCGCCTTGTGCCAATCGGCGTGCTGCTGGCATTGTTTGCAGCACCGGGCGTACTTCTTGCAATCTTCTCTCATGGATGGCCAATAGTAGCCTGCACGGAGAGTCCTCGCGGCCAGAGCTCGACCCCCGACGTGACTTCCACATATTCCTTCGTGGAGCTCTGCCATAATCCTCGTGCACTTCTCGCCGTGTATACATTCCAGGAGTGGGTGAGTGAATCCAAACCTGTACAGATCGCCATCAATCAATGTATACTTGCTGGAATTTTTCTTTACCTTCCTAGCTTCTGCTGGATCCAGCGGGAGGAGACCGTCTGCCAAGCACCGCTTGTACTGTGTTATCCAAGTGTCTGGCTCGTGGGTGGCGCAGACCTGCATCACGTCCACCTTCTCTCCTCGACATGCTCTAATTCTTGGCGATCTCAGGGTTTCTTGCGTCAAAGACTTATGGCTTCTCGCTGCTCTCTCCGTCGACCTGTTTATCTGAAGGACCAGGTGATCTGCTACAAATGCCCTCGGCGTCTTCAAAGTTTCTTGAATCACTGTCCTCTGCCTACCCCCCTTGCCCGAACTGGCGAGCTTAGCAAGCAAGTCAGCTCGGGCATTCTGTTCTCGGGGCACATGCACCACTTCAAAAGAGGCAAAGGAACTCTTCAATTCCTGCACATACGCCAAGTAAGCCGCCATTTGTGGATCTTTAGCCTGGAACTCGCCTGTTACTTGCCCTGTGACTAGCAGCGAGTCACTCTTAGCCATCAGCACTCTGGCTCCCATCTCTTTAGCCAGCAGAATCCCGGCGATCAGCGCCTCATACTCTGCCTGATTGTTGCTGGCTTTGAAGGCGAATCTCAACGATTGTTCGATCAGCACGCCGTTGGGTCCTTCCAATATGACACCAGCACCGCTACCCTGCTGGTTTGACGATCCATCCACCGAGAGTACCCAACGGAAATCATCTCCTTCAACCCGCGTCGCCTCTGAAGAGAGCTCGACTACAAAATCTGCAAAGATTTGCCCTTTGATCGGGCCTCGAGGCTCATATTTAATGTCAAACTCTGACAACTCGACTGCCCACTTCACCATTCTTCCTGCAACGTCAGGTTTCTTCAAGACCTTCTGGATGGGCAGGTCAGTCATCACCAGTATTGTGAAACTGTGGAAATAGTGGCGCAACCTCCTCGCCGAAAACACCACAGCCAATGCAGCCTTCTCCAGGGCCTGATATCTCGTTTCTGGGCCCTGCAACACTTTACTCACGAAATAAATAGGTTTCTGAGCCTGATCCTGGTCCTGGGCGAGCACAGCACTCACCGCCCTCTCAGTCACAGCGAAATACAACCTGAGAGGGATTCCCGCCAGTGGTTTGCACAAAACCGGCGGGCTCGCCAAATATTCCTTCAGCTTGACGAAAGCTTCCTCGCACTCTTTCGTCCAAGCGAACTTGTTATTGCGCCGCAGACACTGGAAATAGGGATGTCCCTTTTCTCCGCTTGCTGACACGAAGCGGGATAGGGCCGCCATCCGACCCGTCAGCTGCTGGACTTCTTTCACTGTAGTCGGGCTTCTCATCGCCAAGATGGCGGCACACTTGTCCGGGTTGGCCTCTATCCCTCTTTCAGTCAAGAGAAAACCCAAAAATTTTCCAGCCTCCACGCCGAAAATGCATTTCTCCGGGTTGAGCTTCAATTTGAACTTGGCGATCGTCGTGAACAATTCTTCCAAGTCTGCAACGTGCTTGCTTTTCTCCTGCGAGGTCACGACCATGTCATCGACGTAAGCTTGCACGTTCCTTCCCAGCATCGGTGCAAGTACTCGATCCATCAGCCTCTGGTACGTGGCCCCCGCGTTCTTCAGCCCGAACGGCATCACCTTATAGCAGTAGCACGACCTCTCCGTCATGAAGGTTGTTTTTTCTTCGTCCATGGGATGCATCTTGATCTGATTATAGCCCGAGAAGGCGTCCAGGAAACTCAGCAGCTTGCACCCTGCAGCACTATCAACCAGGGCATCAATGCTTGGTAAAGGATACGAATCCTTTGGGCAAGCCTTATTCAGGTCGGTGAAATCGACGCACATGCGCCATTTCCCGTTGCTCTTCTTTACCAGCACGACATTTGCCAGCCACTCAGGGTACTGGACTTCCCTGATGTGGCCTGCAGCGAGGAGTTTCTGGGTCTCATCCTTGATCGCCTGCCTCCTTTCTTCATTAAATTTCCTCCTTCTTTGCCGCACCGGTCTCACCATGTTGTCCATCGCCAGATGATGGCACAAGAAGTCGGGATCGATCCCGGGCATGTCCGAAGCAGACCAGGCAAACGCGTCCAGATGCCGTTCAATCACCTTGGCGATCTGGTCCTGGAGATCGACCTCCAGAGATCTTCCGAGCTTGAAAACCTTCCCCCCGATCTCCTTCTCGAGCCACTGCTCGACGGGTTTGGGCCTGGACTCTCTGGCGATCACCGCCTTGGCGATTCCGAGTTCCCTTGCTTCCTCCGGGCGATTCCGCGCCTCTTCCTCCTCCAGGGCAGCATTCCTCTCCCCCAGCTCAGCATCTACCATCTCTACGTCCCTTCCGGCGGCCTCCTCCATTATCGGCGGTCTGGGCTTCACACCGGGCGGTGGGGTGGTTGTGACATAGCTCACTGATCTTTTATTTTTCAGGCTATTTTCATAGCACTTTTTCGCTTCCTTCTGATCAGACTTTATCGTGATTACCACCCCTTCCATGGACGGCAGCTTCACCTTCATGTGCCGAGTCGATGGAATTGCGCCTATCCTGTTAAGGGTGGGCCTTCCCAGCAGGATGTTATATGCTGAAGGGGCGTTTACGATGAGGTACTTGATTTTCTCCGTCCTCGACCCAGCCTCATCAGTAAACGTGGTTCTCAGCTCAATGTACCCCCTGACTTCCACCTGGTCGCCAGCGAACCCATACAAGCACCCTCCATAGGGCCTCAGCTGGTCAAGGGGCAACTCTAGCTGCGTGAAAGTCGGCCAGAACATCACGTCTGCCGAACTTCCTTGGTCCACCAGAACTCGGTGAACCTTCCTCCCCGCCGTGATCAACGAAATAACAATGGGATCGTTGTCGTGAGGCACAACGTCCCGAAGATCCTGCTTGGTGAACGTAATGTCCACTTCGGGCGAGTGATCTTCAAACATGTCCACCGACATCACCGATCGCGCGTACTTTTTCCTCTGCGATGCGGTGCATCCACCACCTGAGAAACCCCCTGCAATGGTGTGGATCTCCCCATGGATAGGCATCTCGTGTTGCTGGGCTTCTCCCCCTGCCGGCTGGGAACTCGACGCTCCTCCGGTCCTTCTGTCCAGCAGATAGTCGTTTAGGAAACCGCTCTTAACCAGGTCGTCGAGCTGATACCCTAAAGACAAACACGAGTCCAGGTTGTGGCCAAAGCACTGGTGGAACTCGCACCAGACGTCCGGCTTCGACCCCAGCACCTTGTCGCCCACCTTCTCGGGCGCCTTCAATCTAGCAGATATGTTAGGGATAGCGATCAGGTCCGCTAGTCCCATGACGAATTTGTGCTTAGGCGGGCGATTGTATTCCCGGCGCGCTGGTTGTTGGCGTGCTGGCGGTTGGCGCGCTTGGCTTCTTCCCTTGTTTCTCCTGTCGTAAGGATAGCGAGTCCTTTGATCCTTTCTGGCCGCCGCTGCCGTTTCCAGCACCCTCTGTGGCTGGATCCTGGTCTGGGCGCGTGGCCTGACGGGAGCCACACTGCCTCTCTTCTCGGCGACCTCACTCTCGTCGGCGATGTGAGCCACCGCAAGTCGCCTGACTTCAGCAAACGTCGCTGGATGAGCCCTGATCAAGGCTTCGCAGAATGGCCCTGGCTGCACGCCCTTCTTGAAGGCATAAACCAGCATTTCTTCATCCTTGGCCGGCGACCTGACCATCTGCGCTCCGAAGCGATTGAGGTAGTCTCTGAGGGACTCCCCATGGTACTGCCTTATATCAAACAGATCATAGGACACTCTAGGCGGTGCCTTGTTCACAATATACTGCTCGACAAAGATTTTCGAGAATTGCTGAAAATTAGTTATGTGGCCATTAGGCAGGCTCACAAACCACTCCATCGCCGTTCCCTGGAGAGTGCTCACGAACATCTTACAATAGACAGCATCCGACCCCCCTGACAGCATCATCTGTGTGTGGAACGTGGTCAGATGAGCCTCTGGATCTTCCACGCCGGTAAAAACAGCTTTAACCGGGACCACGCTCGTGGGAATTGGCGTGTCGGTAATCGCCTGAATGAAAGGCATTGGGAAAACACGAGGCGGTGTCGACGGTGCCACCTCCTCAGCGGAAGGACGAACCTGCTGCTCCTGAAGAGCTCGACGCAGCTCCTCAGCTACCTTACTGAGCTCCTCGTTCCTGGCGCGAGAGGCGACCAGGTCTTCATGTATCCTTGCCTGCTCGACGCGCGAGGCTTCTACAGTGGCCTGCAATGAGCGCATCATTTCTGCCATCTGCGCCATGGTCATGGCGGCGTCGCCTTCAGCTGCGACGGGAGCCACGGGACTGGAACGATTGCTTCTCATCTTTCTCATTAACTTCAGCGAACCACAGAAGTACAGCAAATAACACTTCAACCACGAACGAATCAGCGACCGATCGGAGAAGATTCAAGAAACTGCGTAAGAACTTCAAGAACAACGCAAACCTTCGAAGAAAATCGCAGCTTCGCCAAAAACCACCGTTTCCCGCGAACCAAACAACCACTCGAAAGAACTCGAATCCACCGATCGAAAAGCCAAACGAACGGTTTAAAACACAAACTCACCGAACGAAACTCAAAGAAACTGCCAACGACGGTTGCACCAGCGCACAACTGGGCAGAAAACCTCGAAAACCTCCACGAACTCACGTTGTGGATGGGAGCACGTTTTACACGGCCCCACGGTGGGCGCCTGATGATCCTGCCTGTTGACCGGAGCGCTGGAGAATGCCTCGTCAAAGGATCGACGTGCGCGCCGCTTCTCACTTCCGTTCCTCCTCTGGATCTATCTCAAGAACCTGCAAAGAAACGATACGGCGCCGCTGCGGCCGATCGCACTCCGACGCTCAAGTCAGTGACGGTATCACCAAATACTAAGAACTGGAACCGTGCAAATCTCTCTCACAAACAGCTCTGTCACTCGCAAGCGTAAAGTGTATGAACTGAACGTGCGTACCTTAGAAAATCTGTTAGGAACTCTTATATACCTGGTGGTTCTCTCTCTCCTGGCAGTTACAGACTTGGACACGTGGCTTGCATCCGACTGTACACGTGCCATCATCTGGAGGCTCCCTGACTTGGCGCTACTTCTACTCTCATTTTGGCTAAGTTACTTATGCATGGTGCTGCCCAGTGCATAGCTAACTCAGGAGTGCGATCTCTACTGAAATTGGCGAGGTAGGGCCTTCATACACCTTCCCTATGGTCTCGCCGGCCGCCTTCATAATCTGCTTCTCCTTTAACTTCGGCGATGTACTTGTTCTGGCGATCTCCGACTGCCTGGTCGCCTGAGTCTGCATCTGGCGACTTCGTCCTCAACCTGGCGATCGCCTATTCTGGAAAGCTAGAGATCGGAACACGCCAACTTAACCATGGGCGACTACACGTGCCCCCTGACTTCCTTCTCAACTGTCAACCTGGCGCCTTGTCAACACGCCTACACTGTAACAGGATGCCACGTCATCGCATCCGACCACCAGGGCGGTACAGGAATTAATCTAAGAAAACTATACTCAAATTTTGAGTGATCATTGGAGAGCTTTTGAGCCTTATTCTCTAGTCTTATCTTGATGGATCCATGGAGTCCTCAAGTGGCGGCAACACGCTCATCTAGGAGCATTCCACACTTCTAGTGGCGAGATCATCCATCATCCTTCCATCTTCATGAGCAATTCTTCTCTCCTTCCTTTCTTCTTTGTTAATTCTTTGTTCTAGCTTGTTGTCTTGTTGTTTGGTTCGGCTATTCTGTTTTTCCAGCACCTATTTGCTGTTCTTGCCTTTTTAATTTCACTTTGTTCGGTTCAAATGTGTTCTTATTCAATTCTATTCGGTGCTTTTTAGTTTTACCTCTTTTTGTTGGTTCAATTTGACAATATGTGGAACATCCAAATGAGTTTGGGATTTGGTACTAGTTTTTGGTGAGTTCTTGTCTTAGAACAATGATCCAACTCTAAGAAAAGTGCCTCAATAATGTCCAGCTCAAGGTGATTCCTAAGAATGTCAAGAATCATTCTTTATATGGCTAGTGGAATCACATCATGTGGTATCATGAGTCTTAGGTTCTTCTTGCTTAATTGTTGAGTTGTGTGCACTTTAATTTCAAGAGCTCTTTAATTTTCTTGCAATTTAAGTTTCTGTTTTAGATTTTTACTTGAGTATTCTTGTTGTTTTTCTTTCCTGCCAAGTGTTTGTGAAAAGGTTTATGGCACTCATTTTGTAGTCATGTTATTCCATAATTGTCATTACTTCTAGTAGTACTTTTATTGCTTTGATTGTTTCTTGCTTTGGTGTCATATAATTTTCTGAATTGATATTGATCCTTTGTGCATTTTTCTTTTTAGAATTGAGTTCATACTTGTATTCTAGACCTATACAAGTTCCAATACATCATTTTCCATTATGTCTTTGCTAGTTCATAATTCTTTTTTATTCCTATTAGGATTCCTCTGTTTCTGAAAAAAAAGTGCTTACTGTTTTTCCTTATTTCAATTGATTTACTCACTGGAAAATTCTGAAATTCTGGATTTGTGATATTAAAAGTGTTAGAAAAGAGTAGAAAAAAGAATCATTCAAAAATTCAAAGTACACAAAAAATGATAAATAAAATAAAAAAAGTGTACAATTCTGCCGAAAAGAATACAGTAATCTGGCAGCGATTTTAAAAAATTTATCTCAATTAATTGGCTTACTGTTTTTAATTGATTCCAGTGCCATTATTGAGTTAACATCTTGAAGTTTCTGTGGTTTAAATTTCATAATCCAGTTCGCTCTACATCATTCCAGTTAAATCAGTGAATATCAAGCACAGTTTGCATTTTAAAAAAAAAAATTCCAGTAGCTAATTTTTTTGTTTTGTTCATCTACTCTAGTGCTTTCCCTTAAGTATTCTTTTGTGTGCCTACTTTTCTCATTGAGTTCTTTATTTTCTTGATTGTCTTTCATTCTTACTCTTTGAGTTTGTCTTACACATAGTTTTCCTTTTGCAATTACCTTTCCTTGCTTATACCTTTTCTTGTTTGTCTTTATTGTTTCATTGGTTTTGTGGTGGTTGCTTTTGAGATTGGTGTGCTTGCTTTGACATCTTTCATTTGAGGATTCCAAGGCCTCAAGATCAGATTGGTGCAAGGACATTATTTCTTTTAGAGTGACCTCTTTTTCTACCTCATTTCACTTCGGCATTCTTGCTGGCCACACTCACTGTTTTTGCTAATTTTTGTTGCTTAACTTGTTTGCTATTTTTATTTCCAAAATGGCTGGATTTTCAAGTGATGCATCATACAAGCAGAATTCTCCATCCAAAGCTTCAATCCTTGGTGAATTACATGAAGCTCAAAGAACCATTAGACGGTTGGAGGAGAAATTGCAAAAGATGGAGGTGCAACAAGCTAGACCATCTCCTTCAATCCATGATGAGCATCATAGACCTTCCACAAGAGCTTCTTCCAATGATTTTGGCCGTGAAGATGAGCATAGGAGAAGGAGACCTCCACCCCAAGTCCATGGACAAAGACATCATCATCAAGGGGAAAGAACTCACTACGGCAATGGCTTCTATCATGATGCAAAGTCTAAGCTTCCTTCGGTCAAGCTACCTTGTTTTAATGGCTCTAGTGATCCAAATGTATATTTAGATTGGGAGGCTAAGTGTGAACAAATTTTTGAGATCCATGAGATCCAAGATGAGCATAAGCTTAAGCTAGCCACCCTAGAGTTTAGTGATTATGCCATGAAATGGTGGCATGGAATTGTAAAGGACATTATCTATCACAAGGGTCCTCCCGTGGACTCTTGGAACTCTTTGAAGGATCATATGCGCGCTAGGTTTGTGCCCCCACATTTTAGGAAAGACCTCATGTTGAGACTCCAACGGTTTCAACAAGGCACGCTAAATGTGGATGAATATTATAAGGAGCTTGAGACGCTTGTGCTTAAAATTGAATTAGAAGAAAGTGAAGAAGCCATGGTTGCTAGGTTTGTGAGTGGTCTTAGGAAGGATATTCAAGACATTGTTGAGTTACAAGAGTATTCATCATTGGGCTCTTTAGTTCATCTTGCAATGAAGGTGGAAGCCCAACTTGCTAAGAAAAACTCTTCTAAAAATGCTTCCAATGATGGATACTACTGCAAATTGTCCTTCCAAACGAAGTATGTACATGCATGAGGGCATTGTAGTTAGTGAGCATGATTCGGATTCTCCTAAGCATTCATTGCATTCTCATGCATCTAGTGAGGAAGAGAGCGAATGTCCACTCGAAGGGGACTTGTTAGTTGTGAGAAGACTTCTTGGACAAGTTTCACAACCTTTTGATGGAAGTCAAAGGGAAAATATTTTTCATACAAGATGTCTTATTCAAAACAACATTTGTTCCTTGATAGTGGATAGGGGTAGTTGTGCAAATGTGGCTAGTACAAGAGTAGTAGATAAGCTTGGATTGCCTACTATCTCTCATACAAAGCCCTACAAATTACAATGGCTTAGTGAAGTAGGAGAAATAATTGTTAATAAACAAGTCCTCATCCATTTCTCCATTGGAAAATACAAAGATGAGGTATTATGTGATGTTGTGCCCATGGAAGCCACTCATGTTCTTTTGGGAAGGCCTTGGCAATTTGATAGAAAAGTTTTACATGATGGCTTTACCAATAAACTATCTTTTGAATTCAATGGTCACAAGGTTACTTTAAAATCTCTCTCTCCAAGAGAAGTCCATGAGGACCAAGTTATCATGAAGAAAAAGAGGGAGAGTGAAAAAGATAAAAAAGATAAGAGTTCTAAGCCTACACTCCTTGTGTCTAGGCGTGACGTTGAAAGGGAAATAGTGGCTCATCATCCTCTTTTCTTAGCCATCCCTAGAACTCGTAGAGTAGAAACACTTGTTGATAGTCCTCATTGCTTGGAAAATTTGGTAGAAGAGTTCCAAGATGTGTTTCAAGATCCTCCAAATGGACTTCCACCTTTGAGAGGGATTGAGCACCAAATTGATTTGATACCGGGCTCTTCTTTACCAAACCGTCCAGCATATAGGACCAATCCAAGTGAAACCAAGGAAATTTGCCAACAAGTTGAGGCTTTGATTGAGAAAGGGTGGGTGCAAGATAGCATGAGTCCTTGTGCTATGCCTATCATCTTAGTGCCAAAAAAGGATGGCACATGGCGAATGTGTTTGAATTGTAGGGCCATCAATAACATAACAATCAAGTATAGGCATCCCATACCTAGACTAGATGATTTGTTGGATGAATTACATGGTTCAAAAATCTTTTCAAAGATTGATCTTAAAAGCGGCTACAATCAAATCCGTATCAAACCGGGTGATGAATGGAAGACGGCTTTTAAGACCAACTTTGGTTTATATGAGTGGTTAGTCATGCCTTTTGGCCTAACTAATGCACCAAGTACTTTCATGCGCCTCATGCATCATGTTCATAGACCTTTCATTGGTAAGTTTGTTGTTGTTTATTTTGATGACATTCTCATTTATAGCTTATCTTTGAATGACCATAGGTTGCATGTTAGGCAAGTTTTAGAAACCCTTAGGAAGGAACATTTGTATGCTAACCTTGCTAAATGTATGTTTGCTCTTGATCATATAGAATTCCTAGGGTTTGTTGTGAGTTGTAAAGGGGTCCATGTGGACAAAACAAAGGTGGTGGCCATTCAAAATTGGCCTACACCGAAATCTTTGAATGAGGTCCGAAGTTTTCATGGACTTGCTTCTTTCTATAGAAGATTTGTCCCAAACTTTGGTACCATTGCCGCACCACTCAATGACATAGTGAAAAAGGATGTGGTCTTTCATTGGGGAGAAGCACAACAAAATGCTTTTGACACTTTGAAAGAAAAGTTGACTAATGCTCCCATCTTGGCCCTTCCTAATTTCACTAAGACATTTGAGATTGAGTGTGATGCTTCAAGCATAGGTATTGGGGTTGTTCTCCTTCAAGAGGGCCACCCCATAGCCTATTTTAGTGAGAAATCGAAGGGAAGTCATCTCAATTATTCCACCTATGATAAGGAATTATATGCACTTGTTAGGGCTTTGTTTACTTGGCAACA